>NW_008341877.1:1848248-1947793 GCF_000622305.1 Nannospalax galili | reverse complement strand
GGAAACCCTAAAACTGTTAGAAGAAAATATTGGCAGTAACTTACAAGATATAGGTGTAGGAAAGGATTTTCTGAATCAGACAGAAGTTGCTCAGGAATTAAGGTCAGCAATCAATAAGTGGGACATCATTAAACTGAAAAGCTTCTGCACAGCTAAAGAAACAATCTAGAAAGTGAAGTGAAAACCCACAGAGTGGGAAAAAACTTCACCAGTGACACATCTGACAGAGGTTTAACATTGAGAATATGTAAAGAGCTCAAAAACCAAAGAAATGAGAAACCAGATGACCCAGGCAAAAGATAGGCTAAAGATCTAAACAGAGTTCTCAAAGGAAGAAATAAAGATGGCTAGGAAACATCTCAAGAAGTGTTCAACATTGTTATAATTAGGGAAATGCAAATTAAAACCATCCTAAGGGATCACCTTACTCCAACCAGACGGGGTAGGATCAAGAGAACAAATGATACCAAATGCTGGTGAGGATGTGGAAAAGGGGAACACTCATTTGCTGCTGGTGGGATTGCAAACTCATGCAACCTCTATGGAAAATAGTGTGGAGAACTCTTAAGAAACTGAAAATGAACCTAACATATGACCTGGTCACACCACTCCTTGGCATATACCCAAAGGACTCATCCTACTGTAGAGATACTTGTATAACCATTTTTGTTGCTGCTCTTTTCACAATAGCTAAGAGATGGAAGCAACCTAAGTGCCCCTCAACTCATGTGGTATATTTACACAACAGATTCTATTCAGCAGTAAAGAAAGGTGAAATAATGAAATTTGCAGGTAAATGGATGGATCTAGAAACTGTTATACTAAGTGAAGTAACAGACTCAGAAAAGTAGAAGATGTGTGTTCTCCCTCATTTGTGGATCCTAGCACCAAATCCATTGAAATCCCATGTTCTTTTAGTAAGATGATACTGTACAGCAGTCTCTTCTGCATGAAATAATTACTGTCATCAGGACTTCAGCACACCTGATCGTTAAACGTTGTCACAATTGGGCTTGTCGTTAGTTGTTCTCCTTCATTAACGGAGGCACAAACAGGGTCATTAGATCCTCACCAGAGTATCCAGACACTCTTCCCAGCCAACTGTATGCAATTTAACCCTAATCACACACAGTCTCCTGGATTTGGGGAGGGAGAAAGCATACAGTCTGGGGAAGGCTAGGAGAAGAATGCTGGGTTAAGGCTTTCCAGTGTGCATACCCTCAGGTCATTCATATACCTCAGCATCCCCTCAGTTATCTTGGTAAATAAATTCAGTAAATTCATTGATTCTCCAATAAAACTTTAATCAAACATTGATTTGACACTAGAACCTTAAAAGGGGATAAACATTGCTTAGTATCCCAGGAAAAGAATTCTCACAACAGATGGAAAATTTATTTAACATTATTATGTCTTATAATTATTAAAAAAAGAAAATGAGAATGGAAAAGATGTTAAAACAATATGGAAATGGAGATGTTTTCCAAAATAGAAAAAAATGAGAAAGCCTAAGCAAGTGATAAAGGTCTGTATAGGTTTTTTTATGTTATATAAAGGATGAGACAAAAATTATATACACATAATCTTAAAATGTGTGAGTTCATAGTTTAGTCAACTAGTTAAGGAACAAAATATGTATGTAGTAAAGGCTTATCTGAGAACATTTTTTAAACCCAACTTTATCTACATAGCACATGATAATTAAAAGTACCAACTGCTGGAACTATCTTTATTGGATATTTAGCAGCCATACTTCGAGGCCTATACTAATCTAGTCAGAGGGACTTAAAGGATAGTTTTTGCCCTTTGCCCTCCAAGGTCGACTAAATTCCAGAGGACTATGGAACATCCCTCAAAATGCCCTGTAACTGTGCTGAATCACCTGTCCTCTTGTTCAGGGAGGCCATGGAGATCCCACCACATGGACTTGAACCAGTGTCCAGTCTACAAAGAGGAGGGTCAACTCAGAGGAAACATTTCCTCCATGCTTACAAGTGAAGCCAAGCATGGTTGAGCAGGACCTTTGACTTATCTTCACATAGATGGAACAGGTAAAAAAGGAGCCAGGGGCTCCTCCCAAGCCCATGTGACCCCCTGAGGAACAGATCCTTAAACGACATTTAAGTGTAAATGTAAATTGATTTATTTGGGCAAACTTTATTGTCTTAAACACCCCAAAAGAAAGTATAACCAAAGAGGAAAGTGATAAGTATATTTATTTAAGAGTACAAGGGATTATACTTCTCAGACATTAGGCTTAAGGCTTAAGTCCGTATTAAAAGTTACTTAGACAATTATTTCTCATTGATTTTGTTCTGAGTCAGAAAGTGCTACTCAGATGTAAGACTTCAAATCTTGGACTGCAATACTGTAGTAACCTATAGCTAAGGTAGACGACCAGCTATTGTTCCAAAATTATGGATAAATTTGTTTTCTCCCCCTATCTAGGAACATTTGAAAGGGAACTGACACTGATTCTAACCACACTAACAGCTGTCAAAATGCCTGAAAGCAAATCCTGAATCCATCACTCTTGAGTCCAGCCTTGGAAGACAAAAGAAAAATGAGGAGGAACCCAATAGAGGGATGCTTTTGGAAGCTCTGGTCAAGAAATCCCAGTGGACTCTCATATGAACATATGAAATTTGCCCTGTTCTGACTTTTATCTAGTTCCCTGTCTAGAACTTGCAATGATAATTACTCTTGCCTTTATTTCTCCTTCACATCTCCTAGTCAACAGTCAAGGACTTTCTTTTCCCCCTACCGATAAGAGTTATGCATTTGGGAGTCTTTTAGATAGACCCACTGAAGGGGTACTCCAATTGCCTCACCCTGCGTCCCTGTTCAGCATGGAAGAAGCCAGAGCGGTCTGGAACCTGATTCCCTGTCCATAAGCTGGATAACTTCTTCAGAGGATGGTGTGATTAGAATAGGAGGTAGGAATTGGCTAGGCAGTTAGTGTAAAAAGACCCCAAAGAAAAGTAGCCAGTTTCTTCATTAAAAGTCAAAATGTCCTTGGGGCTCTTAGCAACAAACTCTGTTCCAAATGTCAAAAATGTCAAAAGTATTTGGGAGCTTTTATCTAATCCCTAAAAGATTTTAGGGTTACCTCTTCAGAGGGGGGAATGTTAGAGTACCAAAAAGCCCCATAAAAAAAGAAGAAAGAGTACATGAAGTTGTCAGAAAAAGTGATGTGGAGATATAGGAGGAGTTGGAGGGGAAGGAGTGGGCATGGATTTGATCAAAACACCTCATTTGCATATATGTTTTATTGAAATTCTCAATAAGTTATTTAAAAAAGATTTTGATTTAAATTCTTACAGGTATGGATCCAGGTTTTTAACAGGTTTAATTTTGTTTTATATTCTGAATCTCTGAATATATAACATATTTAAAGATACATTAATTATACATTTATCTTGACAAAGTACTAGAAATACAGAAGCAGATATTTTTATTTAGGAAAGAAAGGAAATGAAAGCTAAGAAACCAGGATTCTCTTTCTGCTTTTTACGGTAATTATCTCTGCGTCAGTGGGAGGGTCACTCACACTTTCAAGCTGTCTTTTTCTTAATTATCAAGTCCATGTACGACTTAGCGTTTAATTTTCTACATGTCTGCAAAAATTATAGCAAAAGGTAAGGGAGATGCTATTCTATTTGTGTGTGCATGTGTATGTGCTTACACGTGTGTGTGCTCATATGAGAGAGAGCAAGAGCGAGAGAGAGAGAGCGAGAGAGAGAGCGAATGAGAGGGGGGTTATGTTGAGCTTTGAAAACTCACCTCATTTTATGTAACAATATACAAGTAGTATTTCCTTGCCTAATTACGTACTTACCATACTCAGAGGGCTCATTGTGATGACTCCACCATGAGAGCAGAATGGGCAGTGGGAATGTATTATGGACCCTGTCCCTGGCAGTCATAATTTCTAAGACATATCTGCTTTTCTCCAACAGGGATCAATGACAAAATGTCAATAATATCAAAATAGAAAAGTGTTAATATGAAAGAGAGAGGTTATGACTTTTGTTTCAGTTTAGTATGTATATGAATTGTATCATGACAAAGAAGATTGTATTAATTCTGATTTAGTTATAATATTATCTAATATCTATATAAGATCCAGGAGAAAGTTACCAGAAGGGGGAAGGAATGAGAACCATTGGTGTAGATAGAAATGTTGAAATAATTTTGATGCGTAGTCTGGATTAGGTAGGTCTTGGGAAGACTTTTGACTTCTTGCTTCTTGCTCTAAACCAAAATGATGACATTTAGGTTTTAGAGGTAAAAACAGAAAAAACTGGACATTTAGAAATCCAATTATGTTTCATGGAAATAGAGTTTTATTCACTATTCAGACAAAACAACTTGAAGAGTCTAATAATAGTTGCCTTATAAAATGGGAGCTGATTAAGCAGAGGTTAGATCAGAAGACAAAGTCAAATGGCCCTTTTCTAGGTAGATAACCTAATAAGCAAAGAGGGTCAGTTGAAGCAAATGAGCAATATGTAGTTCATGAAAGTCAGATATGAATTTTTGAAAGAAGTAGGAATTCAAGATTTCTTTGTTTGCCTCCTGGTTATCCCTGTCGGTGTAATTTTTTTTTGAGTGTTAGTAGCCATGTTTAATAATTATTCCATTATTGACTGCCTAACCATACTATTGCATAGTAATATTTGTCACTAAGAATTTCAGTGTCTTGCCTTTGGGCACACCAGAGAACACCTAAGTGAATCTGAGTTGATGTCACTGTCATTTCATTGATAAGAAAATGGAGCCTGGAGACTGGGTCAGCTGCTTCAGTGACGGTCAACTGTTTGTTTGTACCCTGTCTCCAGGCTTAATTTATTTTTTAAGAAATTCCATGAACTAAACAATAGTCATCTGACTTGATCAGAGACTGATCCATCTGGTTTGATCTCTGAATTCTGTAAAATCTACCAGTCTTCTCATGTATAGACCAATTGGATAACTAGGTGGGATGGGGAGTAAAGTCGAATGTTAGGTTTGAGCTTCAGAAAGGGGTAACATTATGATAGTAATGTGAAGTCACAACACGCATTGAGTTTAAATATGCATAACCATATGGGAGCAAGAGTCACATCTCTGAACAAAATCTGTATGAGAAAAGACTCAAGGCTATGAACACTTACAGAGTCAACACTTTCACAGGTAGCCACGTAAAGACAGAATGGGAAACAGGAGTCCAAGGAGATTCTGTAGCACTGCATACCATTTTGGGAGATGAAGACAGGAATCATGGGCCACACAGGACTAGTGTGGATCAAGAATCAACTAGCTGTGCTTTCATGATTTCTCCATACTTCCAGGGTCCACAGGTATTTGTAACTCTTTACTATATCAATAAAATGGCACCATTTCCATCTCCATTTGGGATCTGGTGTCTTTACCAAATTGCCCACAAATCCTCAGAGCTCATGTTTTCACTCCTTGTCTTTGCCCTGTGAACAGAGTTCTTCTTTTCACTCATGTCTTGTATGAGGTAGCTGCTGCTCCTCTCTGCCCTGTGTCACTACAAGTGGGGACCAGACAGTGGGATTTTAGGACAGGTGCCATCAAAGGGTGGGGTGAAATCTGGTTCAGCTGCAACTTAATTTTAGCCAGTTGTTGCCTTCTAATAATGTCACCTGCCCCCCACAGTGGACAAAGCATTGTAAACATGGGCAGATATTTTCATCAAGTCTCAGGAGAAATAGAAGGCAGTTGGATTCCAGAACAGTCTATAACTTAATACTGAGTTGTAGACGTCTGTCTGCTGTTGTGTTTTCTACAGTTCCACTGAAGCTTACAACAGGCACATTTCTAGGTTTTCTCACACCCTGCTGATTTCTTTTTAGTCTCCTCCATATCTTATCTGTCCCAAACTCTGTATTAAGTTTTTCTTATTTCTTGATGACATTCAGTTATTCATCACCTTCATTAAATCCTCCCCTCTACCTTTGTTTATCTGACATCTTGTTATATTACTTGACTATACAAGGTCCCGGTACTCTTGGTGTAGACTTTTTAAACTCCATGTAATATGGAATGCTGGCAGACATTCTGTTTCTTTTAGAAGTTGTCATTTCCAAACAGAATGATACACTGAGTCACAAGAGATTTCACCTAAAATGTGTGAGAAGAGGCCTTGGGAGTTTGTTACTCTGGATTAATTTAGTTTTTCTCTGCAGTGGCTGGATTTATAAGGAAAGGAGTCATTTGGAATCGGCTGGATCACAGGTTTTGAATGTGAAAATGCCATTGAGGTAAACTTTGTTTCAGTTTCCTTCTCTTCACTTCAAGGCTATATAATTTGTCATGCAGGGTTACTTTAAAGAGTGCCGTGTCTGGGGCCGGAGGTGGCTCAGCAGTTAAGAACACTGGTTGTTCTTGCAGAAGATCCAGGTTCGAATTCCAGCACCCACATGGTGGCTAATAACTGTCTGTTAACTCCAGTTCCAGGGGATCCGATGGCCTCTTCTGTCCTCTGCGGGCATTGCATGACACGGGTGCACTTACCTATATGCAGGCAATACACTCTTACACATAAAATAAAAAATATATTAAAAAAGAGTGACATGTCTATATTTATTTATTATTTATTTATTTGGTATTTTTGAGATAAGGTCTCCCTGTATCCTTAGCTGTCCTGGAACTCACCATGTAGACTAGACTGACCTCAATCTCACAGAGATCAGTCTGCCTCTGCCTCTCAAGTGCTGGGATTAAAAGTATGCACCACCAACCCTGACCTGAGAGACATGATTTAAAGAGTGCCTGATACTCTGATTTCATTGGTTTCAACTTTCACAATACATTTTCTAGTAGATGCACATCTATATACATATACACATATATATGCACATATACACACACATGCATGCATGTATATATGCACATGTATATGTACATTCATACACATACATATGTACACATGCATATATGTACAGATAAATATGCAGAAACATCCAAATATATGTGTACAAACACATATATGTATGTAATATATATATGTGTATATAAATCACACATATATATATATATATATAATTTCTGCAGGGTAGCCTGAAAGGCTAGAGATCTAGACTCACAGTTTCAGTGCTATATGAACTGATGGTAGAATTATCTCTTCCTTAGGGAGGAAAGTTTTTTCTGCTTTCCAGAAATATCTAGAATAATGTTTGACCATATCTGATTACTGCAGTCCAGTCAAGTTAACACATAAAATCAAACACCCATCATCATATTAATTCTGATTTAAATTTAATCTTCTTAGAAGATAAGAAAAAAGGAGAAACAAATTTTATGTTCTGCATATTTTTAAAGAAAGATAACTTTCTTAGTAGATGTCATTTTCCACACATTCATTTCTAAATTATGCTATAGTAATTCCTCAGTGACAGCCTCACATTAGGATCTTGGTCTATGTTATAGGTGAATTTTTTATGTATATAAGTTTAAGCTTGCATGTGTGTAAGTGTGCCAATGTTGTTCAATGCCCACAGAGGTTAGAAGAGGGCCTGATTATTAGTCACCATGTAGGTGCTGGGAATTGAACTTGGGTCCTCTGCAAGTGTAGTTAGTGTTCTTAACCACTGAGCCAACTCTCCAGCCTATAGGTGAAGTTTGTAAGAATGATAGTTTTATGATAAATGTGGGGCATGTTTTGTATGATTGTTTCTAGTAACAGCTCTCTACATAATCAATAAAGTAATTTCCACTCTATCATTAGACGATCATTGGCTTTGTGTGCATTTCTAATCTCCATATCCTTCTTATCAATTGGAACAAGTTTATAAATACATAACCACTTTCATTTTTCTAAGGCTTGGCTAGATCGACTTTTTAGATAGCTTTGAATTGGGAAACATGCCATTTTCTGCATCCAATCTGTCACCAAATCCTGTCATTTTGACTCCAACATTGCTTAAAAATTGTGCAGTCTACTCCCTCCTGTTGCCAGCGCCTTAGTTTAATCTCTCATTGTTTCTCACATAAACCTTGGCAAGAGCTTCCAAATTTATCTCAGCTTCTCCTTGGTCACCACAAATGCTGTCTTTACACAGCCACTAGACAGCCTTTTATTTTTCCAGGATATAATTATGCTACTTCTTTGTTAGACAATTATCTCTCATGTCTGAATGTATAAACTGAAAGTTCCAGCATGGCTCTTTCACCTGCACCATTACCTTTGACTAGTTCTAACTTCTTAGAGTGTTTAGAAAATGCCACAACTTCAAGCATTCCTGGTGCTGCACATTGCTGTCTTCTCTGTTTAGAATGAACTAGTCTTTTTATTAATCAGAACAAATCGTAGTCATTTTGAAGATTCAACTTGAAGGTTGCTTCCTTCGTCAAACTCTTCCTGACACAGATAAACAAGATGTCACACCTTTACCCTTCCCCAGAGCAACATAAGCATTTAAGTTATATTTCTTTGGGTGTTATAGACTGAAATTAGGATGCAAAGTTGAAATCACAAATAGTCATCATCACCTTTGTGAATCTTCTGGAATGGTCACCTAGTAGAGTATGTAAGTCCATATTCATGCCAGAGTAAAGACTGACAGCTATTTCTTGGTGAGTCCCACACAACACCTTTTTCCTCAGATGTCTGAGCAGTTTGTGCTTTCATTAATTATCAGTAAAGCAGTTGGCTTATGTTTAACTTATGGTTTGTGATTATACATGCACACATATGCATGCACACACACACACACATGCATGTATGCCTGCACACACACACACACACACACACACACATTAAAGAACCTTCATGTCTTTAGGGCTACACAGGTACCGAGTGTTCTACTCTGAGTAGTGCAAGCATGTAGAGCCGAGAGTGACCATGAGTGCTCCTAAGGCCATCTTTCGTTTAAATAGTCTCTCTCTCTCTCTCTCTCTCTCTCTCTCTCTCTCTCTCTCGCTTGCTCGCTCCTGTTCCATACTTGTCCATACTTTCATACAAGTAGGTTAAAGGATCGTATTTTCCCCGTGTACATTAATTAGACTCTTTGACCAAAGTAGCAAAACAACGGACAAAATGGAGGTCTCTCTGACACTTCCAACCCTGATCTTGATGTTAGCAATCTTTTCCATGATCAGTGTCCCCAACTGCAGGTCTTTTACTGTTATGTATTCTTATTTTAGCCCTGGAACTCTCATACTATGGTGTCAATCTTTGTTCTAGTCTTAAGAGTCGCCAGGGCATCCTGGAGTGAAAGGCTCCATGGAGATAGACTTCTTTTTTCCATCTCAGTTTTCCTTCCTTGTACATATTAGCTTGTCACCAGACATTGTATGAATGGACAACATTGGTTTATAGAAGGCTCAGGACATAGCATTGAACTTCCCTTTGGCAGAGCTTTCTAAGTGCTAAGGAGGAACTTTAACATGTCTGACCATTTGTGACCAGGGTCTGCATAGGAATAAAACTAGTCTATTTGATAGGCTTGTGAAAAATAATGTAGGGTAGTTAAAATACAGCATAAATGCTAAATAATAAAGTGACAAGCACAATATGTCAGGGGACGCATAGTAATGCAACTATGTCTGTAAAACATTTACTGTATTTTGTTTCTAAAATGTACAACAACAACAACCCACCAAATGGCGGCATCTGTGCTTATTTCCTCCCTGGTCCTCGATATTTGGAATCCTTTCAATGTTCAATGCCCAAAAATGCAATAAATATTTTTACTTTGGTGCATCTTTATTTAACATGGGGGATGGTATCAGGCAAGATTGAAGGGCTACTCACACCGTGTGACTCTCCCCACACCATTTGACCTCTTTACAAGTGAAATCAGATAAACCAATTATCAGAAGAAGCTTGAGAGGAGGCATGAGGCTGCCTATCAAGAGCTAAATGTTGAAGGCCCAAGCAGGGTGCTTTTTATACACAATTTTGTTTGAAGTGTTGGGTGGGGAAGGAGGTGGGGATAATAGATGGGCATGAACTCTGGTTTCTTTGAACACCATGTGACACCACTGTCTTCTTTCCTGACTGCTGCCTGCCTGTCCAAAACCCCAAATCTTACAGTAAAGTCTAAGAGCTCTGGAATTATACACATTGGGAGAGAAATGGGTAGACCAGAATATTACTTATTTATCATATCCTAGGGAGGCTTATACTCATATGACTTGATATTGCTAATTTCAAATTTATAAGTAAGAGAGATTGTTTAGAGTATTACAATTTTATCAGCAAGCTGACATGTCAGTTTCCCAAATGCAGAGAGATACATAGAAAGTGAAGAAGTAAATAAAGTCAACCATCACTATCATCACACTAATTTAGCAGTTCTTTTGAAGGTACCCATAATATCAAGACAATGCCTCCTCTTCTGCAGCACCTGTTTTTTGGAGGAGACCAACGGTGGTAACTGCTCAATTTCCCAGTTTCTCTTCATGCGTTAAAGGATGTGTGGGAGCTCTAGTCACGCAGCCCTTTGCAGGGGAAGTGGGTATCTCAGCCATGTCCTGAGCTCTGCTGTGTCTCTTCCTTTTCATATCTACAGCTTACGTTGTTCACTTTTGCTTTTGATTCATGATGCACTGTAGAAGTTTACATGCTCCTGACCCAAAGCATCTCTCAATACTTTCTAAGAAGGGACAAGAATATGAATAATTCCATAATTACAGATATCCCCATTAGGAACATCTTGTTAGCCACCGTGAACCAGTAAAATTTCTCCTGCCCTCAAAGGTAACAACAAGATGCTAAACTTATGAGAAAACTTGCCCAAAATATTTGTTGTAAGAGTGGAGATACCTATGTGCAAACTCCAGGGACAGAGGAATACTTGATTCCACAATTAACTTTGTAGTTCTAATGCAGGCTTTGTGTGGCCTCAGGCGAGATGCATGAACCTCTCCAAGCATCAATTTTTCACTAGTAAAAGGCAGATTTATCTTGAGACAGTCAAATACTTAGAAAAGAGGACAAAGGGCATTTGATATTTTTGACTATTTTATTATTGTTATATAACATTTGGTTATAATATCCCTCCCAGCACAACTAATAGAAGAAAAGATCAATTTAAATCACATTCTTTTAAAAGAGAAACATATTTCAACCAAAATTGGGCACATTTTCTACAGTAATGTGTCAGAATGTGGAGGCTGCAGGTGCAGCAAGAGCTGTTTTCATTTTAAGGTTCTATTTTCAGCACTCTGGACAATATTTGGCATTGTGTTCTTAGATTCAGAAGATAAAGTTTTTTTTTATTATTAAATTACAAATGTATATCTCTGTAGGGTTTGAAGAGTAAAGGAAGGGGACTGAGTGGAGTAAAACTGGGAATATTTCCACAGGCTATTTCTCAGCAAGTTTAAGAACAGTCAAGAACAAAGAAGTATCTGACATTTACACTGAAATCATTGTCCTAAATATCTATTTTCACTTTAATAGCTTAAAAACAAAACACGCATAACAGATGTGGGCACAGGACTGAATGCCAATGGGGAGAGGTATCTTGAGATAGACGGGGATGAAAGGATGGAGGAGCTGCAGAGGCAGGTGTCTTGATTCTCAGACCTTGGCTCAGGGACTTCATGGATAGCTGTGCGCCAGACAGTAGAGCAGAGTCAGCCATGGGGTTGGATGATCTGGGCACTCAGCTTATTTTGGGACGTGAGATAATATCCTTTACCTCTCTGCACAGGAGATTCCTCACATAAGATGGGTACAGTAGGGCCAACCTTGTTGAGAGAGCAAGAAGCATCCGTGAAGTTTGTAGCTCATGGCCAGGCCCCATGGGAGAGGCTCTATAGAGAGCAACTGATGAGCTGGGAGCTATTCAGAATCAACTCCTTTTAAAGCAACTTATTTATTATTTTAAAATTTTATGTGTATGCATGTTTTGTCTGCATATATGTAAGTGTACCATGTGCATGCAATGCCTGTCGAAGTCAGAAGAGGACATTGGATTCCTTGGAACTGGAGTTATAGGTGGTTGTTAGCTGCCATGTGGGTGCTGAGAATTGAACCCGGGTCCTCTGGAAGAACAGCAAGTGTTCCTAACCACTGAATCAACTCTTTTATTCCTTTGACACACTTGGAAGAGGACCAGAAATGCAGGGTAGCTTTAGGGCTTTGCTTTGTTGGGGTGGCAGACAACTTTGCAGAAAGTACTTTCATTGTCCTTCAATTGGTGTGCAAGACAAATCTCCTAATTTCTTCTATTATTTTCCAGTTTCAACATTTTCTCTTTCCACGATCTCATTTGTTACCGAAAGCTGTCTTGATCAACAACGTGCTCACCAAGGTCTGGTGGTATCTTCCTTCCTGATCCATTTTCGGAGAACAGGAACCATGCTGCAAAAAAACTGTTAGAGAAATCAGCACAAAGTCATGCATTTTACTTTTCTTCATGACATAGTTTTTCTGATGCTCCTGTGCATTGGAAGCTCAGTCTGAAGCCCTATACTGTGTTGTTATTATTGCCAGAACTGCTTGCCTTTTGTGGCAGCTGAAGCAAGCTGTCACTTCTTGACACACACCCTGAGTTAAACCTTCTGCTAGCCACATTATATGTGAAAGGGGATCTGCTGATTCCAAACTTCAGGTATATAAAACTTTTCTCATGTTTTCCAGAATAGAATTTAATCTGTATGTTGAATCCCTATTTCACTAGGCTATATGCTCTTAATATCAATCAGATTGGTGCGCTATTATTATTTTCTCCAGGTTTTGATTCAGAGTGCCTTAGGAAGTGCCAGGCATTGGATTTAATTCCCAGCGTTTCATCTGTGTGTGCTTACATCTGGAATAGCTTCACACAGGTCTGGTCCCGAGGGCCTGGTCTGCACAGCTCACTACTCATTCCTCCTTCATTCTTCCTGCAAAACTTAAGTCTGAGACCAGGTTCTGAACACTGCCAGGCTCTGGACACATCCATGGTTCCCTCTCATTTCCAGAAAGAGAAGAAAGTTCTGCTTCCTGTGCACTGCTAGAAGGTTCCTTCACTCCTTACCTGGGAGAGAAGGGCAGGTTGAAGCCCCAAGAAGCCCAAGAACTTGCTGTCATGTATTCTTTAAGTAGAGGAACATATTTTCAAAGGAAAATTCCCTTGCTTCACATGCGAGTTCCTTATACTACACTTTACTGCTTTAGGAATGTGAATTAAATATTAGGCCTTTTAAAGGCTCAGGCTAAAACTTACAGTGTACTATCCACTTTTGATAGTTTAACTCACAATTTTTGCCAAAAGTTTTAAGGCAATGTTTCAAAAAATTTGGTCAATACCATAATCTCTTGGACTGATTATTAAAAACCAAAGTCCCACAGGATCAGCATCTTTAGTAACTGGGCTAAAGAATCCATATTAATAATAAACTCACCAAATTTTTTATCCACGGAAAATTTGCCAAACATTGCTTTCATATATGAAGACAAATTGATTTTGATTTGGGGTATTAGGGTCAGAATACCTGAAACATGAGGTACCACGGCTATGTCTATGAGCTAGCTTAAAGGGCCACTTTGTAATCAGAAAGGCTTCAGATGGAGGAATGACCTTGAGTTGGGGAGAAATGAGGCAAAAACAGATAAAATCTGGAGCCCTGAGATAAATTCCCCTCTTCCTAATTTTGCCTGCAGACAATCCTGGGGAGGCTGTAGAGCTGCTGGGGAAAGTGTGGATTTTAAAGTGAAGTAACTTCTGAGTTAAGAACCATGTTCCCAAATGAAATAACTTTGTTATTATTTTTAATTCCCCTTGCTCAAATACCCTAAGGCATTAAGCTGCTTGATATAGCAGTGTAGATGAAAGTACGCTTTCAGAACCAAAGCAGCTTTCCCATTTTATTCCTCACATCACAGCAAAAACGTGTTAGATGGGTTGAATGTCTGGGTTCAAAATTCCAGAAATTTGCACCTAAATTGCACCTGTAAAATATGTCCTTACACATGCAAGCAAGTAATTTTACTTGCAAATTATTGTTTTGCATATGCAATTACTTGGGTGCATCTGGATATACATTTTGTAGGACAATTAAGTGTTTACTTTAGAAAATTAGATCACTAATTTTATGTTCATTTATATAAGACTAAAAATTTAAACTTCTAGAACTTTTTTAGGTAGATAGATCAATGTATGCTGCATATGGTCTAAGTGGTCGGAGAGAGGCACAGTCTTTCACTCAAACCATGTTTATTTGCCAGGTAGAGCCTGCATGGTTTCTGGGGTCATGTGCTGTGTTGGATGCTACAGTTACAGTGAAAGTCAACAGCCCAGTCATCCAGACATGAGCATTAATGTAGTATCTACTTGGGTTAGAGAGAGTAGCAATTTGTGAGTGTTGTGCTTGACAACCGCAAATAATCAGTTTTCATTATTTGTAGTCATCAACATCAAATTATTTCCCAATAGGTGTTATGTCATGTTGATAACTGACGGTTGTCATTACTCCTGTACTCACTCCAATGGAGCTAAAGACAAAATGGGAAATTGGGGCTGAGGAGCTGCATCAGTTGGTAGAGTATTTGTCTAACAAACATGAGGACCTGGGTTCAATCCCCAGAACCTATGTTTTATAAAAAGATCATGCAAATATATGATCAAGGAACATTGTATACATATACGAATTTTTCACAGAATAAAATTTGAAAAAAAGCAAACTTATCTTAAAAACAAAAACCCAGGTGGAGTGTGTGATGTGCCCTTCTAATCCCAGCACTATTCTAGAGAGGCAGAGACAGATCTGTGGGGATGATTGGCCAGCCAACCTAGCCTACTTGTCTGAAAAAGTAAAATGAAACAGAACTACACCTAAGGAAGACACCAGTGCTTGTTCTCTGGCTTCCACACGTATCCACACAACTGCATGTGTATTCCAAATGTGCACATGAGCCTGCACACAGATAAACACAGATGAACACATGTACAGACACATATGAATGGGGAATTTACTTCTGAGTGCATTTAGTTTCTAGTTCACAAAGTCAGTGTAGTAGATTGTGCACCTTTGGTGGGACTGCTGGCTTTATTTGGCTAGTGGATGACTAATGGAGCATGATTTACTGGAATTCAAAGACTGAAAACAGTTTTCAAATGAATGATGTTCCTTTAAAATGATTTTTTGAAGTTTTGTGAGTTTTCACACTTTTATCTGGGTTTAAAACTATGCTTCAGAATATTTTGGGGATACTGATGTCAAAAATACAGAAAATTGCCTTATATTTTGATGTCAAAAATATAAAAAAATGCCTCACACATTACTTCAGCAATAAAAACCCACAGAACACATGCACACATATGTTTCCTGTTTCTATATAGTTTATATAAAACACTGTCAAATAAATGTATTCAATTTATCTTTCAGATTCTATAAAATTAAAAAGAAATATAGACATTTTGTGTTGAAAAATTCTTGAAGATATTTTTGGCTGTTACCTTTCTTGCAAATGAGTAAGTGGGGTGCTAAAGATGAATAGAGGATAAAAGAAGGTAAAGATTTCAATCTGTTACATAGACTGCCTGAGAGAGCCTAAGAAATGGAAGTAACCTAAGTGTCCCTGGTCTCACACGTAGACAATGAGAATGTGGTTCATTGGCATAATAGAGCTCTACTCAGCAGTAAAAAAAGATGAAATCATGAAATTTGCAGGTAAATGGATGGAACTAGATGCTGCTATACTAAGTGAAGTAACACAGATTCAGAAAAGCAAACCATGTTTGTTCTCCCTCACATGTGGATCCTAGCACCAAATCCTTATATGTGAGCATATATCCTGATATAAGTGCAAGAGTCAGGAAAATGGACAGAAAGCATGGAGGTAAAGGGAAAGAAGGAGTCTGAGAGAGAAGGGGATAGTAGGAGACAGGTGTTACCAAGGGGGAAATGGATAATATGGGAGGATTTCACTGGGAAGGGAAGAAGGAGGGTTATATAAGGAACCATGGGGGGTAAAGGGGAAGAAAGAGCTAAAGAGAGGGGGGATCATAGGAGACAGGTATTATCAAGGGTGAAAGGGGGAAAATGGAGGTACTTTAACTGGAGTAGGAGGAGGAATGGTTAGACAAAGGGAGAGCAGGGGGAGATAAATAATAGTGTGAAAAACCAGAGGGAAATCTTTTAGTTCAAAAATCTACTAAAAACTATACATACAATATCTCTGCATGAGTCCATGTGTATAGCTGAAGGCCATGTAACAAGAAACAGTGCCAGAGAGGAGAAATCTTCTTTTGAGCTATTGGTCAGAGTAGCTCAAGAGACTACAAAAAGTACACAGGCTATTGACACAGCCTTTGATTGCCTCCTAGAACTTGAAGATAAGACCCTATTGCTGAAGACAGGACATACTTTGGGCACAGGACTTGGAGAAATGATGCTGGAACTGACCTGATAGCCACCTCCCTGAAGGCTAGCTTTCATAGTTTGGGGAGCACTATGCAAGCTGCTAAGGGAGAGCATCAATCAATGGTCCAACCCTAGCTTTAAAGCCTAATAACTGGCAAAGAAAATGACATTGGTGCAGTAGTGGCACTTTTATACTGAGAATAATCAACAGTGACCTGATTGGACATTAATCCCACTCAATGGGAGGGAACTTATGTGTGGTACTGTAATTAACCAAATACACATGACTGGAGATCTTAGAGATAACCCAAAGGCGGTCACATCCCTAGACAATTGTAATTTCTTCTATATACTAAATATGTATCTTTATATTACAGACATGAAGCTTCTTTTGCAACAGTGAAGACTACTACAGAGTTCCACAACTGGTCACACACTGAGAACAAGTGTTTGTGAGGTGCCCAACTCTAAGTGACACATCTACAACGGACTCTCTCCACCCAAGGCTCATGGAACACAGTGGAACAAAGGGTAGAGAGAACACTAATGCATCTCTCAACTCTCATCAACGAAGCTTCCTCATGGAACAGAGGACAATAAACATAAAAGGCCATGAATGACCAAAGGTTTGAGAATAAGAGTCTTCAGAGAGTGGGTCCCTGGACGGAATGCCTGTATTAAAATTCACTCACCCAGGGCTCAGGTACCATTGTAGAAGAGGAGGCAGAAAAATCACAAGTTCTAGGGAAAGAAGTTCATAACCATATGGAAACAAAGTCTCACAGGTTCCTGGGGTCTTGCTCATATAAACCTACAGAAGTGGTGTCAGCATGCCCAAGACCCATGCAAACTCAGACTCAAGCAGACAAAAAACCAACACACCACTGGGGATATGGGCAGCAGGACACAAGCTTAGCCAAAGAGCTATTAGAAGCTGATTAGTGATGTGTGAGGGAGAGTTGATTTTCTTTGAGAAAGAGACTCTAGATAGGATGACTAGACCCAAGTTGATTAAGCATTGAAGGGCATCTGGGTATACTAACATAACTCGATAGTCCTTAACATATTATGACAGAATGCCTGAAATCTGGTGGAGAGGGTTTATGGGAGTATGGCTGGAGAATGAGGTTTAAAGATGATTAAGATGTTTTGTATGAAATGTACAGCAATTTAATAAAAAATATGTAAAAAGACTTCAAATCTTGATATCCATCAAAGCCAATAAAACTAGAGAGGCTGTTATAGCAACGAAAAGAATAAGGAGCAATATCTGAGAATATTTATGTTGTTTTCACATTGCTTTGTTTTCTTCCAATCAGGGTCTGAATAGAAAACAGATGTCAAGCATAAATTAAGAATATTCCATGAAAATTTATTTAAGCCAGGACCAGTTACATATGTGGGCTTGATAGATGAGTACAAGAAATGGTACACTGGGCCTGTGTACCCATGGAGCAACTGTATCCATGAGGAATGAGAGAACAGGGCATACTAGCACCCAGAAAGAAGAGATACCATCAAGCTGAGGTAGGAGCTCCAAGAGGAAAATGCACATAATGCCATTCTTTCCCTATTTTCTCACTTGGATTCCTACTGTCAATCTATCTAGAAGCCATGTAGCCTGATGATATCATCCATCAAAGCAGATAAAGGCAGGTGATGTATGGGTGATATTTGGGTTATAAACTGATAATGTGAGATACATTTACAACAGAAAGAATGTCTAATGTCATTTGATGACTAAGTTAAACTACAATAAAAGAAAGAAAAATAAATTTACTGATGCCATTGAAGTCAAATGACCCATTTGTACAATTTCACAGAAGACAGGGACATTGGTTTACCTTTAATGTAATTCAGTAGCTGTTCATTAATCTCTGATGAAATAGTCTAGAGACAGGTGGGTAGTCAAAGGCAGGTGACAGCTCTGTTCCATGAGTGCATCCACTGACTGATGTTTTATTTTTCTGTATTTAGCATCATTATATATTAATTTTTAATCTGTTGGAAGGTCAGACTGGAATGTGGTAGGGGAGTACTTTTGTCTTAAGGCATTGAGAAGGACCTTACATACGTCACTTCCACGTTCACATGTATCTTGTCCATCTCGGAGAGCCTCTCCCGTGTCCATAGTTATTTACTTTTCCCCTTTCTACATACTGTGTTGAAAATTGGCCATCTGGGAAAGCCTAGTCCTTTGTCCACAGAAAGCTGGGCTCTCTTCTTCACTCCTCCATTGATCACCTAGGCTTTATATCTAACATTTGGGACTCTCTCACTACATCTGAACTCTTGACATCTTGGTAGTTAGCCTTAACCCTTAACTGCTGAGTTATCTCTTACTATATCTGAACTGAAATGGAACATAACATCAGAAGGCACAGTCTTTGAAGCTCTGAGTGGTTCCCAGTGGAGCCAGAGGCAGTCCACACACAGGGACTTGAACCAGGGATAACTTGGACCAGTGAGCAATAGAAGAATGGAGGACATGTAGTTTGTTGTTCTCTATAGTTTCCACAGCCCCCATGGAAGTTTTTAAAACACAGGAGCATAGGGTGTCTTTGTACTCTGGGAATTTCTATGCAGTTAACAGATACAGTTGTCCAGTTACCAGCTGTGTGCTGTTGAAGGATCATTTTATGTTGTGCATGCCTCACGTTCCTTTATCCTTATTCCTGATCTTCTGAATTAAAACTCCTCAGAAACGTTTTCAGTTGCATACTTCATTCAGTCTTTGTGCTCAAGGGGACAAGTAGATAAGACACATCTTTCTATACCTAGCTGGTCAGTCCTGTCTCATCATGGAATTATAGAGAATGTTTTCTCTTAAAGACAAATAAGAAACAAGGGTTGAGAAAAGCTAATGGAGAATAAATTTACAGTATTTTATGGGTTCTTAGAATGAGGAAGAAGTATAGTGATATAATGAATAATATACAAGATAATGTAGTGAGACAGTTGCATGGCATATTCCTTACAGCATTATCCTAAGTCTTCTCCCCATATGCTGATGCATTAGGCTGACACAGAAGCCATTCTTCAAGATGGGGATAGGGTGGTACCAATGGCTGCAGCCTTTATATATAGGCATCTAACCTTCTTTTCATAGTCCTGTACGGAAGAGACAGTGTTTGATCTGAGTGTTCTGAAAACTTGCTCTTAAATCTTATTTATCTTCATTAGATTTTCAAGGCGGTTATACATAGCACTGAATTCCAGATTATGCGCCATAAGAATACCTAGGAATATAACTCCTTGGTTTTTCCCATTTGTAAAAACTCAGAATTACTAGAAGATAATCAAGTTATGGGTAGAATTTCCTGACTACTTGAAAAGTAAGAAATCTAGTATAAAAAATATGCACGTTATTCTGCTTGGGTGTGATTGTGCCAGGGAACCAAGATTCTACTTAGAAAATTGTTTCAAATTGGTTTCAGTGCCTGCATAAATTGGTAATAAAAGTTCCCAGCATATATTCTATATTTTATTGCAGAAAGAATTATATCTGAATAATTTTAGGGCAGGTGAAATCACACGCCTGCCTGGACAAGAGTATACTATCCATAAAGCACTTAGAAAATGCTAAGCTTTCAGTAGTGCTGTTGCCCACAGTACTCTCTGAGATAAACTGCTAGTGAGCAGGCACCAAAATAACTAAATGAGGTAACTCATTGTATGGGGTTGTTATTTATATACCAATTAAAAGCAGTATAATGGCTTCCAAAAATAACAACTTTCGTTTTAGAATAATTTCTCTCTGCCTGTGTTGGCAAAAATCAGCAAGTAGGATTAGTGAGCTAGGCTACTACTAGTATGAAATAAAAATTTACCCTTAAAAAATAGAATAGTTTTCGCCAGGCATGGTGACACACGCCTTTAATCTCAGCACTCGGGAGGCAGAGGCAGGCAGATCTCTGTGAGTTCGAGGCCAGCCTGGTCTACATAGTGATTTCTAGGCCAGCTGGGGCTACAGTGAGACCCTGTCTCAAAAAGACAAAAAAAAATAGAATAGTTTATATTTTCCCCTTAAAATCACAGTGAGTCACTACCCAGTAACTTCTTTATACACTTAAGCCTATCATCATCAATGAAGTAGTCACTATTTCTTAAATATTAAGTGACTGCAAAATTAAGGATTTTGGTTGCAGGTCTGGGAGAATAAGGCAGTCTAACACAGTGAATCTAGGTGGACTTAGATCACTAAGAAACGAGAAGGAATTGGCCCAGAATTTCTGTCTAGCACAGACCCATCTCTGAGCTCAAGGTCATATTGTAAGAGAAGTACAAAGATCTGAATACCTTTTGCTCAGGTGGTGTTTATTTCATGAATCCAGCAAGCTTAAGAGGTGATGCTTCATCACAACCTAGCTCCATCAGAAAATTCCACTTACAGTCTATTAGCAGGTTCAGTGTTCATTTTTACCCTTTCCATTGTTTTCTTATGGGCCAACTTGGATGAATCTGTAAAGAAACGCAAATTAGAGGCAAGTGTAAATTTTTAGTATGGTTCTATGGATTTTTAAATTGTAGTACCTTTAATTATTTTTCCTATTTTTTCTAATTTTTAAATTTATTCACTAAAGTTGAAATTCTAGTTTTAGTCCATATTACAATTTCAGAACCCTTCTCTCCTTATTTTCTGTATTTGACCAATTCTGAAATTCTGTGATAGTCTCCATATGTTGGAAAAAGAAGCTTCTTTGATGAGGGGTGAAAGGTACTCTTGTCTGCAAATATGAGGATGCATATTTAGAATAAAGCAATAAATTATATTGGTCTAGGGATATGACAAAACTAGGTTTTTCTCTAGGATCTATGACCTCTACAACCACGTGTACTTGGTTACATTACCACACATGAGTTTCCTCTCACTGAGAAGACTTTAATTCTAATTAGATATCTGTTTATTACCCTCAAGATAAAAACACCACTACTGCCCCAATACAAGGTAGTCACTGTTGTAGTTATTAGGCTCCAGAGCTGGGTAGGACTATCGATTGGTTTTCTCTCTTGGAAGTTGTATGCTATCCTTTGATACCATGAGGGCTAGTCCTCAGGGAAGAGGTTTCTTTGTCAGTTCCAGCTCGTTCTCCAAGTCCTTTGCTCAAAATATGGCCTGTTTTCGGCAATGGGGTCTGTGTTCAAGTTCTGGGAGGCAACAAGTGCTGTGGCAATAGCTGTGTTATTCTGGGAATCTGTTGGACTACCCTTACCAACTCTAAGGGAGGGTTCTCATACCCAACTGTTTCTTTATTATATAGCCTTCAGCTGTGCGTATGTACTCATCCAATCAAACAAAATGTGGGTAAGAAATCCCAAATAAACCTAAAGAACTTTTGGCAATTGACGACTGCTTGGGGGACAGACAGTGTCTTACAGGGTTGGAAATCTTGGTGGCCCCAGTGGATGCATCCACACTGAAGGTTATTGGGGGTTATGAAACATACTCTATAGGATATATATATACATATATATACATACATATATATATATATAATTTATATATATATGTATATGAGTTCATTGAATTGGGTGGGGAGCAGAAAAGGTAGGTGCAGAGAGGGGAGTGGATCTAAATGCCATCAAAATATATTGTATAAAAATCACAAAAGTTCAGTTAAAAATACAAAAAAAATTGAGAAAAAATAAAACTGCAGGAGAGAATGGGTTAAAGAGAGTTTAAAGCGGCACAGATTATCTCAGACTTGTGGTAAGAAAAAGAAATATGAGCATATATCTCTATCATCCCTCTGTCTGCCTTTCTACCTCTCTATTATCTATCTATCCATTTTGGAATAGAACATATATAGTTTTAGTGTGTGGGTACAAAAATCAAGATCTTTGTTATTTCAAGTAGAAATTTCAAGCTTTCCTCTCCCTTCTTTCTATTAGTTTTATTTTTTGCATATATCTGTATAGGTGCTGGTTATGCATATATATGCTTGCATGTATGAAGGTGTATATGTGGGGGGGGGGCGCTTGTGTATGTGATTGTTCCTGCATGTGGAGGTCCAAAGTTGATGTTGGGCATTTTTATCAGTTGCTCTCGACTTGCGCATGTGTGTGTTCCTGTATGTGGAGGTCCAAAGTTGATGTCAGGCATTTTTATTAGTTGCACTGAACTATATTAATTGAGAAAGGTCTCTGGCTGAACCTGGAGCTTGCTAATTCTAGCTAGCCTGCTTACCCCAGGGACTCCATGTCTTTGCCTCCTGGCTGCCAAGATTATAGGCAGCTACCATGCTTGCCTGGCTTTTCTGTGGGCTTTGAAGTCCAAACGCTAGTCCTCATATAGTGAGCCATCTCTCAAGGCCTTTTCTTACCCCTCTACTTTTCAATTGAAGATGCCTTCTGTCTTTATCTTGAAAGATCTATCTGCACACCCCTCATAATTTGTTGAATAAGTTTTTACATGGTAGATAAAAGCTGTGTTTTCAATAATATAGCAAAGTAATCATAGTTTCAAAGTAAAATTACAATGGTGCAAAATATTTTGTATATGAAGTAAAGTTGACATGGAAAACTGCTGTTAAAGTGAAAATGATATACTTCCCTCTATGCTTTTCCATTGCCAACTATTTTAGTAGGATTCTTAGGACCTGAATGCTGAAAGAGTGACAATATATGATCAGTGAGAAATTGTTGCAAGAATAGAAAAAAATAAAGTACATTTTTAATTTTTCTTTTCTTGATAAAAATATAAAATCAATATCATCTCTTCTTATAAAGAGCTGTGTGTATAACTATAAAGAAAACGTTCTCTGAATTCTTGTTTAAAGGGGCAGGTATGGGCAGAGAGGTAAAAAAACAATTCTTTCTGCATTGCAGAGAGAGGTCATAAAGAATTTTGTACAGGGAGTTACACTTTTTTTTTGTCTTTTTGAGACAGGGTCTTCTTGTAGCCCCAGCTGGCCTGGAACTCACAGTGTAGACCAGGTTGGCCTCGAACTCATAGAGCTCAACCTGCCTCTGCCTCCCAGGTGCTGGGATTAAAGGCCTGTGCCACCACACCTGGCCAAGGCAGTTACACTTTAACTAAACTGTAGAGGGCAAATTAAGTAATTTGAAAGACATTTTGCTCTAAGGAAAACTTCATAAATTGCTCACAATATTTAAAAATATTTTTAAGGGAATCAGCATGTTTATAGAACTGTGCAAACTTATCACATAAGACCCAGGGTAAGATAAAGGTGCAGGGAAGTAACTTTGGCATGTGTGCCCATCCCATCAACCATACACACCATATACACACACATATACAGAATTGTTTCTACCACACTTCTGGTTTAGACACAAAAGAAAGGATTCCCTACCATGAACCTTGAATTTCAAGTTGACAGGGGTAAAACAATTTCCCAGGGTCAGGCAGGAACGGGAGAGCAGTGACACTGGGGTCTTACATGGTATTTGTACTATAGAAAACACATATAGACTCACATAAGGCAATCATTATGTTCTGAGCATAAGCAAATGGAAATGTTTACTATTGTATTGCGTATGGCTGCTGTAATTACGACTCATTTGTGCAAAATTCTCCCAATGATATGTTAAATAGTATCTCAAGATGATCATACATTTGTATTTAATGAGGCAGACACACAAAAGCTGTCAAGCACAATTATTAACGAACTTCAATCATTTCTTATACAAAGAATGAATTTTAAACATATTCTTCTATTTCTTGCCCACAAATTTGAACTGCTCTGAAATTTTTAATCGATTTTATGTAAAGAAATTTATGAACCATTCTTAATCACAAGGGCTATCTTATAATTCTAGTCCTTTATTATTAATATTTTTTCTAACTTTCTCTCTTTGGTTAAAATCTTAATTTAACCAGTATTACATGTTCTTATATGGTGAAGTTCATACCTATGAAGCATTTCAATTCTTCAGGTGAGCAATGTTAGTTGATGAAGTACATTTACTTAATGAGACAGTGACAGAGTTGATTATCTGTTAGAAACCTGAGAACCAATATAATCACATTCTTCCATTCCTAAGGAAAATCTCCATATTCAACTTAGGATGTTTGTTTCTACAATGTGGCTAGCACAGTGAAACCATCAGCTTGTTAAGGAAAACCATTCAGGGGCCTTTGCCAAGTAGGATTTTTATTGCTGATCAATTAGTGACAAAATTTTAATGCAGGAATCTTTGTCAGTAGGAAACAGGGAGTACAAGAGTGAAGCAGAGGAGATGAAAGTCCATTTTTCGGTTACAAAGGGCTGGAGAGAAGGCTCAGTGATAAAGAGCACTGACTTCTTACAGAGGACCCGAGTGTGATTCCCAGCACCCACATGGTGGCTAACAACCGTCCGTAACTCTGGTTCTAGGGGAATTCGACCCTTCTTCTGACCTCCCTGGGCACTGCACAGCACAGGTGCACTTACACACATGCAGGCAATACACTCACACACATAAAATAAAAATAAATAAATATTTTTTGAAAAGACTGGTGATTGGCTGGGTGGGGAAAATGCCAGTCTCCCAAATTAAACACTCAGTATAGAACAGAAAAGGAAAGTGGGAGCACATTGTTTGAATACTAGTTGGTTTTTGATTACATTTGCAGAGGGTTAGTGAAAATTTAAGGAAATACACTATTTCTTTTCAGTGTGAAGGAAAGGAAAGTTTGTCTTGCTTCAGAGGTATTACTATATTCTATAATGGATAGGTTACTGTGACAAGATTCACATATTACTCAGGTCATCATATTACCTAGGGACACACCGAGAATTCCAGGGGCAGCTGCTAAACTTCCTGCATCCTTTTAACCTAAAACTTGTATAAGCATGTTCTGCAAGTCAGCTTTCCATCACTGTAACAAATACCTTACATAAACAATTTAGAGAAAGAAAGGTTTACTGTAATTCACAGTGCAGAGGGTTCAGCTCAGAGTTGGTTGCCTCTGTGGCTTTTGTGCTTTGGCAAGACAGAACATCATGCCAAGGTACCTTTGCTGAAGCAAAGCTGTTCCCCTCCTGGGAGGGTAAACAAAGAGAGAGACAGGGATCCGCTAAGGTCTTGCTGTCTTCTTCAAGGGCATACCCCAAGTTACCTAACTTTCCTCCATAAGATCCCACCTTCAAACAGTTCCACCACATCTGAAGCACAGGCTTGGACCAATCCTTTAGAACACAGGACTTTGGAGAACATTTAATATCCAAGCCTGAATGTATGACCTATCAGTTTCAAAGTCCCCAATAAAGAGGCAGAAGCTTGGAAGAATGCTATTGCCTTCCTTGATGATGGGCTTTACAGGGCGGAGCAGACACAAAACCAAGTTGTAGACACATGAGTTTTGAAAACACTGTGTGTCCCTGACCATTTTGTCAATTCACTTCTGACTTCTGAAGTGTTTATTTGTGAAAGGAAAAGAGACTAATTATTTAGCTAAGTCAAACTATGAATTCATAAGTGACTTGTGAAAAAAAAGCCTGTATCTTTATTCTAATGCTGTTGGACTCTCTGTGCAAGTCTTGTAGACACTCCATAATATTAAGAATTTGATTTAACAACTATTGGAACTTTACATAAGCAAAAATTAAAGTGGAGGAAAATAGAAAATATTTGTTTTCAGGGTTGAGGCTTGATCAGTTTTCTCTTTGCCCTTAAACCGTAGACTCACGACACAGAATTTTCTCTCCTCATGAGATGTTTCACGTCACAGACAGTTCCTGTTTTCCAGAGTTTTAACTCCTACAAACATTACTAACTTGTAAGTGGCTAACACTTTTGTTTGTAATATGTCACTTTAACAAATATAAATAGGTGACTCAGCCTCTTTACAAAGCACAGTTAAGATTTCTGTGCAACCAAATCCTGTTTTTATGTCATCTCTTACCTCAGCACTTTGTGAAAGAGTTAGGTGGAGAAGGGTAGCATTCATCCCATCAATCCTGGGTGATTGTTTGCTCAAAGAGAAATGTACACAGAGGAGCACAAAAGGCTCGAGTGTATCCATGGAAATCTAGTCTGATCTTCCTTGGGCTACAGCACATGACCAGTTCACATTGGATAGATGCAGGCATATGGGGGTAGATTGGAAGCTATACCTCAGTGATCACAGAAATCTAATATTTAAGGAAGATTCTAGTCCCTAACAACTAGGAAGCAACATATAAATCCTAGCTGTGAGTCAAATGTGACTCAGGCAGTGATTAGGGCAGCTGGCTTTTACTTTAGCAGAGAAATGGCATGATCTTGAGATGAGTCATCTTATTGAATATCTGATCAATCACAGAACCCAAGTAGTCATATTATATAATCATGAGCATCATCACCACCGTTTCACAATCAGTACTATTAACTCCACAAAGCATTTTTCACATTAATGATGTCGTTTCATCTCACAGATAGGTAGGTAGATATTACTGTGGTTCATTTTATAGATGAGGAAATGAAGGCACATAGCCATTAAATAATTTACTTAAAGTCACACAGCTAATTAGTATCAGATTGGAGCCTCTTCACCATCAGACTTCGGTTCTTAATCGCAAAATACTTTAAATAAGAAATCAGTGTCTTAATTTATATCTTATGCAACGACTGAAGACTATTATTAATAACTTCAGCAGAGAATGCCATAGGTGCTAGAACAGTTTTAAGAATAAGCTTACTGATCTTGACTGAGAGCTTTTATAAGCACCTTTTTGATCAGTGTATTCATTTGTCCCAAACATGCAGTGGCAGGCATCAGTGGTGATGGAAGCTTTCAGAACTGCAGGCTAGAGATTGTAAGTGAGAATGGTCATCAGCCTGAACTGAGAAATAGGTGCCTTTTACTGTTTCACGTTTGCGTTTTATAAAACAGCTTTGAATGAAGAGCCTAAGTCTTCACCAGCCTTTGCCTTTGATGAGAACCTCAGCAGAGAAGATAAGGGTCAGTTTTACTCACATTTGTCATATCGGTGATCAAGTACTTGCTAATAAATTTGGTTTGATCATTAAGGACATACTCACTTGCTAAATAATTAAAATTTAATTTAAAATTCTTGTTCCAGAGTACTGATTCTACCCACTGTGTGGACCAAGTACCACTAAAATTCAGTGAACCTGTTTCTTCACATAAACCAAGTTTTGGCCTGAGTAATTCCAAATTCAAATCTTAGCTTTGAATTTGACCAAGAACTAAAGAGTGAATCCACTATGATTTCTGTAAAACCTGTCTTCATTTTCTTAATCCTTTGCATGTGAAGAAAGAAGAGTATAGAGGTATCAAGGAGAAAAAACTTATTGAATGATAACCCATTATTTCCTTGCTGTCATATTTTCCAGTGATAACCTGAAGAATGCCCTTATCCATTCTATCAGACCCCAGGCTAGTTTTCTGCCCCTACTGGATCCTAAATATGGCCACTACAAGAGCTCCAGTGCTGGTATCTGTTCTAAGCAATGCAGAAGTAAATGTTGCCAAGAAATCTGAAATAGACTTTAAATTCACAGGTCTCACATGATATTTTAACTTTATTTTATCCTTTGGGTACATTTTATGAAACACAGAGAAGAAAGAGGATTTTCCCTCTCCCAAGTATGTGATGTCTAATGAGACTATTCCATTTTCCCTCACATCACATTAATTGTTTTTAATTTTTCAAGCAATCTTGATGTTCGTGTCATATGGAAAACTGAAGGAGCAGAGGGAGGCATTGATTTCCAGAAGGGGTCAGAGAGCATATCAGGGGATGGAGGCTAGTCAGCAATCAAGCATGCAGTACACACTTTCATTAAGGCCCATGTGTTTCAGAACCACAACATTTTAATTTCTGCTTCTCACTGTTTATGCTGAAGAAGTTTCATTAAGGTTTATTTTAGTTACATTTTGTGGAGGATAAAAGTGTGATGCTTTTTCAGTCTTGTTCTGACTCAACATTTTAGGTTATTTTATCTTATCTAATTCTTATTCTAAGGTTTATCTTCTTTTATAGGGAGGGAAAAAAATCGCCTCTTGTTAGTTAAATAATAAAGAATGCTGATTGCTTACAGACTCAAGTAACAAGACTCTGTGTGCCATGATCCAATCTCTCCTTAAATCTAGAAATTCTTATCCAACTTAATGATAACATCTGATGGGAGAAGAAAATTTCCATGGCACATCTGTATAACAGCCCCAAATCTTATGGGAAAAGCCAGAATAAAAATTTAAATGAGTTTAATCCTTTTGGAAAGATATACTTAGAACCTCTTTCTTAATAGGAACTTTGTTTGTAGACAACGAGCAGTTCAACAGAAAACAACAGCTGCTGCCTTTGGTAGGAATTGACCTTTTAATCATGAGCTATTCACATCAAAATGACTTTAGGATGTTGGAACAACATATATCTTCTTGAAGAAACTCCTTACAACAGTTTCAAAAGACCCCATGCCAAAATTATATTTCAGTTTTGAAATTTCCTAAGACAAGGGTAAGAGGAACACAAAGAGAACGTATGAACAAGAGGTCCACCACATACAATGAAGGCGATTAGATTTGGTTGGATTTATAATGTTGTGGCAAGCCTTTATTTCAGTTTACATTTGTCAGTTTGAGGAAATTATCTCTTTTCTCTCTTCAGTAAGTTCACTTTCCTGTAGGATAGTCAGTGCCAGTTTCCTGACCAAAATAACTGTGGATAAAGAAAAGACACAGGACTGGGTGAGGAACAACCATCCTGTATAGTTTCAAGCGATTGGCCCGACAGATTAAAAATTATATGTCACAGAGTTAGAGAATTTATGGCTATTCTTGGCAGGGCCCACAAAGTTAAGTTTATTTTCTACTGACATGTAGGGCAAATCAGCAACATATAGATAACTGCCTCTTGACACTCAAGGCTCAGTTGGGAACTTGATCTTCTCATCTAACAATTTTGGTTATTTGATATCCGCTATTCCTGAGTAGAATCAAGGAATTTAAAAGGAATTTGGAGGTCATCTAATTTAATCTGCCATTTCACCTAAGAGTCTACTTTTTAATTAATCAATCAATTAATTAATTAATTAATTTGGTCTGTTTGAGACAGGGTCTCCCTGTAGCCACAGCTGTCCTGGAACTCACTATGTAGACCAGGCTGGCCTTGAACTCACAGAGATCTGCCTGCCTCTGCCTCCTGAGTGCTGGGATTAAAGGTATGCGCCACCACACCCAGCTAATTTTTTTATTTTATGATATTCTTGGGAGATAAATCTCATTCCTGTTTGTGTATCTTTAGGTATTCATTGCATACAAGCTTTTAAGTAGTGACAGAAGCAAATAGCCAAAAATCTACCTGTAATCAGTTTCTACAGAGATAGAATAAAATAATATCTCTTCTGCAGGACATCTCCTAAAATATATGGAGAAGAGCAACACCATTGCCTCTTTCTACAACCAGGCCAACTTCCTGGGACTATAAGCACCGATCTTTATGTAGTGAGGTTTCCAGAGCCTCCCTGCCCTATCTTCCTTCCTGAGAACAACCTCTGACCTCCAGGTTTAACTCAAGGACCTTTATGGCAAACAGAATGGAACAGAATGGAGCCGACAGAATAAAGAGTTCTGTAACTGAAAGAAACTTCTGTATTTTCCAAAAAATTGGATCCAACAGAAATGGAAACCCAGAGAAATCAAGTGTGCTGTCTAATGCCATTTCTGTAGTTTTTCTCCATGCACATTGCTCTTTTTCCTTCTAAGTTAACTCAGTTTTTTATTAACTAGATGTAATACTTCACTTGGTATAAAATCAATCCAGGCCTATAGATTGTAAAGATTTGCTTTATCAAGTAATACAATATTTAATTATTTTATATTTTTACACTAACAGTAGTTAAACCAGGGCTTTTACATTTATATTTCATTCTATGTGTTAGCCGTTTGGAGATTTAATCGTGGCATTAGCTTCTTAGTATTGAATCTTATTTCATTTTATTAAAACATTGTCTATTCCTTTTTTGTGATAGGTTCACGTTTGAGTGTTAGAATACTTCCTTGTTCAAATTGTTGTTGGAAATACTGGTACTCAGAAGCACAGGAACAAACCAAAATTAAACAACAAAACACCAATGTGAGCCATAGCACTGAAATCGTTTCAGGCGGATCTTCTGTTAATCAAGATAGTTTGAATGGACTGGATCTTACTAGCTAGCAGAGTAGGCCAGAGCTCTGAAAGAGTGGGATTGGAGATGGTCTCAAAGCAGGTTGGGCTAGGTGGAATTTGGCAACTCACCTGGGCTAGTCAGGGGCCCTTAGGCAGCCTCAGAAGGACAGTGCCAAAGTCAAAGGAGAACAGATAGGAGCACGGTGGGCTGTTTCTTATGAGCTAGTAGAGAAAGCTTTAACTCAGAAGCAGTGGGAGGAACTAGAGATGGTTCCAAAGTAGGGGGATGCGCACGGCAGGATTTGGGTAGTTCACTCCATTTAGTCAGGCACTTTCCAGCAACCACGACAGGACAAGGTCAAGGCCCATGGAGAGCCAAAGGGAACAGAGTGGACTGGTACTGAAAAATACACATACAGTAATATACAAGTGCCTGTGTATTGCTGACAGCTATTTAACAAAAAACACAGTGCCAGGTAGGAGAAACCTCCCTTTGAGCTGTTGGTCAGGGTAGTCCAACAGACTCCCCAAATAACTCAGCCCTTGATTACCTCCCAGAACTCGAAGGTAAGGCCCTTTTGCTAAAAACAGGCCATACATCAGGCATAGAACTTGTAACAATTGACCTGGAACTGAACTGGAAGCCTCCTCCCTGAAGACTTAACTGTCATGGTATCAGAGGACACTATATAAACTGCCATGGGAGAACAGCAATCAGTGGTCCTATCCAGCTGTAAGTCTAATAACTACAACAATGACTGATCCAGCAAATTATTGCTATTGATACAGTAGTGGTACTTTTATCTTGGGGGTAATCAACAGTTGACTGATTGGAATTAAGACCAATTATGTCTTAATTATGGGGGAACTTATGTGTGGTACTGTAAACATAGCATATACACATATTTTTTATATATAAAATTCTCTCTCTCTATATATAGAATTAGGTGAGGGCAGTGAAGGGAGATGTTGATAGGGGAATCTAAATACCATCAAACTATATTGTATGAAAATCATAAAAATCAATAAATTAAAAATATTTTATTATTTTGTATTATGTATATGAATGTCTTGCTTTCATGTGTGTAAGTGCACTCATGTTGTGCAATCTCTGTCTAGTTCAGAACAGGGCATTGGTGCCCCTGGAACTGAAGTTACAGATTGTTGTCAGTCACCATGTGGGTGCTGGGAATGGAACCTGGATCCTCTGCAAGAACAGCCTGTGCTCTTAACTGCTGAGCCATCTTGCCACCCCCCTGCCCCCCAGTTTTTGAAAAGACATTTTTGAAGTGTTCTTGAGCAATGTACATCTGTACTTAGCTGTGTACATGGATTATGTTCTCCTTCTAGCCTGTGACTATTCTAAAAAGGTATTGTGTAGATGCCCCACTAGAGAAGGGATTGTGAAAGATGTAGCTATTAGAAGATGTTATGGTGAAATGATTTATTCTTATATTCTCTATATTTCTTAATGACCTTTCCTTTATTTGAAGAATATCAATTTTATATTTAGTAAATTGGTCTAGAAATTTTGTAAGAAATTAAGAAAAGCATACTTTTGGTAATTTCTTTACAAATCAGGATATTTTGTGGATCTCATAAATTCTCAAAATGTAGTATTTTAGAGATTATATGTGTAAATGCTTAAGAACTTGGCATATAAACATAATGGGCTTAACTTTGCATGTACTTGAAATGGTTCCTGCTCTGTTACAAACTAAGGCCTTGATCTAGCTAGCCAAAATTCCTGCATAAAAGTCTAAGATCTTGAGGCCCTAACCCTTACTGGTGAGCTATTGAAGATAAAGATTTGCTGGGGGGATGTTTTTTTTTTTTTTTTTTTTTTTTTTTTTGATGTATGCTCTGCCATTTTAGGGAAATTGGGGGATGGTGCTCCAGATTGAACCTAGGGTCTTGCACATGTTAGACAAAAACTGAGATACATTACCAGCCTTAAAAAATTCTTAAGTTAAATACCAACTATAGAAAAAGAAACTCATGAATATGTCAGCTGTGGAGAAGCATATAAAATATCTATGTACTTGTGTGCAATCAGATCATGAGAATATTTCTACCAATTATGAAGGCTTTTGAGTGCCTCTTCCCAATCCTCTCCCTTTCGAACCTCCATCAACAAAAAGCTGCTTGCTTGGACATGTCATTCTGCTCTTCTCAGATTCTCATTCATGACGTTCCCTTTCCAACTCAACATCAGTATATGCAATTTTTCTTCCAACACCTACTTGATGAAGTGCAGTGGTCATATGTTTGGCTTGTAGTTATTCTGTAGGTTTTCCACTTTGATGGACTAAAACTTGGATGTATAGGTTCCTTTTCTGCTTGCTGTCTGGCTACTCTGCCATTTCCTGCTTTCTTCCCATGCCTTGAGGACTATGAAAGATTCACTGGGATTCAGAAAATATCATCATGGTTTTCCCATGTGTGTTATTTATAGATTAAAGATAATCTTAGCTTCCCTTAATTTTTTGCCTTCCCTTACATTTATACACGTCTGAAAAACATCATTGACAAAATAAACATATTCACATATGCCTGCTTTTCATTTATTTCTTTAGAAGATGTCAGGTAACTTAAGAGTATAAAAATCCCTAAGATAATGCCACAACAATGTAAAGAAAGTTAGAACTGAATAGGGGAAATATAAATATTCACAAATAATGAAGAAACAAAAGGAAGACTTACATACAAGAACTGTATATCTTCAAATTTCCAAACTAGATCAACTGTGCTACTGTGTGGACTGCTTTACATTCCCAGTCCCAGTGCCAGTCTCAATGAGTAATTTGTCTTACACTTGTTGAAGAGAGTCAACCAAATGGAGAAAGCTTTGTAAACTATGTTGTAGTAGAGGAGGTGATTCCAATGTACAGAGTGGAGAAAGAAAGAACTAACCCTTGAAATCTTGTCTGTATTAAAAAGAAGTTCAGTAAAACAAAATACACTTCAAGGGTTAAATAAATACTGAATCAGAAGCTGTGGTGGTTTGAATGAGAATGACCCCATAGGTTCCAAATATTTGAACATTTTGTTCCCAGTAGGTGATGCTGTTTGGGAAGATTTCAGGAGGTGTAGTCTTTTTGAAGGAAGCATGTCACTGGGGGAAGGCTTTGAGTATTCTTAACCTTGCCAGATCTCCAGTCCCTCTCTATCTCCTGTACCTGCTAGAATGTGATCAGTTGGCTTTCTTCTCTGACCATCTCTGCAGCCATGCTTCCCCTTCCATTATAGACTCTTCCCCCTCTGGAACAATAAGCCAAATAAACTCTTTCTTCTATAGGTTGCCTTGGTCATGGAGTTTTATCACAGCAACAGGAAAATAGTTAATACAAGAGTGCTTTCTTCAATTCTTTCAGTTCTTATTTGTAACTGGACTTGTGTTTTTCATGAATAAGAATAAAATCCAGGGAACTGGTCACCAAAGTTTACACGGTAATCCTCTATCCTTGCTAACTTTCAATAATGAATGAAATAGAGTTGAGTTTTGGGAATAAAGTCAGGGTTCGAATCTTAGCAAATACAGAATGCGTGAGGATCATGTCTAATGAGAAAATGACTTTATATAAGAATATAAAAAATTTTTCTTATTGTAAGCAGGGAAGACTTCAATACTGTGTTTTCAGCATGACAAAATATTCAGTGTTGCTTCTAAAGTATTTGGTAACTGGATAATGTAATATATTGTATCTTAATTTCATTAATTATTGACAAGCTTGTAAATCTATTCACAATTTGCTTTTCTTGATGAGAAACAGATCTATTAACTATTTACTTAGTTTATTTTCTATTTTAGATGACCACCTTTTTATCATTGATTCATAAGAAAGACATCAGTTTCTGGCCATGATGAAACAATAGGTTATATTAAAAAACTTGAACACTGGACAAAGAGTAAAAATCAACTACTTTAGGCTATTAGGCATGTATGATCTCTAAGAAAAAGAAAACAACTGCCAGTTAACCATATATCACAGAATACCTGATATCTGCTGGTGTGAGGGGGTCCTATGGGAGGCGAGAAGGAGAGAGAGGGGTCGAAGTTTTTTAAAGACACATTATATTAAATATACAAAACTCAATAAAAATTAAATAAAAATAAAAAGAATAATAAATAAAATATCTTATCAATCAATCAATCAATCAATCACCAGTAATATTATGGCAAGCTAGACCTTCAGTCTGCAAAGCAATCTGGAGTCCACTGTAAAGGAAGGGGTTCTGGCAGAGCATGGCAGGCTAAGAGTTAAAGAAGCAGAAACTGGAACTGCAGTTAGCCGAGGAGTTGCAAGTTGAAGTTCTGAAGAGGAAGCTACAAAATGAGAGCTTCAGGAATTTTAATGCAGTCTATTTTTCAGTCTTTACTTAATACAAAATTTTATGAGGCTGTACAATTTTCAAAGGATAACTGGATATTAATGAGCTAAACAATTCCCATGACTCACAGTAGGAAGTTATTTTCCCAATCACCTCCAGAGTGAAGAGTTCTCACTCTATAGAGAAAACTGTAGTGACACTAGTAGACTCACAGAGTACTCAGGAGTAAATTATCCCTGGAATAAAGGTTATTTTGGAAAATTCTAATAAAGCAATTGATCTGCAAGTCATTTATTTATCATATAATATATTTCAGCAGCATAGAGAAAGATGAAAACCCCAAATCTACATCAATGCTTGTTTGAAAATTCAAGCATTCAAGAAAAAGAAAAAAAAAACATATGAGACACATAGACTACATTATATTAGACAGTAGAAAGATTAGTCACTACAAAGAGACCCAGAAATATAGGAACGGCAGAATTGGCATGCAAAGCCTTGAAACATTTATTGAGACTCATATTTTTGAGCATTTAATGGAAGAAATGGTAAAAGGGGAACACATTAAAAGGAACTCAAGACAACCTCCAGAAATTAAAGAGATGTTCTGAAATAATATTTCTAGGTAAGGATAGCAGTAGATTACAGAGGCATAGGCTTATGGACAGAATTATAGAAACCATATTAATTAAAGAACATAAAAGCCTATTGATACCAACAAAATCTCAATCTATTGGGACATGTGTCAGGACTGTCAAGGAGAAAAACAAAACCAGAAAAAAGCATCTGAATATATAATGGTTAAAACATTTTCCATACGTGGTGAAAGTGCTCATCTACCACACCCAAAGACTTCCATAAACCCCTGGTAGGAGAAATACGAAACTCTCAGTAAAGCACATCTAAATAAAATCGATAAGAAACCATGATGGAGAAAATCATTCAGGAAAAAAAAAGAAAACCATTGCATGCAAAGAAGTGAATATGAAATTGATTACAGAGTTTTTTTTTTTTTTTTTTTAACTTGGAGTCCAGAATACCGGCGGCATTTTTTTAAAGCTTCTAAAGGAAAATTCACCAATTCAGATTTCTATGTACATGAAAAATATATCATTGGAAACTAGTGGAAAAATCAAAGGTGTTTCAAAACAACAACGAACTACAACAAAATCAAAAGTTCCTTCTGAAATCATTTTGAAAATCTTTAAGAAAATGAAAAGATAACATATACTTATGCTAAGAATGAAGTTATATCCACAATACACCGAGAACTCTAGCACCTCAGTCACAGGATACGTTATCTGATAATATCACGAGCAGATCTATAGAACAGGACTTCAGAAGAGACTTGCGCACTGGCAATGGCACATGAAAGTATATTTAATTATATTAGTTATCAGAAAGATGCAAAATAAATCCTCAATTAGATGTCAGCACATGCTCATTAATATTACTAAATTAGAAAAACTCACAGTACCAAATATTGGCTAGTTAGTGCAACAACTAGAGCTCTGTATTGCTAGTGGAAATACCGAGCGGTAGGATAATTTTGTTAAGTAGTCTGGGCATTTATCTCACAGTTGAACATATTCCTGACACAAGACATTTTCCTTTCTTCCCTGATGTTAATCTGAAATAAATGGAACTATATGAGTTCACAAAGTCCTGTACTGTAATATTTCCATTTTACTTATAATGTCAGAACAATTCAGACATTCCAAATGTCTTTTATCATGTAAACATGTGCATCATAATATCCGTAATAAAACACTGTCTAAAATAAAAAACAAACAACTGATATATACAGCATGAATGAATCTTAAAAATATTAGGAAAAAGGACAGAAAAGTGTATGCATGTAATTTGTGATATGAACATCTGGGAAAGACAAACCGGAGTTACAAGAGGAAGTAGATCAGTAATTGGTCAGGACAGTGTTGTATGGGGAGACATTAGGACAAGGGAGTATTAACTGGAAAAACCACAAGGAGTCTTCGATTGACAGAGAAATCAGAACTCTGATGCTCGTAGTTGATAGGCTTGAGGTTGTCAAAACCCACTGAACTAGATACACAAAACCAGAACTTTAGGATTATGACGTCTATACCTCTAGAAAGCTGGGTTTTAAAAATGAATAATCTTTCTCCTTTAGTCATTTTCTTGTGGTAATTTTCACATACAGAAATTTGAAATTTTGCCTGGTCAAAATGTATCACTTTTTTAGTTTACAGTTTTTGAGTTTTATGTCATGCCTGGAAAACTGCATATTTCATAGAATGGTCAATTACAGATGTCTATAAATTCAAATCCTAAATCAAATTACTAATGGATATTTATACATAGATAAATTATAAATTCCGTGAACTAAAATCTACATGAGTACAGTTTCTATTTCAGTGGTAGATAATGAAAAAATACTCAATTTGTTAGAAGGAAATGAGTACATTGGAAGATGTGGTTAACCTAAAATGGTTTATTCTAATTTTTAGAGTATGTCTTATTATTTGAATTAATAAAATATAAAGGCAGGACCTGTGCGATGACCCAGAGTGTAAACGCATTTGCTGCCAAGCCTGATGGTCTGTGTTGAATTCACAGAACCCATACGGTGGAAGGAGAGAACTGACTCCTGTAAGTTGTCCTCTACCTCTATAAGTGTTCTATGGCACATACACATACAAACACATGCACAAATAAATGTAATAAAAATATCAAGATAAATATGGTAATGAACATTTATGTACCCAGTACTCAATTTTGTCAAACATTTCTCCTCTTCCTCCTCTTCCTCCTCTTCTTCCTCTTCTTCCTCCTCCTCCTCCTCTTCCTCCTCTTCCTCCTTCCTTTTATTACTGATATAATTTGGATACAGGGTCTCATGTAGCCGAAACTGGCACTGAACTCACTATATACCTGAGGATAACCTTGAACTTCTGATCTTCCTGCCTCCACCTCCAGAGTGCTGCAATTGCAAGCATGCACTATCATGCCTAGTTTATGAGGTGCCGAGGATCAGACATGGGGCATCCTGAATGCTACACACCAGCACTCTAATAACTGTTATATTCCAGTCCCTAATTTTGTCAGACGTTAAAGTTTGTCCAAATTTGCTTCAGATGTCCTAACCTTAACGAATATGGGCAAAGATTTGCAGATATGGGTTAGTTGGTAAAAAGCATGATACACAGACATGAGGCCCTGTGTTCAGATTCCCAGTACCCACATAAAAGCCAGCACTCCAAGTAAGCATCTGTGATCCCAGCAGTGGGGGCAGGGAGGATCCTTGGTTCTCTTTGGACATCAACTTGCCAATAGGCGAGCTGTAGATTCAGCATGAGACCCTATCTGAGAAAGCAAGGTGGAGGGTAGGTAAGGAAGACCCAAGCATCTATCTATTACGGTTTTCATGCACATCTGTACTCACATGTGTACACACACAAGGACTTGTACAGACACACACCACATGCAGACAAACACACAACATAACAAATAAGCACAGAACTGGGTCTTTTTGATATTTCTTGATTCAAATCTTTCTTCAGCCTATATATAATCACTTTACTGTGCATTCTCCTTTAAGTCATGACATTGTACTATACATTTTTGTAAGTATAAAACACTGTATTTAATATTCCATGTTATATTTGAATATTAAATTTTATTCAAATAGCACAATGTAAAACTTGAATTTGTTAATATAATGTAGCTTTGTACCCAGATGTTCCTTGGTGTGAATTCATCCATTGGAGTCTAATCAGCTTATCTAGAGCCAGTTCCTTAAAGAATATCAACTTTGCATCACCCAGCAGTAATCAGTTGCCAATAGCTCCTCACCTAAGGTTGGGGCCTGCTTCCTGTTTCCCCAGTTCTACTCTGGGTTTTTGTCTGTCGGAGTCTGCATGGGTTCCGTGCACGCTGTCACCATTGCTGCAAGTTCATATGAGCAAGTTCCCAGAGGCTTGGAAGACTATTTTCTTATGTTCACGCACCAGCACTGGCTTTTACAATCTTTCTGCCCCCTTTTCTGTAATGGTTCCTGTGCTGGGTACTGTGCTGGGTAGCTTTAGCTGTTAACATGACACACCTGGGTAGAGGGAGCCTTAACTGAGGCATTTTCTCCATTGGACTGACCTGTGACCATGTCTGTGCAGCATTTTCTCAATTTCTGAGTGTGTGGGAAAGCTACACTTTTGGGGGTGTTAATTATATATCCTGCAACTTTGCTGAACGTATTTATCAGCTTTAGCGGTTCCGTGTTGTAGTGTTTAGGGTTTTTTACATATGGAATTATATCATCTGCAAATATACTTTGACTTCTATTACAATATTCATTATCTTTATTTCCTTCATTTGTTTTATTGCTATAGCTAAGGTTTCAAGTACTATATTGAACAGGAATGGAGAGTGGACATCCTTGTCGTGTTCCTCATTTTAATGGGAATGCTTTGAATTTCCCTACATTTAGTCTGATGTTGGCTGTGAGCTTGTTGTACATTGTCTTTATTATGTTGAGATACGTACCCTGTAGACAAGCTTCTCCATTTTTTTTTTATCATGAATGGATATTGGATTTTGTCAAAGGCCTTTACTGCATCTAAAGAGATAATCATGTGGTTTCTGTTCTTGGGTCTATGTATGTAGTATACTACATTTATTGATTTTCATATGCTGAACATTCCCTGCATCTTTGAGATGAAGCCAATTTGATCATGGTGAATAATTTTTGATGTGTTTTAAAATATGTTTTTTGAATCTCTTATTGAGAATTTTTGTGTCTCCATTAGAAATATTGACTTATAATATTTATTTTTGTTGGGTCTTTTTCTGGTTTTGGTATTAGAGCAATATTAGTTTAATTGAAAGGATTTTGGAGTGTTCTTTCCTTTCCTATTTTATGGAATAATTTGGGGGAATATTGGCATTATTTCTTCTTTGAATGAATAGATTTCTCTGTGTTTACACATGTTCCTGGCTCTTTTTAGTTAGAAGATTTCTAATTACTGCTTCTATCTCATTAACTGCTATGGGTCTGTTTAAACTATTCACATCATTTTTTATTTAAATTTGGTGGGCTCTATCTTGAAATTCATCCATTTCTTTTAGATTTTCTAGTTTAGTGGAACAGAGATTTTAAAATTATGTCCTTTTGGTTTTCTGAATTTCAACAGGGTCTGTTCTTTTTTCAAACTTTGAGTTTATTAATTTTCATCCTCTATCTCTTTCTTTTGGTTAATTTGTCTAAGGTTTTGTCAACCTTGTTAGTTTTTTCAAAGATTCAACTTTTCAAGTACATTGATTCTTTGTTTTATTTTCTTCATTTCTATTTTATTATTTTAAGTCTTGATTTTACTTAAATCTTCTCATTTACTCTTTTTAAGTATTTATTCTTGACTTTTCCAAAGACTTCAGATGCATCATTTACTTTTATGAAGCATTTTTGATTTTCTGTATAGGCACTTAATGCTATAAATTTTCTCTCTGCTTGTCTATACATCCACTCATTTTACAAGGAAATTTATTTTATGGATTATTCATTTATTGAAGGACTCAAAGTGATTCTTTTCCTCATTCAAGCCAGGTTCCCGACTTCATCATTTGCTGACTATCTTTCTTTCTCTGAATATCATTGTAATTCTGACTACAATTATTTTACCTACAATTTCACTACTAATAAGTTGGTTAAGGAAGAAAAACTCTTCTCTCGGGAGGTACTGGGTAGTTAATGTTCTATTGTCTATTTGGTCTGTCATATTGAGATATATCACAAAATGAGAAAAAAATAAATCTGACTGATGAGGAGTCAAACAGCAAGCAGCACTGAAGGCCAATTTAAAATTCTGGGCCATTCTCCCCAGGGACCATGGGCTGTTTTAGGAAAAACACTGGCTCATTGGGGTGCAAAAAAAAGTGATTCAATGTGCTATATTTTTCAATAGACTCTAACATATTGTATTTTTGAGATATTTATAATTCCGTACTTGTAAACAGATGTTAGATGCTTCTTTTCAAGACTTTCAGGATCTCCTCTTTATGGCCATCAGAATGTAAAAGGATAGTAGCAGGAACAGGAAGGAATTGGTTTTATTGGCTGAATTCACTTGTTAAATTATAGGGGACAAGCTATCAAACTGCATGACACAAGTGATAAGGCTATTTATTATTTTTTACATAATTTTTGGCAGATTATGATCTGTTTTAACGCTTACATTTTCTCTGCCAATGCATATGCAATGTATTTGGGCATATGGTCTTCTTTCAGTGATCTTTTAGCCTTATTTATTCTACATTTTCTAAGCAGAGCCAACAACTCATGGGACTTGATGCTAGGCCCCATCTGGAATCTAGGACAAGGAGAGGATTGTCTCTACAGTGGACACTTCTAAAGGTCGACACAATTATTTCAGGTAAATTGTTTCAGTATTTCTCTTGATGTTGTTAACCTAGTGGTTTAGCATGCAGAGGAAACAATCTATTGGAAAATGTCCTTACAGCTTTTAGCCAAGAGTCAACATTGTGTTAAAAAAATTAAAAGAAGAAAAGAAAGGAAAAAATCAATCACTCAATGAACAAGTGGTTCTGCCCAAACAACCTTGGTCTGAGCATGGTTATGGAACTCTTGAACTGTATTATTACAAATGGGTGAATCTCAGGCAATTAGTATTCTGATCTCCATAATCAGTAGTAAATCCCAAAGAGCAGTGGCTTAAACAGTATTTAATTTAATTTTTTCCTCATGTAAATCAAGTCCAGACCTTGGTAATCTATAACTTACTGGCTCTTTCTGTGTTTCTGTACTGTTATTATATTGTGGTTCTTCTTTAAACAGGTTCTGGGGGCTGGAAAGGTGGCTCAGAGGTTAAGAGCATTGATTGCTCTTGAAGATGACCCAGATTCAAATCCCAGCACCCATTTGGCAGCTAACAACCATCTGTATCTCCAGTTCCAGGGGAATCCAATGCCCTCTTCAGGCCTCTGTGGGCATTGCACCACATGGGTGCACTCACACACACACAGGCAATGCTCTCTCACACACAAAATAAAACATAAACAAGCAAGCAAGCAAACAACAACAACAACAAACGGGCAGATGGAGGTTGAGGACACCTCTAGCAAAATTCTGTGTAAGAGCATTCAAACAAAGGGGAACATAATTTAAAATTCAGATTTCCAAGATAACAGCTCTGCATGGAATCCCTTGGAGATACTGCCCATCTAAAGACTTATTTTGTATTGAAAATGTTATATCTTGGGAGGACTTGCACAAAGGACTTACAAAGTATATGTATATGAACTCATTAGTATGCCTTTTAAATTGTCTTTTCTTGTTCGCCTTCCTAATTGTTATAGTATACCCACATGTGTATTTCTTTAGATAAGTACATATATACATTATAGGCTAGGATCTACATATGAGATTGGATGATATACCTTAATATTATACATTCTAGATTCATCCACTTTCCTGAAAAATTTGTGATTTCATTTTATTCAGAGCTGAATAATATTTCATTTTAAATATGTATCAGATTTTCATTATCTATTCATCTGCTGATGGGCAACAGGATTGGTTCCATTTCCTTGCTACCCTGCGTAGAGCATCGGTAGACATGGGATGTAAATATCTCTATGCTAATGTATGTAATTCTCTGGATATATGCCTAGGAGAGAAATTCTTGGGTCATTGCCTCCACAGTGGAGTGTGAAGTTGTATTTTTAATTTCCTTACTATTTAATTTCTTTAGTTCTTTGTAGATTCTGGATCTTAAGCCCTTGTATGAGGCATAGGTGGTAAAGGTTTTCCCTCACTCTGTCAGTTGTTTGAGCGCTCTGATGATATTTTCCTTTGCTATGCAGAAATGTCCTAATTTAATGTAGTCCTATCTGTTGATATTTGAGGCTTGTTCTTGTGCTATTGATGTTCTATTCAGAATTTTTTTTTGCCTACCCCTATGTCCTAAAGAGTATTTCTTAGGTTTTTGGTTATAAGTTTTAGTGTTACAGGTTTTAAATTAAATCTTTGATCCACTTTTAATTTTTGTATGAGCCAAAATATATGAATTTAATTTCATTATTCTGCATGTGGATATCCAGTTTTGCTGGCCCCTTTTGTTAATAGGTTATGTATGCTCTTATCTCTTTTGACAAGAATTAGGCAGATATAGCTTTGTCTGTTTCTTTCTGGGTACTCTATTCTGTTCCATTGAATGACTCTGTTTTTCCAAAATCAGTCATATCACAGGAGAAAAAAGAAGTCTCAATAAATACAAAAACAGTTGAGGTAATCCCTGGTGTTTTATCAGAACACAATGGAAGAAAAGTAGAAATTAACATTAATAAAATCTATATAAATTACAATACTTGAAGACTCAATGAATTTTTTGCAAGAAAAATGTTCATCCAAGAAATCAGAGAAGAAATTTAAAATTTTCTATAGACAAATGATAGTGAGAACACAACCCTCCAGACCTTCTCGGATGCAGCAAAGCCAGTCCTAAGAAGATGGTTTATATCATTAAGTGCTCACTGGCACAAAAAAATATGAAAGTTACAAATAAAAACCTAATAGTGCACTTCAAGGTTCTAGAAAGCCAACCCCAGTCCCAGTAGATGGTGAAAATATCATGATTAGGGAAGAAATTAATGAAACAGAGACTAAAGTAACAGAGCACAAAATGAACTGAGCAAGGAGTTGATTCTTTGGATAAGTCAATAAGACTGAGAAACGCTCAGCCAATCTGACAAAAAGTAAAAGGGAGAAGACAAAAATTAAGAAAATTAGAGATCAAAGGGTATCACAACAAACTCCAATGAAATATAGGACATTATTACAGATTACTTTGGAAACTTATACTCTAAAAAGCTGAAAACCTAAAGAAATAGAAATATTTCTAAATGCATATTATCTACAAAAATTAAATCTAGAAGACATAAATAATTTAAACAGACCCAGTAGAACCTCATTTACAAGGAAAAGTCCAGGACTGGATGGCGTCATTGCTAAATTCTATCAGATTTTCAAGGAAGAGTTCATACAAATTCTTCTCAGTTTGTTTCACAAAATACAAAGTGAGAGAACATTTATAAAATTCATTCTATGAAGTCAGTATTATACTGATACCAAGTCCAAGTAAAGACACAATGAAAAAAAAAAGCTATAGAGCAATTTTTTTTGATGAACATAGATGAAAAACTGCTCTACAAAATACTTTCAAACAGAATTCAGGAACACATTAAGGAGATTATACATTATGACTAAGTGGGTTACATCCCCAATTGGCAAGGTTTGTTCAAGATGCCTAAAAAAATAACTAAGTCATATAGACAAAAGGAGAGAATTCACATAAGCATTTCAGTTGATGGAAAGAGGCACTTGACAAAGTTCAGCATGAGTTCATGATAAAAGTGCACAAGGTATTAGGAATGGAGCATACCTCAAAGCAATAAAAGCTATATACAACAAAGCTATAGCCAGGATTATATGATATGAAGAGAAACTGGAGTATTTCCCCTAAAATCAGGAATGAGGCAAGAATTCTGCCCTTCCATCTCTTACTAAATATAGTGCTCAAAGTCGTAGTTATAACAATCACAAAAGAGAAAGGCATGAGAATAGGAAAGAAGTGACAGCAAGAGGAAAGAGGTCAAATTTCCCCAATATACAAATGACACAACTCTATACGTAAAAGACCCTATATACTCTGCTAGATAACTCCCAGATCTAATAAAAACAATAAATTTGCAAGACAGAAAAATCGATATGCAAAAACAGTAGTCTTCATATATTTTAATAATATAAGCTAAGAGAAATAAATTAGGAAAATATTTTACTGAAGTTAACTCCAAATAAATTAAGTGCTTTGGAATACACCTAACCAAAGAAGACAAAGACCTCTATGATGAAAACTTCAAGATGTGAAAAAAAAATCAAAAGAAAATACTAGATAATGGGAAGATCTTTCATGTTACTGGATTGGCAGAACTAATATTGCAATTTTTTTTTTTTGTCTTTTTGAGACAGGGTCTCCCTGTAGCCCCAGCTGGCCTGGAATTCACTATGTAGACCAGGCTGGCCTCAAATTCACAAAGATCCGCTTGCCTGAGTGCTGGGATTAAAGGCGTGTGCCACCACGCCCGGCCCTTTTATACTACCAAAATTAATCTACAGGTTCAATGCAATAACTATCAATTCCAATGCTGTGTTTCATAGATCTAGGAAAGACAAGCCAACACTTTACTTAGAACCTAAAAGCATGCCTAGGCATGGCATGGGGATATTTAACTGGGAAAAGGGGAGGGAGGATGATCAAAGGAACCATGGAAGTAAAGGACACAAAGAAGCTTAAGAGAGAGAGGATAATAGGAGACAGGTATTATCAAGGGGAAATGGGGGAAATGGCGGTATTTTAATTAGGGAGGGAGGAAGGAGGGTTACACAGGGAGAGAGGGAAGAGAGATAAATAATGCTTAAGTAGTGTGAAAAACGACAGGGAAATGTATTAATTAAAAAAACTACTGAAAATGCACATGAAATATCTATACATGAATGCATGTGTGTAGCTGAAGCTATGTAAGGAGAAACACCATACCGGACAGGAGAAACTGCCCATTAAATTGTTGATTAGGATAGTCTAAGAGACTCCCAAAATAGCACAGGCTATATATACCACAGCATTTGATTGCCTTCTAAAACTTGAAGGTAAGATATATTGCTGAAAACACAGTTTCACTGTGTTCATCCACTACCCCAGGGTCTTCCAATCTTTCCACCCCCTGTTCTGCAATAATCTCTTACACTTAGGAGGAGAAAGTGTGATGTAGCTCTTTCATTTAGGGCTGAGCACTCTGCAGTCTCTTACTCTCTACATGCTGACCAGTTCTGGGTCTCTGTGTTAATTGCTGTCTGATGCAAGAAGAACTTTCTCTAGTGAGAATTGAGAGACACAATAATCTATGGATATAATAGAATGTCATTAGGAGTCAGTTTAATACTGTGTCTGTTTAGTAGGTTTTATTTGACTTCCTCAAAAAGGCCTTTAGTGACCAAGTTTTGTGTTTAGAATATATCTACAATCTTTCAGCAAATTTTCAGTGTTGAATACATTATTTTTTCTTTAAATGATTTACTTTTATCAATGCATATTTTTATTGAATTTTTGTGTGTTTCATACAAAACACCTTAATCATCTTTAGACTCCCTCCACCATCCGCACCCCTGCATAAACTGCACCCACAGGATTTCATGCATTCCTTCATATATGTTAAGGCCTATTGAGTCAAGTTTGTGTACCCCGATGTCCCTCAGTGCAAGTTCATCCACTGGCGTCTAGTCAGCCTATCTAGAGTCAATCCTTTACATTATCAACTATAGTTCTTATGAAATTGAGCATTTAAAAATCTCCAAAATGAACCTTCTAATCATTATAAATACATTCTTTTTCAATAAGCCCTCTAGTGCAGATATCTATTTTAATGGACATTAGCATAGTTACATTGGCTTTCTTTTCTGGAGTGTCTTCTTGGCACATTTTCCCCATTGCTATACTTTCTGTGTTCTTAAAACAGAACATAGTTTTAAGATTTGCAAACTGCTGACAATCAGGGTTTGGTTTCTACTGCTGCCTTATGATTAAATCTTCTAATTGAAATGTCTAAAATAATTATAAAAATAACACTTTTTTCTGCACAAAGGAGTATGCCAACTCAGTTAGGTTTTGTTCCTATCTATTCCAGGGACTTTTTGTTCATTTCACTTTTGAATACTACTGTGGACTCTAGAGCTCCAGGCTTATAGCTGTTTTCTTTCAATGCTTAAAAGGTGCCACTCAGTTGTATGTGACTTCTGTTGTTTCTGTTGGGAGATCAGTTGTCAGATCTGGTTGCCTGTTTCCATGAGGCCATGTGTCTTTTTACGTTGGCAATGCTTTTCCTTGCATAAAATTTTCCGTTTTGTTATATTGCCCCTAGATGTGATTTTCTTTTCCTATATCTTGCTTGTTTTTCACACCTGGCCCTAATTCTCAGTCAGTTATAGACTGTTCTGGTTTATATCTTCAAATATTGTTTCTGACATTTACTCCCCTTCTTTATATTCTGATTATACTTGCATTATTTTAGTCCACTCAGACCATGTTACATTCCCTCTTTCAACCTCTGAGACATGGTCTGACTATGCAGCTCAGGTCTGACTGTGGCCTTGTACATGCAACCTTCCTGCCTCAACCTCCCGGTGCTGAGATTCTAGCTGCATGCCATCAATCCAGCCCCATGAATACTCATTTAAAAATATTGTATGTATTATTTATTGTTTTGTGTGTATGAATGTTTTGCCTGCTTGTATTTAAGTGTACCTGTGTCATGCAATGCTCACTAAGGTAAGAAGACAGCATCCAATTCTCTTGAATCTGTAGTTACAGACAGTTGTTAGATGCCATGTGGGTGCTGGAACTTGAACCCAGGTCTTCAGCAGGAGCAGTCAGTGTTCTGAACCGTTGAGCCATCTCTCCAGCCTCTTGTGAATATTTTTAATGTTTTCTGTATATTTCACTCTCCATGCTTTATTTTATTTTCTCTGTCACATCTTCTATTTTACCTTCTTTCTTTCAGTCTGTTAATAATTTGATTCCTTCTTCTAGTGTGTAATTGTGATTATGTAAATCTTGTTTATGTTCTTAAATATGTTAGTCAATTTTAAATGCCATGTTTCATAACTGGAGTATTTGAATTGGCTGTAGTTCTTATTGTTTGCTTTTTTCATCTTGCTGTGCCTGTTAATTTGTTAATATTAAATACTTTGCATGAACTGTAGCAGCTCCGATGATGATATTTCCAGTAGAGAGCATCTATCCTATCACTGAGTGCTGGAGTGAGATGAACTACTTACACAGAAAGTGAGCTGAGTAAAGGCTAAGGTATAGCATTTACAACTTGGCTTTAGCTCTGGTGTGTTCCGCTTCTTAAATGCAGTCTTTTGGTTTCTTTTTGTTTTTTAAGGCAGGTACTCCTTGTAGCCTAGCTGGCCTGGAACTCGCTATGTACACCAGTCTGGCCTCCATCTTACAGAGATAGGCTGATTCTGCCTCCTAAGCCATGTGCCACCAGTCCATCTAGATGTAGTCTTTTAAATTCCAAATTTGTATATGTGTGTTTGAATGGGCCTTTGTTTTCTACTATAATTTTCCTCATCTTTTTCTTTTCTTTTTTATCCCTGTGAAATTGTTAAAAATTATATTTTATTTTTAGAGAGTTTCTTCTGGACTTCTTAATCTCCTTATTAAGCAAGAGTTTAACAGATACTACAGTGAAACCTGGGGTAAAGAGCCCCCCCCCTTCTTATACCTCAATTCTCTTTTGAAATTTTCTGTACCGCCACACCCTGGCTCCAACAAGCCTTGAGGTACATGGCCTGCTTAACCTTTTGAGAATTTTGATTGCTCTTCTTGGCTTTCTTCCCCTTAGCAGTGTCAGGAGTCTCAGCCCATCACCTGTGCCAAAAATGTACACATGCCTTGAGGAAAGGTGTAGCTCCTAGAACATTCCAGCTCTGCTCTATACCAGTTCATTCATTCTGGATCTTTTGCCTCTAACTACTGCCCTCCTGAGCAAATGTCTGATGCTCACAAACAGGAATGTTTTCTGCACTTCACATTTTAAAACCTGCTTCAGTGAGTGTATTCCGCCCAAAGGTATTAGGCATCTGGAGTTAAAACTGTAAAATTAACATATATAAAATCATTGCTTCAAGACAATTACTGAATATCGCTAATAAAAGCTAAAAATATCAGTGTTTTCCTGAAGGAAAATAATAACATAAAATATTTATAAAATCCTTCCTGTGAACAAATAGTAGTGTTATGCTTCAGCTGACATTGAAACTGTAGCAATTATATACACAGGTATGTATATGTTCAATAATGGAAAAAAAACCACAGTCTTTTTACCTGATAATGCTTACAATTTTGTAAGAAACACAAAACTAATTTTCTGAGTTACTACAGAAAATTTCAGAGTATGGGTCCACAATCCAGAAAAGTAAGGTTTTATTTAGTTCAGAGGTAGTGATTATACCTAGGTGGCCAAATCTGAAACATATGCCATTTTTCTTCTTTTTTTAAAATTGAATTTATGTGTATTTCATATACAACATCTTAATCATCTTTATGTCTGGCTCGATTATGACTGCATAAAGAAGCATTTTGAGCAGTTGCCAGTTTTGGAGCCAGGAGGCTCAATAGGTCCAGAGATGTCCCTTGATGCATTTACTGTTCAAGGACCTTCCCTTAGAGAATACTGGGCCATGTGAAATATTCCTTAGAGAAGCAGAGGGCTCCAGAGAGCCAACTACAGCCTGTATATTTGTTAACTTAGATTTCTCAAGGAAGACAACTTTTTCTGAAACCTTATCCATTCTAATGACATGCTTTCCTTTCATCGCTCATTTTCTTAATGATCTTTCAGTAAGGTAGCATTTTCTTTGTTCCATCCTTCTTCTCAAACTCCCTGCCTTGATTCTCTACCCCACCATACTAACAATGTTAAAGTAGTGGCTTTCTGATTCGTATCACAAATTTGTCTTGTAGTAACAGGCACTACAAGATGGCAGGACCAGGAAGCTGACTGGTCACATTGAATCTGCACTCAGGAAGCAGAGGATAATCAGGAAATGAAGCTGAGTTACAAAATCTCAAGGTCCAAACACAGTGATCCATTTCCTTTAGTGAGAGGCCACATACTAAAAGTTCTACAACCTTCACAAACAGTCTGTCAGCTGAAGACCAAGACCCTACGGCAGACACTCAAAACATGAGACACAATGACCTATGGTGTTATGAATTCGCTAATATTTAGTAAAGATGATGGATTAAATTATAGTATAGAATTTTTTTTTTCTAATTCTTTTGCGTCTTCTACCTGATGCACCAAACTTATATGGGGTTATGAGTGTAAATCCCAATGCTGAGAGCATGGGTGACAGAAAATCTCAGCTGTGACTCAGCAACTGAAACTTAGGTGTTGTTGTTACTAAGTCACATAGGAAATTTGCCCCTTCAAAAATACATCTGCAGGTATCTGAAGGGGCTTATTGAGGATAACAGTTCAGTTCAGATGAATTTGGTGATAGTATATATTTTGTAGTAATCCCAGGTTCAAGGGTGACACCTTACACAGTAGAGATCCCTACACTTGGATTCCTTGCTGTGATCTCAACAGTATTATTTTATTTAGATTCCGCTTTTCTTTTTCACTTAACTGCAGCCATTTGTATGGATGGCAGTATTTAGTGCTATTGATGTCTTTTAGGGGGGAAAACATCTAACTACTGGTGGGAAAATCTTTTTAGCTTTCCTTCCCCTTTTGAAAGACAAATGAGGAGACTGTAAATGTTTAAACAACTCCAATTATGTTTCCATTTACTTCATGCTATTGAGGCTGATTTGTGTGTAACCACAGTGAATTGCTTATGTCCAGAACTAGGGCTTTTGCTTGTAATTGTGAACTATCAGAGTGGCATTTACACCTGCTTACTACAGGCTATCATTAAGATGATTGATTACATGCATTGATTTATTTGATATGTGGGCATTCCTGTGGTGTGAGTTTTCACTTTAAAATGTACACAGTTCGTCATTTAGACCCTCTCTTGCATCACCATTAATGGGATTTTCAGCGTGCATTTTTCCAAAGGCCTTTCTTGATTAGGTAAAAAAAAAAATATTGTCTTTCAAGAAACAGAATGTGAATCACTGGATGCTTTTCTGAGTTTGGCGATGGTGTTTAATGAGCGTTATTATTCTTAACATTTGAATGGTTGTTTTACTTGATATCAGTGATTATCAATTTGTTCACACCTCTCTACTCAGCATTGGAAGCAGGCTATTCATGGTTTAACACTGAGTAGAGCAATCTCACATCCGTACTTCCCAGTGTCTGTACTACATTTTGAAATTCCTTTTGAATCATCAGTCTATGCAGACATTTAAATAAGCGAATCCTTTCTTATGTGATGATCTGACTAGGAATCTATCATGCAGACACATATATATGTTTATATATGTTATAGGTAATTTTGTGAAGAAAGAAACATGCAGTCACTTAGGTGTATTTATTTAAAATTCTAGATAAAAACTTTGGTATGTATGATTTCTACCATCTAGTTCAGGTTTCTAGAACCTATAATTTCAAGGCAAAGAATTTTATGTACTTATAGTGAATTATGTGTTCTGCGCCCCCCCCCCCACCAAATATGTCTAAATACTAGTCCAAATGATTTCAAATATGACTTTATTTGGAAAATAAGGTCTCTGCAAATGTAATTAAGTTAAAGATTTGCAATAAAATCATTCTGGACTTAGGAAGGACTCATAATTCAACAACTGGTATGTTTAGGAGAATGGAGAATTGAAGCACACGTGGAAATGGAGAAGGAGATTCAGTTATGAGGAGGAGAAGGAGAATGGAGAATTGAAGCCTGGTGCAGATGGAGAAGGAGATTCAGTTATGTCACAATAGGCAGACGTCTAGACTGAGGAGCTAGAATGCTGGGAGTCGGCTGAAGCAGGAAGAAGCTGGGAAGAATCTTCCCTTCGTGCCTTCTCTAGCTTTTCCTTCCTCGCTCCCAGAACAGTCAGGAAATAAATTTCTGTGTTTTATTTTATTTTTAATTTTTTGAGACAGGGTTTTCATTTATAGCCCTAGAACTTGCTATGCAGACCAGGCTGGCTCTGAACTCACAGAGATTCACGTGCCTTTGCCTCTCTAGTGCTGGTACTAAAAGCGTGGGCCACCAAGCCTGACCATTTCTGGTTTATTAAGCCAACTTGTTTTTGGTAATTTATTGTAGCAACTGTATGTACCTAACAGTACTCACATTGGAGTTCATGTAAATAACAGCGCCTGCAGTTGTGCTGTATGCCACAGGAATAACTCAGCCAGCTAGTTCATATTTAGAAAATATCCCTCCATGGTAGTACCCATTACAATTGATTAATAGAATCTCTGTAGCTGGGTGTGGTGGCCCATGCCTTTAATCTTAGTTCTTGGGAGGCAGAGGCAGGCAGATCTATTTAAGGTCAAGGCCAGCCAGCCTGGTCTACATAATGAATTCCAGACCAGCTGAAGCTACAGGGGGACCCATCTCAAAACCAAAACAAAGACAAAACAAACCAATAAACAGATAAAAAACCAGAAGTAATTATGAGTGTCTATAAAGGTATCCAAGCTAAATGTCAATAATCAAATTAAATTTAAAACTTGGGCCTTGGGCATTTCATTTGCTATTATATAACTCACTTTATAGTGTTTGTGGTTGTGTTTTTTCTTTGTATTTATCACTTTTTGGGTTTTGTACCCAACATGTTTGCATAATAACGAAGTAGACAAATGTGCTTGTGCAGCCCCCTGCCCTTAGCCAAGGCAGAACGGGAAGACTGCTGGCTTCTCACCACGGCTATTGCATTTCTCGTCAGCACGATGAGTTCAGCTCTTGGCTGTGTGAAGATGGACATCAGATAGAGTCATTTCTTGGGTATAATCTTCTCATATCGAGCACATTTTCTTAAGGTAACAACCGTCTTCACTCTTTCAGCCACTATTGCCTCTTGGGGGTGTTCTCGGTAAAAGCTAGTGTAGCTAAAGTGGTATGTGGATTTTGACTTGGACTGCAATGCTTTAGAGAATTTCCAGAAATTTCTACAGGATATAATAATGGGTGGCATTGAAAATCATCAAACCCTTCCTTCTAACATCTATTAATTGATTTCCAAGTTTAGGGGAAAAATCAAATATTATAGGCAGGGAAGATTTTATGAACTGCAATCAGTGCTTTAAGAGCATAGTAACCTCAAAAGGAAAAAAAAATATATAATATATTCCTTGAAAAAAGGTAATTTGGGGAGCTAAATTTGCAACAAAGGTTTTTGTTTTTAGAATATAGGAAAGAAATAAAATGTAAGGGTTATAAAATGGCTCTGTAGATTGAAAATTGGGCAGCTCTTTCAATTTGCAGGACTGGAGGGTATGGATAACTATTCCAATGCCAAAAAAATACATGGATTGGTCACTGTATTGAACTTGAGTATTTCTTATTTTAATTGACAACATTCACGTCTTTGAGCTTCTCATTTAGACTTTGATAAAATCAACTTGCAGAGGCAGATGGCAGGCTGTTATTTTTAATTCACAAGCCATGTTAAATGTATGCCATATGTTATAGAACTTTTCAGGCTCAGCCTTTTGAGTGCTACCACAATAAACTCACCAACTTACAGAAAAGGAAATCTGACAGGAAGAATTATGCACTTGCGGGTTACATTTTTGAAAACCGAAGTCAGTTACTTGTCTCCTTGCCTGATTTAAGGAGGGGGTGGGTGAGGATGAAAAAACCTCTCAGCAAAATGAGAAGCTACACATTGAAATGGTAATATCTGTGCAAAAGAGAAGTGGGATTAGGAGGTCTGACTGCTGCTTCGTACTGAGAAGTGATCTGTCGCTCAACAGAATGACACCTCCGGAGAGTATACAAGGCAGCCTGTTGGAATCCATAGGAGAACTGAAGTGCAAATTCCAATGAGTGCTGCCAGTGACCCTTAGCAGGAGACTCGGCTCTATGGCACTTAGCAGTACATATGTCAAATAAAGACTTGAATTAAGTAATCTCTGCAACCCCTTCCAGAATTTTCAAGAATTCTCTCTTATATTTCAGTATACAACAAATTGTAGCACATACTCATGACTTCTTAGGGTCAGTTATTACCATATGTATAGATGCTATATTGCAGATAATTATTCTCCTTAGAGCAAGTCATCACTTGACAAAGCTGTTTTATGAGCCTTCCTTGTATTTCTGTTAGTGAACGTCTCTGTGGTTGTTGCACGATTTGTTGAGTTTATTTTATTAAACCTATTTATTATGTCTATGAAAACCTTTATCAGTTAGATGTTTAATACCTGAATCATTATACTTCCAATAAAGATGCAGGCAAGGCTTTTAAGCACTTACACTTATTTTTCTGGAGGTATGATTCTAGAGTGGGGTCAGGACTAGGTGAGCCCAGGGATTGCCATTCACTGAAGAGATCTTGCGTTAATGTCTGCTTATTACCACAGTTAATGTAAGTATCAGTATTCACATTACATTTTCATGAAAGTAAGTTTTTATAAACCTCTACATTCCTATTTTGATCCTATAAGCAGAAGAGGAAATTCTTTTCGTTCCTTGAGTAAAGCATCGTAGGGGATGTTTAGATGCCATCAGAAATATCTGAACTAACTGACTGGGGCCTGGGGGATAGGAAATGAAGGAAGCCAACACAAATGGATCAATTATTTCAGAGAATAATTGATGCAAGCACTTCCTTCTTACAAATTCCTCGTCCTTTTTAATGTTTCTGATCTTAACTTTGAAAGCCTGAATATATGGCTTATGTTAAGCAGGAGCTCAGGAGGGAAGTCAGAGCTTCCCTGGTCTGTCTTCATGAGGTGCATGAGGTGATGGAACACCTGATCCTCATATTGGAAATTCTTTCATACAGTATTCATTTCTTTGAATTCAGTTGTGTCCTCCATTAAAACAGGAACTGTGGCTCCTTCATAGCTCAGCACCAACAGGGTAAACTAACAGCAGTTTCCAGAGATGCTATTTCTTGTGGAAGCACGATTTTCCCATGGAAACTGACCTGTGCATCCATCTCCTGCCGCTCTCTCTTCTTCTCACACTTTGGCATTCACAAACCAGGTTGTGTTTGGCGTCTGGCTTTGGGTACTGTTGCTCCCTGTCACTGACAATTTGAACTGTCTTGAGCACACACTTTCATAGCTCCCTCTTCATGTGCTTTGCTGTCGCCTTCCTGAGCTGAACTCCTTAATGTCAGGGGCTCTATCCTACTTGCCTTTAAGTGCCCACCATCTAGTTAGACCTGATACCGAATAAGAGCATACTTAGTTATTTGTGGAGGGAAAAAAGTAAATGAACATGCAGTATGATATGAATTAATGCATGTATGTTTATGAACCCACATGTATTTGTAGAAGCTAATTAACCATTAAACTAGAGATCATTTGTTTCCCAGTGTTGATTTAATCATTCCCACTAATCTTTTTGTCGCCTTCAAAGTTTCCAGAACATTTTTATATATAGCTATCTGGTCAAAGTGTGCTGCTCTGCCAACTGCAGTTGAGATTTGAAAGTCCAGAATAGATGGACCAGATGGGCAGCTTTCCTCACAGTAGAGTTTCCCAAAGTGCATTCAGCAGAGTGCTTGTTCCGAAGGGTGTTAAACGGGATGTGACTAGGTGCTATGAGAACAGGAACAAAGGCAGAGATGGAGATAGATAAAATGATATTTATATATTAGTATCATATAAAATAAGAAATATTTGAATTGAGTGAAGCTAAGCAGATTTATCACCTTAATGTTTGGTTAAATCTTATTACTTCAAGATTTAATTGACCAATGAACGTTAAATCAAAAGAAAGATAATATTTGAAACATTACTAAAATTTTCCATGAAATTTTAATTTGCAAAGCATGTATCTCAAAGAACTGTAGTTTCAGTTAAACATTGGGAAATTGCTAAATTATTCCATTCCTCCTTTCATATCCTTATATTTTCCTGCTCTGTGTGTGTGTGTGTGTGTGTGTGTGTGTGTGATTATATGTACAGGTACATGTGTGTACTTGTGTATGTGGAAGTCAGAGATCAACACTGGGTGTCATTTCTTATGGGTCATCCACCTTGTTTTGGAGACAGGGTCTCTCACTGGCCGGGAGCTCTGATTAGACTAGGCTGGCTAGCAAGCTCCAGGGACCTGCTTGCTTCTACTTTCCAGTGCTGGAATTACAAGTTCACACTACCATGTTCAGCTTTTTTATGTGGGTTCTGGGAATTAAATTCAGGTCCTCATACTTGTTTGACAAGCACTTTAACAGCTGAACTCTATACTCAGCCCTGCTTACTTTTGTTTTCAGGACATGTTTAGCTATCAAATAAGAGTATTTCAAGATATTTTAATCAGAGTGGGTTTTTTGTTATGATATTTTTTATTTATTATTTGAGAATTTCATTGTTATTTTGATTATATCCATGCTCCCCCCAACTCCTTCCCACTAACACCTCCTGGATCCCCTCCCCAACACAGCCTCTTCTCAAACTATATATATATATATATTCCATATGCACATAGGTGTGGTGCCATGGACTGGAGGGTGGGCAATCTAACTACTAAAGAAAAATGACTCTATCTTCCCAGTAGTCATCAACTGCCTACTAATAGCTCCTCAGATTCAGGTGGAGGTTTGAGCACCCCTCCTTTATTCATACCTGAGTTGAACTTGTGCAGGTGACCGTAAATGCTGTGATTTCATGAGTGCAATAGCCCTTTCATGTCTAGAAGACACTGTGTCACAGGGATCCTCCCCAGCTTCTGGCTCTTGCAGTCTTTATACCATTGTGCTTCATAAACTTAGGTGGGTGGGTACTGTAGTTTCCCCATTTAGGACCGAGTACCCTACAGTCACTTATTTTTAAGCAGAAAGGTTTTAATAAAGCAAATTCTTTAGAGACTTTTAAAGCATCTTGAAAACAATTTACAGAGGGTAGAAGGGAACTCTACAAAACCAATTTTGTTTAAGTTCAAGGTCTATAAACTACTGATTGCCTCTAGACTTCTGTTACTATTTATCTGGAGTTGCTGCCCCTGCCTCTGCCCAACTGTGCCGGGTCTACATAGATGCCAGTTTGTCAGACTCATCCAGGAGGTGAGACTTTACTGAGGTGCTGAAATGGTCACTGGCACCTTGAGCCAGATAACTGTACAGTTACCTACAGTTCGCCCTTAGGTACCCATGGTTGCTACCACTGAAAAATGGCTAAAGGAAAACAAGTTATCTGTCTTCCTTCCGATCGGATTTCCTACTCTTTTGGTTTTTTAGTGCCAATAACTTTCAAGGGTGCTTTACAGGAGGAGCACCCAGGCTCCCCTGTCTTAAGTCTGGAGGAGATTGGGGAAAAGCCAGTACAGAGGTGAAAACAGCAGGCCTTCCTAAGATCAGCCTTCTTCCTCTGAGAACCTGATTTTAACCTGTGAGCTTTGTACTAGAACAACACACATTCAATCTCTGCTGAACAAGATGAATTATCATTTTTCTTAACTTAAAAATTTTTATATAGTTTTATTTTATGTGTATGACTGTATTGCCTGAATGTTAAGTGCACCTGTGTCATGCAATGCCCTCAGAGGTCAGAAGAGGACATCAGATCCTCTGAAACTGGAGTTATAGATGATTGTTAGCTGCCATGTGGGTGTGAGTACTGATCCTAAGTCCTCTGCAAGAGCAACCAGTGCTCTTAACCACTGAGCCATCTCTCCAGCCCCTGAATTATCATTTAAAAAATATTTTATTTATTTTTATTTTTTGTGTATGAGTGTATTGTCTATGTATGTGTAAGTGCACCCGTATTGTGCAATATTTGCAGAAGTCAGAAGAGGGCATCAGATCCTCCAAAACTGGAGTTATAGATGATTGTTATCTGCCATGTGGGTGCTGGGAATCCACCCTGGGTCCTCTGCAAGAGCAGTCAATGCTCTTGACCACAGCCATCTCTCTAGTTCCTTGAATTATCATTTTTATAAATAGTGACACTGAACTGGCTCATAAGTGAAATTGTTTCATGATACACAGTATGGATCATCTGTGAGCCTTTCTGATATGTGTTTACCTCTTGCATTCTGACACTCAGCATTGCAGCCCCTTCACAGCTCTTCCCCACTTTCCAGTGTTTCTCTATTCTCTTTGACATTTCTTCATCATAGATAAATTCCAATCAGCTATGTTTTGTAGACTTTTGCAGTATTGCTAAAGAATGTCAATCATTTAACAAACTTGTATCTGAATAAATTAAAATCACCAGGCTTGAGCTCAGTATTGCCCAGCACTTTTCTACTAAACTTGTTTCCTCCTCTGTGCCATGAGTGTTTCAAAATCCCTGCTGAGCTCCCCAGATGCATGCAGCAATACTTGAGAAAGCTTGCTGCCATTGTGCCTTTGGATTATTTAACTTTTGTATATGTGTACATGAAAGCTTTGCTCATTCAAAGCAAAATATTTGTAATAATAAATAATTTTTACAGTAAATCCAAATAGTAAAAAAAAAAATCCAATCAGCAAACAAAAACCAAGCTCTGTTAACTTCCTAGAGAAAATCTTGCATGAGTCTCTATCTGTAGCTGTCTTTCCATAAGAAAGAAACTGAAATACAAAAGAAGAGGGGGAGATGTTGGAGAGATATCTTAGTAGTTAAGAGCATTCGTTGTTCCTACAGAAGACTAGGGCATGGGTCCCAGCACCTACATAGTGGCTCACAACCTCCTGTAACTCCAGTTCCAGGGGCTCTGATGCATCTCTGGCATCTGCAGGCACCAGGCATGCACATGTTACATACACACACACACACGTGTGTGTGTACATATATACACACATATATATCTACATACATACATCACATACATGCAGGCAAACACCTATACACATTATTTATTTATTTTAAATTTATATGTATGAGTATTTTGCCTGCATATATGTGCAATGACTGCAGAGGGCCAGAAGATGTCGGATCCCCTGTAATTGGAGTCATAGGCAGTTGTTAGCCACCATGAGGGTGCTGGGAACTGGACTCCAGTTCTCTTCAAGATCAGCCAGTGCTCTCTAGCCCTACATAAACATTTTTCAAAGGAAGTTTTCATTATTGTCTTGAAAGTTAATGCTTACCAAAGTGAAACACCTGTCACATCTTCAAAGTTTGTGTTTTATAGGAAAAAGATATTGCCATATTTATGAATATCTAACTATTTTACTACCACCAGATAATAGTGATGGAAGGCATGATGAGCAATAACTCTGTGTAACTGTGGGATGAACTTGGAAAAAGATACAATTACTTGTGTTTCATCTGTTTAGTTATAAGAAGAAACCTAGATATAGAGTTGTTTGGCTTGATTAAAAACAGGGACGTAATATTTTCCTACTAAAATTTGAGTATTAGTATTCTGTGGCCATTATGAAGGTTTTCCTTGTAGAACATTTGACAGCCAGATGACAAGAGAGGCTCTGTAGTGTTTGCAGGCTAAGCTCCAAGGAAAACCTCATGATGAGTCAGGTGCACGTGGCAGTAGGCTTACAGGTGTCTCTTAAAGTGCTGCTGTATTTGGTTTATTTATAAACAAAGAATTCTGGGTTTGCATCATTCTTAAAATGAAGGATAAGAACTTTCAATGTTTTTGAAAGTGTTGGGAAAAAATGACTAATTTCACTGGGGATGGTCTGTTTTTCTCTTTCATGAAGTAGAAGTCGAATAGAAGAAAGGACTCCTTGGAGGAAACTTATCTTACTATGCTTTGGGCTGGAAATTCATGGGGGTGGCAGGGATTTTGTAACATTCTTCCACTTCCGTGAGAAGAGCAAGGGTTTTACAAAAACTCTCCTTTTTTTCTTTTTTTTTGGTCTTTTTGAGACAGGGTCTCCCTGTAGCCCCCAGCTGTCCTGGAACTCACTATGTAGACCAGGCTGGCCTTGAACTCACAGAAATTCGCCTGCCTCTGCCTCTCCCTCCGGAGTGCTGGGATTAAAGGCGTGGGCTACCATGCCCGGCAAAACTCTCCTGTTTTATTCCATCAAATCTTGTTAGTTTCCATGGAAATAGCAGAAGGCAAATGATGGGTAGCCAGAGGGTTAATTCTCCATAGAATGATTTGGCTAGTTACAGCCAAAGGCTAATAGGTAGAGTCTACTACCAATTTAAGAAAATGAACTTTAATAATTTTTTAATCCAAATTGTATTTACTTATTTTTTTAAAGATTTAGTTTATTTTTAATTATATGTCTTTGTGTATGTGGGAAGGTTATGTCCACATGTGAGTGCAAGTATCCTTGGAGCCCAGAGAGGGTATTGTATTGGAGTTAGGGGGGTTGTGATCCACTCAGTGTAAGTGGGAACTAAACTATGATCTTCTCCAAGAGCAACAGTGCTCCCAACCTTATTTCTCCAGCCTCTGCTCCACCCAAGTTTTATTTTTAAATGATGTGATTTGTTTTGTAGTTTTAAAACCAATTATGAAGAAGCAAAAAGAAACAGAAGAAGCTGAAGTTATGTACAATCCCTCCATGATTATAATTTTGGATGTCATTATCTGTAGCTCTATAACTAAGCTCTTAAGCTACAGGATCTACCTGGATGTCTGTGTTTGTGAACTTGAGAAAAAGGGGCAGAAGGTGTGAGACTGATTGCAATCGGTTATAAAATAATAAGAGCCACAATTAATAGATAGACTGGGTGGTGACAAAAAAGGAAAATAAGGAAAACTGAAACCGTCTCAGGAAGAAGGAAAAAGCAGGGAATGGATGAGGAGGTGACCTAGGAGGTGCAAACACAAGGCACGCCCTGGGCTCTCAGTATTTACTGAGCTGTCTTTGTATCAGAGCCTTTTGTTTTCTCATAAGAGGAATTGCAAACTGTGAGCCTGAAACCTCTAAAATTTTCAATTTGTACGAAATGAGACACGACGGGCAGAAAGCTGGATAATAGCTAGTCCTCTCACTCAAGATATTAGTGTACTATTTATCCATCTCAGTAATTGTTTCTCATATTTTCCACAATCAAGCACCATTATTAATGCTAAGAGCTAAGGATCATTGTATTATACTATTATTGATTGAGCATTTATAATTGCTAAATTAAAACTAGCTAGGAATGCTTGGAAGAGTCTATTTGTTTGCATTTATTCTTTGACAAGTTCATATATTTATATGATGTTTTGATCAATTCACCTCCCCATTTCCCTTCAAATTCTTTCCTTATGACATCCTCACCACTTTTTCCTCCAAACTTCATGTGCCTTTTTTTTTTTTTTTTAACCCACTAAGTCCACTTAGTGCAAGGGTTTAAGATCATTTACTGGAGCAGGGGTGGCTACTCAGAGCCAGCATCCCTGAAGGAAACCGACATTCCATTCCCCAATGCCATCAGTTGCCAATAGCTCCTCAGCTAGGGGTGGAATCCAGGAGCCATTCATGCTGGGATTTTGGGTGACTCTACCCAATGCAGGTCTTGTGCATGCAGTCACGTTCACTGTGAGTCATGTGTGCCTTGTAATACCTGCCAAATACTACTTGGCTGTGGAGGTGCACCACCCTTGACTCTTACAATTATCCTACTACCTCTTCCTCAATGATTGTAGAGTCTTGGGAGAGAAGTATGATAAAGATGTCCCCTTTAGAGCTGAGCAATCCACAGTGTCTTATTCTCTGCATGTTGATCAGTTGTGGGTCTCTGAAATATTCATTACCTGTTTCTAAAAGAAGCTTATCTGACACATATACTAATCTATGCATATAAAGATAAGAATTTAGGAGGAATTTAATACTATGTCTTTAGCAGAATAACAGGATTAGGTTCTCCCCTAGGACTTATGACCTAGCAAGTTTCAGGCCTTTGGTCCAGTTAGTGACTCTGGGCTAGAGTTCTGTATTTTGGAGCAGATTTTAATTCCAAATGGAAAATGGTTGGTTACATCTATAAGATTCATGCCCCTGTGGCACCAGTGGGCATATCTTGCCAGGCCAGTCATTATTGTAGCTTGTAGCATTCTTAGCTAGGTAAGATTGATAATGACTTTTTTCCCTTGGTAGTAGTACACAAAGAACTTTCCAGCACTATGAAAGCTAGCCAGTAGAGATGAAACATCCAGGTCAGTAGAAGCTTGATTTGTACATGGTATCTTCAAAAAAAGCCAGATTATCTAATTGTTTCAAATTAGCATTCTTTAAATTCCAGTTACAAATTTTGAGTCTCTTCTTCCTCTAAAATACTGTATGGAAGACAAAGTTAGGGTACACTGAATACAGATGACAACATCCTGTACTGCACAGGCAGAACTAAGTTCATCTGCATTGAAAGGAGTAGAGTTATTTTAAGACAGCGCTGTGAATACAAAAGGCAGGTTCAATAGAAAAAATAGAAAGCAATAGACAGCACTGAGCTATTACTAAAATCTCTGAATACTATGATACTGTCCTGGGAGAAAAAGAATTCTTCTTCACTAGAAGATGACAAAATATTGAGACAATCACATTTTTGATGTTTTAAGTGGCAGATTTGGAGCATTATTTGAGTAAACTGGACACCTCTTTATTTTGTTTTCCATGGTGACAACACTTGCTCAACATTTGTTTTGATTCTTAATCATCATAGATGAATCTACTTCACTGTAAGTTATTGTTATTAATCTCTTGCAAATTAATCTCTTACAGATTATTAATCTCTTAACAAACAAATCAATCTTTGTTACAGATATCTGTGTATAGGAAATCATAGTATTTGTAGGGATAGGGACCACTCAGTTTTAGGGATCCATTGAGGATCTTGGAACTCAAGATACTGGGGAATACAAATGTTTCATAACATTAGTTTATAATCCATTCAAACAAATAGAAACATGACTACAAGTACCACTTTCTAGCTCCAAGATCAACATGTGCCAAGCACCACATAACACACACACACACACACACAGACAGACAGACAGACAGACACACACACACACACACACACACACACACACACACTTGTTAAATTGATTATGGTGAATAAAATACTTTGAAATAAAACTAGGGGCAAGTTGACTTGACTTATACATAAAAGAAACAACATTTTATAAAAAGAAGTTTCTTCTTATTTGGATTAAGTAAAGGACAGAATTCCCATTAAAAATAAAATGTAACAGAAGGTTCATTCATTTTTTTTCTTTTAAAACAATTGAAACATGTGTTTTTTGGTCTCCATAAATCCCACATAGCCCATAAAACTCATAAACATTGACCTGACTATTTTATTAAATTTAAAAGAACCAATTAGAAGAAAGGTCTTTGCAGAAAGGTGTTGGGCTTCAAGGAGGTGTTTACATTTCATCTATCTTAACTTAGGTTCTGACACATTATCTTATATATTATTAAGTTTTTATTGATCAAAGCAAACTACATTGGCCCAAAAGTAAATTTTCACATTTTGTCCATACTCAATATTTTCCCAAGCTCTTAAACATCATAATGTGACACTGATTTACTATCTACCCTATCTCAACAAAAAGCAATTATTAAGAGTTTAGCTGATCTCCAGGTGCTTACATAAGTAATCCAGGTATATCTAAGCTCTCTCTTGGAAAATCGTCCATTTTCTCATGTTTCTAGATGTCTCTTTCTCACTCTCTCATCTCTCTCTCTCATGTGTGTGTTCTGCCACACACATATACACATTTTTAATATAAATCAAAATTAAAGTATCATTCATACAAAAATTTTCATTTTCTTCATTTTTCTGGGTCGAAGAACCATGTGGATAACAAAAGACATTGAAATGGTTTGCTATAGATCTTGAAAACATGGGCAAGTCATGGTAGTGCACACCTTTATCCCAGGTAGAGGTGGGTGGATCTCTCTAAGTTCAAGGCCAGCCTGGTCTACATAGAGTTCCAGGCAGTCTGGGGCTACAGGGAGACCCTGTCTCAAAAACAAACAAACAAATAAACAAACAAACAAACAAATAAATAAATAGCAAAACATGGAACAGTTTAGATTTCCTAATTACAAAATAAAGCAACCTCAATGTAGCAATGCAGATCTCTGTTAGAACTCTTCAGAATATGTGACTCCTGGCTCAAATCCTCATGAAGTCCTCTTTTTATCTTGCTTCCTTCCCAACTGGCCTTAGTGCTCATGGTAGTGACTGTGGATGGCTGCCACCATTCCTTACTGACAACACAGATAATAGGAAGAGCAGAGAGACATTTTAGGGAAGTGATCTTTTGAGCACTGTCCTGTATTGCACAATTGGAGCAAACTTGCAGCCTGTTAGAATGAAGCCCACCCGCTGGAGTCAGAGAGACTCATAATTAGAAATAACAGACAGCACAGGAAAGCATGCATATCATTCTCAAACAAAGGCTCCTTTCTCATGGAAGATGCCTGTCTGTTTGGGCTGTACTCCTGCACTGACGTAGAACTGGTGACTGTTCTTGTAGTCCCATTTATCTCCTTGGGAAATACAAAGAACCTATTATGAATGCCTACCACCTATATGGCTTGTCTGTGATCTGCAGCTAGAATCTTCTTTTTCTTTTTAACTTTTAGAGTGAATTTATTTTCCTTAACTATGGAGCTGTTGAAGAGAAGGTGTTTATCCTTCCCAAGATTACAGTCCTATAGTCAGGTAAATTTTCTTGGTGTACCTGAAAATTATTTTGGGATATATAATTTCTTTTAAATTGGCTGCTGCTGGTGCAATAATTCAGAAGGCACTAACTCATTTCCAAACATCATTAAAATCCAAGCCAAACAAACAGCTGATCTGCTTGTACAGTATACCAAAGCTGCTGCAGGAGTTTCTCTCTCTCTCTCTCTCTCTCTCTCTCTCTCTCTCTCTCTCTCTCTCTCTCTCTCTCTCTCTCTCTCTCTCTCTCTGTCTCTCTCTCTTTCTCCCTCTCTCATTAATTGCATTTTTGGGCTGTTGGAGCAGGTGGGGCATTTTATCTTCTCATCTCATTAATCACTTGTGGGTTGCTGAGGAAAGCTCTATTAATACCTGGTCAAAAGACAGCATAATCCATAACATCTTCCAGCTGCAGCAAAGCCAGCTGTGGAATCAAGGTGTTACTATGTAACCAGGCTGAAGTAATTTATGAAAACTAACATGATACATCTGCAAAGGAAGCCTGCTTGCTCAAACCAGGAGCAAGATGATTCCTTAACCCTGGCTTGTCTGATTGGCCCTTTGAAAGATTATTACATGATCAAAGCTGGCTTTCTATTCCTGATATTTCTGGTACATACCTTCTCTCCATCCTCTTTTTGAATTCCAGTGCTCTGGGATCCCTAAAGTCCTGGCTCAAGCCTTCTCCTGCTCCAGTACCAACTGATCTTGGGCTTTGATTTAGACTTTTAAATAAAAGTATCACCCTCACCATGATTTTCCTGTATATAAATTTTTAGTTATGATGTGCAAACATAAAGTTGAAATTATATTGATATTCTTGACATTCCTGAAAATGTATATAGCCTATTGCTACCAAATCATTTCATTACCCTAGTATCACATGTATTATGGTAGTTAATGTTAGGCTCTTTAAATAATAAGTCCGTATTGCATTAGTGCATTTGATTATTAAATAAGTTCAAGACAATTTCAAAATGGATTGCCTAAGGCAGAGATCAATATGCTGAGTGAATATGATTCCAGCCCAAAGCAAAAATTCCTCACATTTATGTTCTGTTAACTTCTCAGGGAACAGTTTCATGCTAAATCTTTCTGAAATTCCTATAATAGTTTGGGAATGGTAATGATTAGTCTTACAGATCTCTAGACGACATATATTAGCCTGTAGCTGAAATGGCACAAGCCTCACATCCCTTCAGGAATCTAAAGCATTACACTTGCAATGAAGGGCTTACATTTGCAAATTTGGTCAATGATGCTTTTAGGTTGTTTTAAAAAACAGACATGACTGAATATATGGACTCCATTGCGGGGGTGCTATGGAACGGTGCCGGTGGGGACAGGGGTACAAAGAAGATCAAAATTGATTGAGACGTTCTGTATGAAATACACAAAAATTTAATAAAAATGTCTATAAAAAACTGTGAGTAATGAATGAAATAAAAAGCACCCGGGATTATGGCCTACCATTTAGAAGGTTTGCCAGGCCTGATACTGAGAGGGTTCAGGCAAAAATTGTTGCATAACTTTTTTGTTCGATTATATTACAAAGGCTGGGTATCCCTGCCAGTGGTAGAACACATACTTAGCATGCATGAGAGCCTAGGTTCAATCCCTAGCACCACAAAAACATGAAACATTATAGTGAAAGAAGCAGATAAAGGGCAGTTAAAGCAAGTTCTGGTACTATACATTTTTGTTACCTAGGCTCAAGCTTTCTATTATTGCAGGAGAAATGGACTAAGGCACTCATAGAAATATAAAATTAGGACTTGCCAATTGGAATACAATTTTTATAAAATTTGAAAAAGTGTTATAAACCCCACAAATAAACTGTATAGTAAAGGGAAGATAAAATGTTTTTATTTACAGTAATGATATTTTAAATAAGTGAAAACAGAGGCAGTGACTTCTTGATCCTTGAAAGCATTGTGTGGGTGGTTAGGAGGGTAGAGGAGCATGAGAATACCTCAGTCCAGATGTGAGGGACGCACTGTGTAGACAGAAGGTGGGCATGGGGTCTATGAGCCCGATTACAGATGGTTTCCAAGGGCCTTTCCAGTTTCTGTGATTTATAATTCTGTGTTTTGTGAGGGGATTGAGTTGAAGCCCTCATTCTGCAGAACATGTTGTATGATTTACGTTGACATTCTGGCTCATTATTCTGGTGCTTGCATATCTATTTTCTTGTGTGTAAGGTGCTGGAGGACATAGCTGTGCCTGTCTTTAATGCAGAATATGACTATATTTCTTCAGCACTCAGCGAAGCATGTTGGAAGGTTAAGTCATTTACATGTGACCAAGGGTTCACAATTGTTCTTCACTTCACTGAGCAATCTATATGTCCTATAGAGATAATGTTATGTTAGTCTCATAACATAGATATATATTTACAGTTAATGTATAATTCTACATTGAATGTATAATTCTAAGGAAGTGTGGAACCAACTGCCCCATCCAGTCTATCAACAGATGAATGTCTAAGAAAAATGTGGCACGTGTACACAATGAAATATTATTCAGCTGTAAAGAGAAACAAAATCATGAAATCTGTAGGTGAGTGAGTGGAACTGGAAAAAATTATACTGTGTGAGATATCTCAGGCTCAGAAATACAAACTTGTATGCACTATTGCATATCTAAATCCTAGCTTCAAATCTTTTGTTTTGTATATTTAAGTTGGTGAACAAGTGGAATCCAGGAACGTAGAAAGGGGCCTTTGAGTGGGGCATGTTAATGGAGAGGGGATAGAAGGTTAAACATAAAATCAAAGTAGTGAGGCAGAATATAGGAAGTGGAGAGTGTGAGAGTATAGGGAAATCAAGGGATAAAGTGGAGGGATAACCCAAAGGAAGGGAGTATAAGAAGCCATATAGATGCCTACTATCTCACAACCCGACTTAAAAAATGCTGAGGAATGGAATCTATATGAAAACAAAGAAGGAAGAAACCGAGGGTTAAAGGATTACCTAGTGATGGAGGCCAGAGGACCTGGGAGAGATGGGTATAGTAGGTATGTTAAACCAGAGATATAAAAATGGAAATTCACTAATTAGTAAATTAATTTCAAAGTACAACTTTAAAAAAGTTCAAATGGCACTACCCTGTATGGGTGGGCAATGTTGCTTCCAGAAGACACGGGCTATTAAAAATTGCAGTACAAGTCACAAAATACCTCCCTATGAGTTATTGGTCAGGGAGCTCTCAGAGGTTTCCAAAACAACTTAAGCTATTTCTATTGCCCTTGCTTACCACCATAACCATATGATAAAGTCCTATTGCTAAAGGAATCACACACTTCGGCTGCAAGACAAAGGGAATTAAATCTCAAAGCCACCAGAAACTTCTTCCCTGATGCCTAGCTTTCACAGTAGTGGAAGATGCTATGCAGGGTTCTGGGGGAGAAATCAACAATCTGACTCAGCTCTGAACTCTGCATGTTGCATACCGACCTGCCAGGCCAGATGTGCCTACTTGTGTAACTACTTTCTGATTGGATTTGAGGTATGTTCCACAGGAGGGAATTTCATGATAGATATTGTAATTCTGGTCAAAAATCTGTGACTACAGAAGTCATAGGCCCCAGGGTAGAGCTTACTATTATTATGTTGCTTAATGGCCATCCTGTCAAGGTTCCTTCTAAATTTTATGTTTATACCCATAGACCTGGGCTACCTTCAACCTTGGTCAGTGAAGTTTCTTTTTGCAGTATGCAGCAGTCAATGGAGAGATGCATAATTGTTCAAAGTGCTGAGAATAAGAGATTGAATGCTTAGCTATGAACAGAGCATCTGTATCAACCCCACCACCATCAAGGCTCAGGGAACATTTTGGAACAGGAGATGGAAAGAATGTAAGAGCTGTAGAATGGGGAGGAATACTGGGAGATGCTGTTTTCTGGGCATGACATGGCTATCTCAGTCATAAACTCATAGCAGCTGTAGTTATCTGCACAAGACCTGTACAAGATCAAGCCAGCCAAAATCCTGGCATAGGTGAGGTAGGTAATCTCCACGCTTTCACTCATACTGAGGAACTATTGGTGACAGATAGCTACTGCGGCTGGGAGAATCATTCTTATTGAAGATATGGCAACTGATAAGTTTCTCAGGCTCCAATGGATGGCCCCACAGCCATACATATATGGGCAGCCCTAACTGGACTTAGCTGATAATTTTTTTTTTAAAGACATGAATATGGGAGTGAGGAGTAATTGGAGGAGATGGGGGAGTAGGAGTTGAAAACAAGTGAAGAAATGATTATATTTCATCATTTCCACATATGAAATTCTCATAAATAAAGTAAAAATTCTTTGAGATAGGGTCTCCCTGTAGACACAGCTGGCCTGGAACATGCTATATAGACCACTGGCTTTCGATCTCACAGATTGTTGGGATTAAAGGCATAAACCACCACACCTGGCTAAGAAATAGTTTTAAGAAGAACATCAAAATTAGAAATTGGGAGCATCATTTAAATAATCAAGAAGAAAGCAAGCTATTATAAATGTTGCTTTGAGTCCAATTGTTGATGCTCATGTACACCTGCATTCAAGACTGCCTACTTGGGAGTACAAAGCTTTCAAGGAGCTAGTCCCAGAAGAAAACTGCTTTATTTTTCCTTAAATTATGGTTTCAAAGCATCTGAAATATTTTCTCATACTTTACTTCCTTTAAGAAGCATGCTAGTGGGGCTGTAGGGATGGCTTATCTCTGAAGAGTACAGACTGCTCTTGCAAAGGACCTGAGTTCAGTTCTGAGCACTCACAATGGATGCCTCATAACTGCCTGTAACTCCAGCTTACAGGGGATCTGACATTCTCTTCTGGTCTCTGTGGGCACCTATACCCATGTGCATGTATCACATACAGACACACATATATGTATAATTAAAAATAAATCTTTAAAACAAAGACATGTGATTGCTCAGACTTTATGTTGTTTTATCATTTTGGTATTCCTAGGAGCAGAATGGTTTTGTTCTCATGGCAAAGTGGACTTTTTGATGTGGTTCAGGAGCTACCAAACTATTGTGATTCTTTATGGAAACAAACAGTAGGAGCATCTTCCAGGAAAGTGTGTATAAGTGAACCTTTCAAACAAATCAAGTGTCCATGTTCTTCACTCTAGAGCTGCTCCTACTGGCTGTGAAAACTGAAAAACCACATGGACAAGTGTGCAGTGCACCTCTGGACTTTGCTCATGTGAGCCACAGCCATTGTTGGGTCATCCCTCGGGTGTCTAGAGTTTTCCCAGTTTTTGTATTTCCCTCTCAGACTCAAAGCTATCAACCCCTCCTCTTTGAAGAGTTGATTTCTTTCCCATTCCACAGAATAGCTTTACGAAATGAATTTAGGTTTTTGGATATCAAACCTACAAAAATCTGTCCATACACATTAACTCTTTTCTTCTTTACTGTATTAAACCTGGTATTTCTGATTATTTTGAATATGTCCTCTGCTTCTTCTGCCTTGGAAAGCTCAATGATTCTTTCTTTCATATAAAGTGCACACGAGTCTCTCAGACTCCTTTGTTTCTTTATCTACTTACTAGTCCATATTCTCCTTACAAAAGCTTCTTCAAAACTTAGTCTTCATTTGCCAATTTTAACTGACAAAATAATGATTTGCTAAAAATGTCTTGTACTAATCCTCAGAATGGGTTGGATATATTACTCTACATGGTAAGAAAAATTATGATTGTAGGTGGGATTAACACTGCAAATTAGTTAACCTTAGGAGAGTTCCCTATATTGATTTGGGTTCAATGTACTCAAAATGGACTTTTAAATGCAGAATACTGTGACAGAGAAGTTAGAATGAGGGCATTGCTATATGATAGGGACTCAGTAATAATTGCTTGAAGAAAGCTGGAGAGATGGCTCAGCCATTAAAAGCACTGGCTGCTCTTGCAGAGGACCTGGGTTTTTTCCCTAGGACCAAGAGTGTGACTAACAATCATCTGTAACTCTAGTTTGGGTCAGATACCCTCTTCTGACTTCCATGGGCATTGCACAACATGAGAGCACTTACACACATGCAGACAATACACTCATACACATAGGAAACAAATATGTTGAAATCATCATTTCATACTGCATAAATATGTAATTTGTGAAATAGTATTTTCCTTTAACAATTGTATTACCCAGATTTCTCCAAAGAATCAGAATAAAATTAATACATTCTGTCTATATACCTGTCCATCTGTCTGTCTGTCTGCCTGCCTATGTATCATCATCTATCCATCTGTCATCGGTCTATCCATCTTCAACATAGCTACTTTAAAATATTGGATTATGGTCATATAGTTTTTGCACAAATGAGGTTTCACTTTGGAGAGAAACAGAAAAATCCACTCACTTATAACTTAACATTTATTTTATTGCAGCAATTTCCTCCAAATTGAAACATTACATCTTGCTTTAAGGCTCAGGAAGCTACCAAAATTTACAAGGATCAGGAAGCCAACTACTGTCTTAGGAAGTTCTGAGAAGCGCCTTAGAAGATCCACAAGGCCTTCCCTTTCCCAAGGTTGTACAGCAGTGAGGACTGCTGGTGGGGGAGAGATTCTCTGCTTGTCTGGCCGCCCCTAAGTCCTAGAGGCACTCTGGGGGTGCAGTTTTCCTGGGGCACCTTTCCTGTTGGCAGGGGCTGTTCAGTAGGGTCTGAGTCATGCCCTCTCAGAAGCCCCTCACCCACATTGTTGCAAATGATCCCACTGTATTAACTGGTTTATTAAGCTAAACTTGGTTGAAGAGTTCTTTGTTTGACTGTTTGTTTTAATGCCTCCAGAGACCCATCTGGATGAGTACATGCTTCTTATGTCTCCCCAGGAAAAGTTACAAGAGCATTTCAGATAAACAGCATTATAATGACATAGTAGGCTATTTACTGAAATATTCAACTCAGAAATGTTTTCTCGATGTAAGGGTAAACAGAGTAGTGATATATTCAGAGATAATTTTAAAGAGAAGACCTGAAATATTCTTTAAAATAGCCCAACACATAAACATCAATGAAAAAAGTTAAGATTCCTTTATCCCAACTTTATGGAGAGTTCATATACCATGTTCTTCCCCATTTTAAGTGGTATATTATGTATAAGACAAATATATGTACCTATGACAAGAATATGCAATATTTTGAAAGGAAATTTCCTTTGAAAGGAAATGTTACACACTTTAGCCATCTTCCTCAGTCTTTCAATCCTCCCAGTCAAAGAAATCACTGATTGGGCTGGTGACACGGCTCAGTGGGTAATGGTGGTTGCTGCTAAGCCTGATGACTAGAGTTCTATCCCTCAGAGCCACATGATAGAAGGAGAAAACAAACTCTTACAAGTTGTGCTTTGACCTCCACATGCATACCATGGCATATGTGTGCATATGTATGTGCGCACAAATACTCACAGAAGTGCCGTCTTTTATATCTTGAGTCATGTTCAGTTTACCCTTCTGTCTCCCCTGTGAATTGAGCCTTATGATTTTAGATATTTTTCTCCCTCACTATGGACAGAGCCAGAAGTTTCCCTCTTTCTCTGCTTTAGTCACAGCTCATTTTCATTTATATTTTATCTAAATATTTTTAGACTTCAAAGCATTTTTATTGCCCTTTGTGTTCATCTTCAATCAATTTGTTATTTTATAGGTCATTTAATGTTCACATATTTATTACTTTCTCTAATTTTTTTCCTGTTGTTAATATATTTTGATTCCCTTGTAGTCAGAGAACACACCTTGCATTGTTTCATGCTCTTAAGTTTTCTAAGGTTTGTTTTGAAGCTTAACACATGGTGCATTTGGAGGGCTGTTGCATGTGTTCAGGGACAATGTTGGTGGGTGGGGTATGGTTTAGATGCCTCTTTACTTGGCTTATGGTCCTATTCAGTGTCTTTTTCTGTGTTGTTCTTCTGACTAGTTCTGTTATTAAAAGTGGAAACTACTCATTGTTAATTTATTTTTCTTTCTTTTCAGCTCAATAATATTATTAAATTATGATTATAAAATTTGTTTCTAGATTAGCAGAAGATAAATTAAAACATTATTTAATTCACAAGATATTGTTGGGTCTAGTTTTCTCCTTTAAATATGGAACAATATCTTTAAATTTTTTTATGTGCATCATTCACCTTATTGAATATATGGATCATTTAGTGAGAATGGGCATCTAATTTTTTATCCATTCATCATCTTACTCATGCAACAGAAATACATAAATGGATGTGGTATATTGTCCTAGTTTGTTTATTCATTGCTGTGACAAAATACTCTGAGCAATACCAATTTGGGGAGGAAAGGGTTTATTCAGCTTATATCTCCCGGGTCACAGTTCATCTGGGAGCCCAAGATAGGAACTCAGGGCAGGAACCTGCAGGTAGGAGCTGGAGCACAGGCCATGGAGTAACACTGCTTACTGGATTGCTCCCCTGGCCCCTGCTCACCTTGCTCTCTTATCCAACACAGGGCCACCTGCCCAGGGGTGGCACTACTCACAGTGGGTTGGGCCCTCCCACATCACTCAACAATCAAGAAAATACCCCACAGACATAGCCACAGGCCAGTCCAATGGAGGCAATTCCCCAATTGAGGCTCCCTCAACCCAGGTGTGTCAAGTTGACACTAAAGCTATCCAGCACATATATCAATAGAACCTGAGTTGGAAAGAGGCACACCATCTATTGCAGACATGGGCTGCTGTGCTGGAAGCACAAGACAAAGTCACACTTTTCCTCTGACAGTGAATCACAGAAACCACAGTCCACTGTCCACCCACATCATGATAAAGCTGTCCCTGGTCTACAGAAGTTGTTGCTTTCTCCTAGCACACTGGCAGGGCTTCTGACAGTTACTGGAATACAAAAGCAGTATACCTACAAAAGCAGACACCCTGCTGCCACTGCAGGGGAACCCAACAGTACCAGAGAAGGAGTAGAGCTGATTCTCCAAAGACAAAACAGGTGAAAATTAACATGGAGCATTGCTTGGCACAGGGCTTGAAGGGGAGACACCACAGAGGATCTATTCATGTGGGATGATTCCATTATTCTGTGTCTCCACCCAGCCTCATTCTCTCCTTGGGTTATCTGTGCAAAACCCAAGTGAGCAGCTGGCAGTCTCCACCACTGTTGTGCCTTATTCTAATACTCTGTTTCCTTCCCCTCTTCTTTTTTCTTTAAAATATTTTTGGGGTTCTGAAGAGACGGCTCAGCAGTTAAGAACACCGTTCTTGCAGAAGACCTGTGTTCAAACCCCAGCACCCACATTACAGCTTACAGCTGTCTGTAACTCCAGCTCCAGAAAATCCAACAGTCTCTTCTGTTCTCCACGGGCATTGCACGGCCTGGGTCCTACATGCAGGAAATACACACATACACATAAAATAAAAATAATAATAAATAAAATAAAATTAAAAATAGGAGCCAAATAGGTAAGTTTGGCTGCTGCACACACTGCACCTTGACTCCCCAAGCCTCATTCACCCTCCAACTCTCCCACCCCATCTCTCATCCTAGCAGGGGGACTAGCACATTTTCTGTCTTGGCACCCCAGACCTCTGGACTGACCTATTGGCCTAAACTCTCCATTGCTCCTGATCCTTTGCATCCAGATCAAACCAATTCCTCCCTCCAGTCCCCACCTCCCTTTGCATCTGTGGAGAGCCCAGCCCCACAGCTTCCTGGAGCCAGCAGCTTGCCTGGGTAAGTTTGGTTGCTGTGCCCACTGTGCCTTGACTCCCCACGCCTCATTCACCCTTCTAGCTCCTCCATCCTATCCCTCCTCCTAGCATGGGAACTGGCACATTTCCTGTCTTGCCACCCCAGACCTCTGGACTGACCTCTTGGCCCAAACTCTCCACTGCTTCCTGATTCTTTGTGTCCAGACCAACCAAAATCCACCCTGTAGTTCCAGAAGCCCTTGGGCCTCTTCTCATCCCCACCTCCCTTTGCCTCCCTGGAGGTCAGCAACTTTCCTGTGCCCAGCTCCCAGGCCAGCCCAGCCCTCAAATTCCTGAGGCCAGCATCTTTTCTGGAGGGATCCAGATCTTATGAGAAAGCCCTGAGAGCATATGATCCTCAACCGACTTGGGCCTCTGTGGGAACTCCTGAGCAGCAAGACAATAGCAATTTGGCCACTCCAATATAAAATCCAAAGAGAGAATCTGAAGCCTAGACCAACCAGCTTTTCATGCCCAATAAGTAAACCACAAAGGCACATAAAGTTTATAAAAAGAAACAGACCTAAACTCAAAAAAGGAAAGCTTGAAACTCACTCAAGAATCAGAATCTACAAAAGAAATCCACATGTCAAAGTCACAGAGAAAAGATAAAAACATGAAAAATCAAAATAATATAACCCCACCAAGTACCATCAGTCCTCTAGAGGAGTACAATGAGAACCCTGAAAGATACCACAGGACATGGAACTCAAAAGAACAATTATAAACATGATAAAAAAATTCAGTGAATTTAAAGAACACACAGAGAAAGAAATCAAAGAACTGAAAGAAGATAGGGACAAACTTCTGAATGAATTAAGAAGAGTTAGAAATATTGAAGAATTCTTAGGCTGAAATGCAGAAGGAAGTGAAACACTCAGTAAGCCAATTAGAAATGACAGGAGAAAGCCTCACCAATAGGATGAATGAAATAGAAAGCAGAATATCAATACTGTAAAATAAAGTGGATGAATTATACCACTCAAGCAAAGATTATGAAAAATTTAAGAAAACACCAGAATGGAATATGCAGGAATTGTGTAACACTACAAAAATATCAAACTTATGTGTCATAGGCATAGAGGAAGGAGAAGAATCTCAGGGCAATTTTGGACCAGATCTTCAACAGGATCACAGAAGAAAATTTCCCAAAATTAAAGAAAGATGTGCCCATACAAATATAAGAAGCATACAGAACACCAAATGGACAGGACCAGAAAAGAAACTTTCCACAGCACATCATAGTAAAAACACTAAACATACAGAAAAAAGAGACAATACTGAAAGCTGTGAAAGACAAACAACACGTCACATATAAAGGAATACCCATCAGAGTTACAGTTGACTTTTCGGTGCAAACTATGAAAGCCAGAAGAGCCTGGACCAAAGTATTCCCAGTACTAAATGACCACAGATGCCAAGCCAGATTATTTTACCGAGCCAAAATGTCTATTATAATTGAAGGAGAAAGAAAAATCTTCCATGATATAAATAGGCTGGAAGAATTTATGTCCACAAAACCAGCCCTTCAGAGAGTTCTTGAAGCAATACAAAGAGCTGAAGAAAAGAACAACTATACACAAGGGGTAATAGAAAGAAACTTACTGAAGGTAAGGTATAATTGTGGAAATGCAGCTATATCAAGAATGTGAACAGAAAGAAATATGACAGGATTCAATAACATCTTTCATTAATAACTTTAAATATCAATGGACCACAATCCCCAGTCAAAAGATACAGACTAGTTTAATGGATTAAGAAACAAAGCCCATCTTTTTGTTGTCTACAAGAAACTCCTCTAACTTTCAAGGACAGGCACTACCTTAAGGTGAAAGGATGGAAAAAAAATATACCAAGTGAATGGTACTAAGAAAAAAGCAGGTGTTGCAATTCTAATATCTGACAAAATAGACTTTAAAAATCAGAAGAGATAAAGAGGGCCACTCCATCCTGATCAAAGGAAAAATTGACCAAGAAGATATTACAATCATGAACATACATTCATCAAACTCTGGTGCACCCAACTTCATAAAATCAGTGCTACAAGATTTTAAGACCCAGATTAATCCCAACTCATTAATAGTGGGGGACCTCAATACCCCATTGTCTCCATTAGATAGGTTAACTGGACAGAGAGTTAACAGAAAGACATCTGAATTAAACAATACAATACATCAAATGGGCCTAACAGACATCTACCGAATATCCCACCAAAGAATATATAATTTCTTTTCAGTGCCCCATGGAACTTTCTCCAAAATTGACCATATACTGGGGCACAAAATAATCTTCAACAAATACAAAAAGATTGAAACAATTCCATGCATTCTATCTGACCACAATGCAATAAAGCTTAAACTCGACACTGGAAGGAACCCTAGTAACAACATGAACACATGGAGATTAAACAACACCCTCCTGAATGATGAATGGGTCAAAGGAGAAATTAATAAAGAAAGAAAAGTATTCCTGGAACTAAATGAAAAGGACAATACAACACAACCAAACCTCTGAGACACACTGAAAGCGGTCTTTAGAGGGAAGTTTATAATCTAAGTGCCTACATCTAAAAATCAGAAAGAACACAAATAAATGACTTAACATTGAAACTCAAGACAGTTGAAAAACAGCAGCAAATGAAACCCAAACCCAGTAGACAAGAAGAAATAACAAAAATTAGAGCAAAAATCAATGAAATAGAAACAAAGAAAACAGTACTAAGAATCAATGAATCAAAGAGCTGGTTCTTTGAAAAGGTAAGCAAGACTGACAGACTGGTAGCCCAGTTAACTAAAGAAAGAAAGAACACCTCCAAATCAACAAAATCAGAGATGAAAGGGGAAGCATCACAACAGACAGCAAAAATCCAGAAAATTATAAAGGAATACTTTAAAAAACTTAAGGGCTACTAAATTTGGAAACCTAAAATAAATGGATGGATAGCTAAAAGCATGGGAATCACTAAAACTAAGCCAAGAAGAGACCAACAGTTTAAACAGACCTATGACACATGAGGAAATTGAAACAGTAATACAAAACCTCCCAGCCAAAAAGGCCCAGGACCAAATGGATTTATAACAGAAGTCTACTAGACATTTAAAGAAGATCTACATCCAATACTACTTAATTTATTCAAAAAGATAGAAATGGAGGGAGACCTTCCAAATTCCTTATATGAAGCCAGCATCACTCTAATACCAAAGCCTTGTAAAGATACAACCCAAAAAGAAACTATATACCTATATCCTTAATGAACATAGACACAAAAATTCTAAACAAAATACTTGCAAACTGCATACAGACACACATCGAAAAGATCATCTACCATGATCAAATTGGATTTATTCCATAGATGCAGGTATGGTTCAATATACGTAGGTCAATAAAAGACATAAATCATATAAATGGACTCAAAGACAAGAACCACAAGGTCATCTCAGTATATGCAGAGAAGGTCTTTGACAAAATTGTTCATGCATTTATGTTCAAAGCCTACAGAAAATTGGACAGGAGGGAACATACCTCAACATAATTAAAGACATATACAACAAATCCACAGCAAGCATCATTCTAAATGGAAAAAAATTGGAAGCACTGCCATTAAAATTAGGAACCAGGCAAGGCTGTCCACTGTCTCCACTCCTTTTTAACACGGTGCTTGAAACTCTTGCAAGAGCAATAATGCAAGGAGAAGGAAATTAAAGGAGTAATAATTGGAAAACAAGAGATCAAATTATCCCTTTTTGCAGATGATATGATATCTAAGAGACTCCAAAAATTCCACCAGAAAACTCCTAGAAATTATTAACATGTTCAGTAAAGTGGCAGGTTATGAAATTAAACTACAAAAGTCTGTAGCCTTTCTATATAGCAATAACAAGCAATCAGAGAAGGAGTACATGGAAACACTCCCTTCACAATATCTGCTAAATAAAATAAGATAAAATAAAATAAAGTACCTCAGAATAAACCTGACTAAAGACATTAAAGAGCTCTACAATGAAAATTTCAGATCTTTAAAGAAAGAGATTGAGGAAGCCACTAGAAGATGGAAGAACCTCCCATGGTCATAGATTGGAAGAATTAATATTGTGAAAACAACCATCCTACCAAAAGCCATTTATAGAGTCAATGAAATGCCAATCAAAATCCCCATGACATTCTTCACAGAGTTGGAAAAAACCATTCTAAGATTCATTTGAAAGCACAAAAGACCTCGGATAGCCAAAGCAAAACTGAACACCAAGAGCAATGCTGAGGGGATTACTATACCAGACTTTACACTGTATTATAGAGCTATAGTCATAAAAACAACATGGTACTGGCATAAATATAGACCCCTAGCTCAACAGGAAAAATTAAAGACCCAAGTATGAGTACATGCAATTTCAGCCACCTGATATTTGACAAAAGGGCCAAGAACATTCACTGTATTAAAGACAGCATGTTCAGCAAATGTTGCTGGCAAAACTGGATCACCACCTGTAGAAGAATGAAACTGAACCTCTATCTTTCACCTTGCACAAAAGTCAACTCCAAATGGATCAAAGACCTCAATGTGAAGCCTGAAACACTGAAACTGTTGGATGAAAACCTTGCAATTACCTACAAGTTATAGGTATAGGAAAGAATTTTCTAAACCAGACATCAATTGCTCAGGAAACAAGTCAAGAATCAACAAATGGTACCTCATTAAACTAAAAAGCTTCTGTACATCAAAAGAAGCAACCAAGGAAGTGAAGAGAAAATCCACAGAATGGGAGAAAAGCTTCACCAGCAACATATCTGACAGAAGTTTAACATCCAGAATATATAATGAACTCAAAAACAAAGAATCAAGAAAGGAAGTAACCCAATTAAAAGATGGGCTAAGGAGCTGAGCAGAAAGTTCTCAAAAGAAGAAAGGAAGATGGCTAAGAAGCATCTTAAATGGTGTTCAACATCATTAGTAGTTAGGGAAATGCAAATTAAAACCATGTTAAGATTTTATCTCACCTCAGTCAGACTGGCTAAGATCAAGAGAAGAAATGATACCAAATGTTGGAGGGGATGTGGGGAAAGGGGTACGCTCATCCACTACTGGTGGGACTGCAAACTTGTTCAACCCCTATGGAAAGCAGTGTGGAGAACTCTTAAAAAACTACAGATGAACCTACCATCTGACCCAGTTATACCACTATTTGGCATATACCCAAAGAACTCATCCTATTGCAGAGACACTTGTACATCCATGTTTGTTGCTGCCCTTTTCACAATAGCGAAGAGATGGAAACAACCTAAGCTTCTCTCAACTGATGAGTGGATAATGAAAATATGATTCATTTATAAGATGGAGTTTTACTCAGCAGGTAAGAAAGATGAAATCGTGAAATTTGCAGATAAATGGATGGAACTAGAGACTGTTATACTAAGTGAAGTAACACAGACTCAGAAAAAAAAAAAACAAAATAAAACAAAACAAAAAACCCAAATGACATATGTTCCTCCTCATATGTGGATCTTAGCACCAAATCCTGATAAGTGAGTATGTATCCAGACATAACTACTACAGGAGCCAGGATAATGAAAAGGAACCAGGGAGGTAAAGGAAAAGAAAGACTCTGAAAGAGAACAGTAGGAAACAGACATTAATAAGGGAAATATGGATAAAAAGGGGTTATTTTAAGGAAGGGGATGGAGGTTTATACAAGAAACCTTGGGGGTAAAGGGAAAGAAAGAGCCCAAGAGAGGTGGGACCATAGGAGAAGGGTATTATTCAGGGAAAAATGGGAAAAATGGGGGCACTTTCAATGGGGAAACCACGGTACAAGGGTTAGACATTGCAAGAAATAATGCCTAGCTAATTTTCAAAAACAAGGAGGAACCATATTAATTGAACAACCTACTGACAAATTATACATACAACTAGCTCAAGGAATATAATACATATCTAGGCAAGGTTTATCTGAGAACATTGGTTTTCACCCAAGCTTTATCTATATAGCACATGGCAATTAAAAGTGCCAGACTGGTGGAACTAACATTCTTGGATGTCTAACAGCCATACTTTGAGGCCTATACTAGCTTGGCCAGAAGGACATAAAGGACAGTTTTCACTCCTTGCCCTCCTAGGTCATCTAAGCTCAGGGAGTACAAGCATCTCTCAAAATATCCCGTAACTGTGGTGAGTCACCTGTCCTCTTGATCAAGGAGGCCATGGAGACCTCACCAAATGGACTTGATCCAGTGTCCAATCTACATAGAGGAGGGTCAACACAGAGAAACATTTCCTCCATGCTTCCAAGTGAAGCCAGCCACAACTGAGCAGGACCTTTGACTTATCTTCACATAGACAGAACTGGTAGAAAAAAGAAATGAGCCAGCAGCTCCTCCCAAGCCATGTGACCCCTGAGGAACAGATCCTCAAATGACCTTAAGAGTAAAAATAAATTGGTTTATCTGTATGGTCTTAAACAAAAGGAGAGTATAACCAAAGATTAAAGGGATCAATAAAATTCTTTAAGAGTCCATGTATGTAGCTAAAAGCTACATAACAAGAAACAATGCCAGACAAGAGATACCTTCCTTTGAATTGTTTGGCCAGGGTAGCCCAAGAGATTCCCAGACAGTAACCCAGCATAGAACTGGGAAAATGAACAGCAGATGCTAATCTTTTCTAGAGGAATATTGGTGACTGATTGCTGCTGGGTGAGGAAACGCTGATCTTCCTAGAACCGGGAGCTCTAGATGGGCTGACTGGATTCAGAGGATGGACAGGCACTGGAGAATGGCTTGGGGTGCCTAGAACACAGTGGAAAGTGGTGGGGATTACAGAGTATAAGGGCTCTGGCGGGGGTGGCTATGGGAGGGTGCCATTTGGGATATGGGTATATGGATGAATGGAATTGCTTGGGATATTCTGTATGAAATGCACATATCATAAAAATTTGAGGAAGAAGCATAAAAATTTGCTCCATGTTAATTAGCAGAGGTGAAACATATTACCATTGAAATCTACCCAATGATTTTAGATCTATGCTCAGGTGGATCGCAGAAAGTAACTGACTGTGATTAGTAATGTCAGATGCATAGAGATTGGAAACACATGTGCAAACATCTAAGCGTTAGAAGCATTAAGAATGAGTTTTTCTGGGGCTGCAGAGAGATGGTCAGTGGTTAAGAACCCAGGTTTGAATCCCAGCACCCACATGGCAGCTAACGACTGTCCAGAACGCCAGTCCCAGGGCATCCAACAGCCTCTTCTCACCTCTGTAAGCATTGCACGACATTGGTACACTTATGTACATGTAGGCAATACATGCATACACATAAAATACAATTAATAAATAAAATTTTTAAAAAAGAATGAGTTTTTCTGTAGGAAACAGTACATTTTAAAATGAAATGGAGATCTTTCTTAAAGGTTTAAAACTTCATTCAATTTTATGTCTAATGGGGTTTATACTGAGTTCAATATTGTATAACTGTATTAATTCTACTGTGAACCTAAAAACTTACAGCCAATACTGAAAGAGATGCATCTTTGTTCTGGAAATTGCTGTAATGAAATGCTTCTTTTCATTGTGTGGTTATTAAATAAATAATTAAAAAAAAAAGAATAGAGATGGAGAATAAGCATATAGAAAATTCTCAGAGGTCTCTTATATACAATATCCCTCTTGTACATAAAAGTAATTGTAATGGAAATTTATAAAGCAGTTTTTGGTATGCAGTTTTTGTTACCTTCCTGAATCTCATTAATAAATGCATAATTCTGTAAATGCAAACAATTATATATAGATATATAATTTTGTGATTTTTGTATAGTATAATTTGATGGTATTTAGAGCGCCTTCCCCATCCACACATTTTCCTACTGACTCCTGCCCAAATTAAAGTACTCCACTACATACACACACAGTTTGATTTTTGTCCCTCAACGTGGACCCATCCAATGGAGCCTGGTTAACCTACCGAGTTGCATCCTTAAAAGAAATTGTCTATCCCCCTACCAGCAGCCATCAGGTACCAAAGTCCCTTAGGGTTGGTTGTAACTTTTTAACCAATTCCCCATGTCTACACTGGGCTTTTGTCTGGTTTGAGCTTGCATGGGACTTGTGCATGCTGTCACCATTGCTGTGAGTCCATATGTGTAACTGACCAGATGTCTGGAAAGCTCTTGTTTCCTTGAAGTCATCCACCACCTCTGGCTCTTACCAGCCTTTGCCTGACTCTTTCACAATGATCCCTGAGTCTTGGGGGGGGTGGTAGAAGTTTGATACAGGTGTCCTACTCAGGGATGAGCGCTCTTGTTGCTTCTTGTTCTCTGCACATTGGCCTTACGTGGTTTTCTGTGTTAATCACCATCTACTGCATAAGAAAACTTCTCTAGTGTGAGTTGGATGATGCATTCATCTTATGTGTAGAAGTTGCATTGAAAATAACCCACTTAGGGCTAAGTGTCTCACAGACAATTGTTCTCTGCATTTGACCAGTTGTGAAACTATATATTAGTCTCCATATGTTGCAAAAAGAAACTTCTTTGATGAGTGGTGAGATGTATACTTGTTTGTAAGTATGAGGATGCATATTTAGAACACGGTAAAAAATTACGTTGGTAAAGGTGTGTGACAAAAGTGGGTTCTTCTCTAGGTCCTATGATCTCTCCAGCCATGCGTATTTGGCTGTTTACAGTACTGCACATGAGTTCCCTCCCATTGAGTGGGCCTTAATCCAGTTAGATAGCTTCTGATTACCCCCAAGATAAAAGTGCCACTACTGCACCAATAATGACAGTTTTCTGGGCCAATCATTGTTTTTTATCAGGCTTTATAGCTGGGTAGGACCACTGATTGTTTTTCTCCCCTGGAAGCTTACATTATGTCCTCTGATACCATGAGAGCCAGTCCTCATGGAGGAGGCATCCAGGTCAGTTCCAGCTTGATTGCTCCAAGTCCTGTATCTGAAGTTTGGCCTATCTTTAGCAATAGGGTCTTGCCCCCAAGTTCTGCGAGGCAATAATAGGTTGTGGTGATAATCTGTGTTATTTTGGGAGTCTCTTGAACTGCCCTGAACAACAACATGAAGATATTATTTCTCCTGCCTGGCACTATGTTTATTGTTATATAGCCAGCAGCTAAACATATGCACTTGCATACAAATGTATATAGATGATAGACAGATAGATGATAGATAGATAATATGACAGATAATTGTGTGTGTTTCTGTGTGTATTTTTCATAAGACTTTAAACTAATATATTTCAATCTGGGTTTTCACACCATCAAAATATTGGTTATCTTACCTCTCACTCCCTCTGTATAACCCTCCTTATTCCCTCCCCAGATAACACCTGTCTCCTACAACCTCCCTCTCTCAAGCTCCTTCTTCCCTTTCACCCCCATGATTCCTTCCCATTTTCTGATTCCTGCAGTTCTATTAGGATATATAATCACATTTGAGGATTTGGAGCTGAGTTCCACAAGTGAGAGAGAACATATATCGCTTGTTTTCTGAGTCTGTGTTATTTCACTTAGATTAACATTTTCTAGTTCCATTCATTTACCTGCAAATTTCATGATTTTGTCTTTCTTTACTATTGAGTAGAACTCCATTGTGTAAATGTACTACATTATGATTATCTATTAGTCCCTTGAGGGACATTTAAATTGCTTCCATTTTTAAAGCTAGGAACAATAATCTTTTAATCTTACTAAACTTAACAGTTTATTTTAAATTTTAAATGAATGATGTTTAGAACACACCTCGTATTGCATAAAACTATCAAGTGGGGGTGATTTTATTCCCTGACATTTGAATTCCTGAAAATATTTTTGACTATCACAGTTTAGCAGATGCTACTGGAATTTATGGAAGGAAGCTGCTAATGGTCCTGTAACTCACAGGATACATGTGTACAATATAGCATCATCAGATCCAAAATGTTAGTAATTTCAGTGATAGGAAACCCTTGCTCTATGTGGGCAATTCATTGATTGCAGAATAAAGAAAATATGTATTCATTAAATTACGAAGAGTCTGGATAAGAAGAGGTTAAGCCTAATCTCGATTCATTCATGCTATGGACAAGAATGAATCTGTGTTACCCCAAAACAACAAATATAAAATATATGAATTATTTTACATTATATAACTAATTACATTTAAAAATAAAAAGTAAAAATTCAGTGTTTCTCACTTTCCAATAAAATGATAAAATAGCAGCAAAGACACGAGAAAGAAAAAAGCGTGCATTAAAACTGTCATGATAAAAGTGTGGAACTTTACAAGAAAATGTTAAAATTTGAACAAGTACATTAGTGAACATATGAGGTAGGAGTCTGGAGAGAAAAAAGTAATTGGCTAAAATTAGAGGATTCAGTTGCCAAGAGGAAGCATTATTTTGGCAACCAGACCTTTGGAATTTCTCCATTTCCAATGAAAGGCCACTTAGCAAACACTTACACCTGAAACTGCCACCACTAAGGTTTATAAGGTGCTTGATTATTTTGTCAGGGTGGTAGAAGAATGGTTCATGTGACCACCATTGACAACTTTTGTTTTATAGAGACAAAAACGAATCTTAAAAAATCTCAGCATGTTCCTTGGACATTACTGTACTGCAAATATGGTCTATGTGAGTTGTTTCAATTTCTATTTCCTAAGGGAAAACAAATACCTTAGAGGTCACTTTGACTTTTTATTATGATGTTTGAAAGAGCAACTCTGATCTACTTCAATATATTTATCAGTTATGTTCCCAGAACCAAAATGGAGTTCTAAGTAAGAAAGGCATTTGGATATCATCATTACTTTGATTATTCTGGTATCTCTGAGTTTTGCAATATGTACTCTCAAACCTAATTTGTTTTTATATCTATCCTGGGAATACACAAATAAAATCACAGGGGAATGGCAATTTCACTTGATAAACTATATCTCTGGTATAATCATTTCAGTCAAACTTGAAACTTAGAGTACGTCTGTCAGCTTTACTGTTTTTAAAGGCTTGGAAACCATAAATTTAATGGGATTCTTTTTGTGATAGGCCACTAATCACTTTTGATGTTATGATAAATTTAAATACTAACTAATCCACTCTGAATAGGGATTAAGCTTCAACGTAAAAGGAAAGTATTCATTAGAATTCATTGTGCCAATTTGCAATCTGCATGGTACATCTTCTAAATAAGGTATCACATTTTCTAATGATTGTTAACTTGGAGCTTAAGCAACCTCATTATCAGTTAATGGAAAAATGATAAAATCAATAATGATTGAGGGACCCCTCCACCCTTAGCATAGTGAAATATCTGGCAGTTATTATTTTTTTAAGATGAAGAATGTCAAAATAATCCTTGGGGTAGAAGAAAAAAGCTCGTTTCTTCTGTCAGGGTAATTTGATGTGCATGAAATATGGAAAACATTTTACAGACGTCCTTATTTTGCTGTATATTTAATTCTCATTGTGTTCATTCTTGTTAAATTATTTTATAAATTCAGAATGGAAATCAGATCTTATATTTTCTATATTTAATATGGAATAAAATACCTAATGCTGCTGAACTAATTTTGAGTAATAGCTCAAAATCCGAGTAATATTTTATGCCAAATAATTGCCATTATATCACAGTGGTGTAAAGTCTAATAGAGTATTTAAGCTATGAGATCAGAATGAATTAGTCATTTCTCTTTCCCATTTAGCACTAAAATCCTCCTTAGGCAGGTATTTGAGGGGTGAATGAGGAGCATGAATTGTTCTAGGTCAGTACTGCCTATGAAAGTATCTCACTCAATGTAAAATATGAAATCAAGGCTTAAAAGTCAGCAAATTGCTTTTAAATTTTAATGTTTTGCTTGTATGGTTTGTCATAAAATTTGATGTTCAGCATCTTTATTCTGCTGAACTGTTTAACTTTTAAAATTTTCATTTTCCCTTTGGACTGTGGCAGTGCTGTGTGCAAATTCACTTATTTTGTCCTCACAGCACCCTTGTGAAGCACACAGTTAGAAATTTTGTATTATATGTAAGAACTATAAACCTCAGTGAGCTCAAGCATCTTGTCCAATATCACATGAGGGGTTAATAGTGGAACTGGGGTTCAAATTCAGGTTGACGCTGCTCCGATCTGGTCTACCACATTACCCTAGTAATGTCTTCTGTTGCTGGCTGTGTTCTCCTTGTTATTTCTTGTCCATATGGGTGTGGTTTTGATTTCTAAAACAGAAGCACTCCTTGGTCCCTTCATCTCAGGATTGAGTTCTTTTTACTTATTGAGTGCAGAAAGGAGCTCAATCCTTTTATATAACTCAAAGTTGCTCCAATGAAAAAAGATGCCATTATTGCAGGCAATTCTCAGAACATTTCCCTGGATTTTTACCATCTTAATCTTCTGTATCTTTTCTGTCACTGAGGTCCTTGCCTTCCAAGCAAAGCATGGTTGTGGTTCACAAACTACAGCTTGTGTATGCAATTCTTCATTTTCTCTTTCTGCTCTTAGTTCTTTGGATCTTCCATATCTTCCTTAGTTTTTAGTATATACATGTTAATTAAGATCGAACAGTTTATACTATGGTAATGATAATTACCACAATTTCAGGAGGTTTCCATAGGTAATGATAATTACCACAATTTCAGGAGGTTTCCATCTCTCTCTCTCTCTCTCTCTCTCTCTCTCTCTCTCTCTCTCTTTCTTCTCTGCTGCCAAGATCAGGTCTTCAGAGGCAGAGGTATGCTATTCTTATCTTAGATGTCTCAGTCTCAAACTGACATTATTCTAGTTAAAACTAGTTTATGAACAAAATTTAAATGCAAGAATGATTGAGAAAATAGGAATGGCATGGAAATACCTGGTGATCTGTGATAATTGTTCCTGCAGTACATTAACACCGGCACAGAAATGGGGAAGTTGACAGGAGGCCCAACTTTAATGGAGGAACTATTGGTAGCTGGTCACTGCTGGGGAGGGAGAGTTATCTTTAAGGGAGTCACAGTAGACAAGTTGAACAGCCTCCAGTGGATGAACTCACACTGAGGAACATCTGCATACACAAACTTACATTGTTAGTCCTTAACATATATGACAGATTGCATGAAATCCTGTGTGGGGGCTATGTGGGGCTGTAGATAGGGAATGATGTCTAAATATGCCTAAGACATATTTATGAATTCCACAAAAATTCAATAAAATATACTTTAAAAATTAAAAAATTTTATGCATAAGCTATAAAGTTGTCTTTTATTCTAGTCTATGAATTAATTTATTATATAACCTATTTTCTATTTGTTTTACTGATATAGACTGTAGATAAGCATAAATTATTAAAGTATAGCAATATACTTTAATACCAATATTATAATGATATGATTCTATACTCATAATTTATATATTATAAGCCAATAAAGGCATAACATGCTTACTTCCATGAGATAAGGCAAAATTTTCAAAAGACAAATTGTATCATGCATGACAAATTCTTTCAATTTCTCTTGCCTTATCTCCCATAAACTTTGCAAAGAGAAGTGTATGTCGTAAGGTAATTCACATAAGATTATGCTAAAGATTAAAAGAAATAAATTATGGTATTGTTTTGCTGATGAGGAATGTCTCTGGTTTACAAGATGAGCAAGTTGTACTGGATTATTGAAGTTCACATGATTGTTATTAAAGGATGGAAACATTTCAATTTGGAAATTTGTTTGTAAACAGGTAGTTAACATGAATATTTGCTTATATGTTGTAAACAGGTAAACATTTATGTAAAAATATGGGTTAATACTTCTTCAGATAGTAAATATATGTTCGTAGAAATAGTTTGATTTTTAGGGAAGAGAAAAATAATTCTCTTTTCAAAATGGTAATGGCTTCAGCTTGAAATATTCCTCATATGGCCCAGTCTCAAAATGTCTAATATCTTCACAATGTGACTTTTACCCGAGGCTCATTTTGAGTGATATAGGAAGGCTTTCTATTGAACTTTCAGGTTAAGTGTTACCACTTGCCAACAGGGTGATCTCTATTTCCATCACAGCATTAAGTGAAACAAAGATACCAGGTCCTGGGTAGAAATAGAATTAATATAGTATGGAGTGTTGACACTTAAAATAATGACAAAACCCTTAAATTTGTGAACAATTTGTCTCTATTTCTTTGATTCATATAGTCTGCTTGAAGTCAATTTTAATGGATCTAGGCTTGCAAAACTCAATTCATAGCAAGAAAAATATAGGAATAATGATTAGCTTTGATTATCAGACTTTCCTTCTTTTATTTTCTTTTAAGATGAATTTTGATAGTAACCTCATCCATGTTGAAAGTGGTAGTGAAATAAAAACCTTTTCAGCTGCTGTTGACAGAGCTTACAGCTCTCTTTTAGACTGTGGGTTTTTAAGCTGCATTGTGGTAATGGCATATTTTATTAATAAAGTAAGAGTTACATACTTTTCTAGCATCTGTATACTACAGCTAAAATATCAATGACTTTTTAAAAGTTTGCATTATAATAGTCCTGTCAAAAATGGAGGGAGCAGCAAGATTATATTTTTGGTTCTGTTCATGGAAGTGCGATCTTCAGGGGCCAGTTGACTCAAAGTCAGACATTTCTTAAATTTACGCTGAACTTTTTTCCCGAATGCCCTTGATTCCTGACCCAGTAGCTCATCCTCTTCCTCCTGTCTGCACTGAGTTCTTAAAGATATATTTAATATTAATTATACATTTACCAGTAATTATGTGTTTAATATTAGGCATTTATTGACATACGTGTGTATTTACTATACGGCTATGGGTTGTCTTTACAGATACAGGAGTTAGACCAAAATGCTCTTTAACATTTTGTTCTTAACTATCGCCCTTGGACAGAAGACTTGTGTCCCGGCTACGTTCTTGGACAAACAATCCTGATGAGATGGAGGTGCTAGGCATTCTCAGAGTGGTCCTGGGACTCTTCCTTTCCCCACTTTTTTCTGCGATCTCTCTGTGTTTGCTTTGTGTCCTTTCCCTGATGGGGAATCAGTGAGTTCACCTGTCTTTATAAGTTTAGAACAAGTCTGTATTAGTTTACTGCTAAGTTTCTTGTAAGTCACAGGAGTCTTCTTTCTGTGATGCTTTTGTCCTTTTCCCTTCATCTAACAATTTTAAATGATAGAAAAAGCTTTGCTTCCCCTTTGGACATGGACATTTGAAAACTAAATATTGAGGGGTATATAACTGCTGACCAAGAACTTCAAAACCAATTTTGTAAATCAAAGTCACTAATTGTATAGATCTCTATGACTAAAGTATCTGAATTTTTTTAATTTTGTCTTTTTGAGACAGGGTCTCCCTATAGCCCCAGCTGTCCTGGAACCCACTATGTAGACCAGGCTGACCTTGAACTCACAGAGATCCACCTGCCTCTGCCTCTCCAGTGCTGGGATTAAAGGCATACACCACCACGCCTGGCCAAGTATCTGAATTTTTACTTCAACTGTGTTTGAAGTAATTTATTCTGATTATTTTCAACTTATTTCTGGGAATTAATTTTAATGTATTAGTTTATATATTTCAAAAAGTCATTTTTTCAAAACCAAATTAGATTAGGTGACAAGTGATGACTACTTTTTCATATGTGTCTTGACAATGAATATATCATCTTATTTTGAGATACGTCTAAGTCTTTTTTTCCACTTTTTTTGTGGGAGCATTGTTTTTCTTTTTATTAACAAGTTTTTTGTTTATTCTAGATACAAATTAGATTATGGCCCATAAGTATTTCCTCTCTTTGTATGACATAGATACATTGGAGAAATATATATATATGTATATATATATACACACATACACACATATATATGTTGGTTTGTGTTATTGTTTGAGAAAAAAGTATAAAATTTTGATTTCAACCTTATGTTTCTGCTTATGAGACATGTTTTATTTTCATTCTTTTTTCAATTTGTAAAACTTTATATATGTGAAATACAATAAAGAAAAGAATAATAGTACTCTGTGAACACATATGTACACACGTACATTTACTTGCTTACATAAAATTGAAGAACAAATTATTAAAAGAAATTTCTTTGGGGAGAGGCAGGAAATTTTAAGTGGAAGTGATGATGGGAATATAAGTAAGTTCTTTCACTTTAAACATAAAGCTTGTTTTATTTTCATTCTTTAAGAAAGTTTTGCCTACCTGAGAAACACAAAAATATTCTGCAAACATTTTAGATTTACTTTTATATGTGGATCCAGGCTATATTATAAATTAACTTTCTTGTGTAATGTGATCAAACCATGATGATGTAAATAAGCAGGTTTTCAAACATAATTTGTGGAAACCTTTTGCTTTCCCATTGAATAACTTTGGATCCTTTTAAACATCTGACCACACATGTATGTGTTTATTTTTGATCTCTGTTTTGTTCATGGTAATATATGTACCACAATTTCCCAGTATCACACCCCTCATTTCTCTTGCTTTAGAGTAAGCCTTGGTAACATTGGTTTTCCAATATTTTTCTTCTTTGCAAAGGTTGATATGGCATCAATGGATTTAGATTCTTTGTATTTCTGAATAAATTTTCATATAAGCTGTTCACGTTTGCTCAGGATTACCTTAAGAGTTGTGATGGCTAATCTTGGTAGTCAACCGGGCATAGAATCAATGAAAATGTGAGAGACTTCATTAAAGTCTACGAAGCCAGAAGACCCACCCTAATGTGGGCAGCACTTTCTGGTGGCAGTACGTACAAAACAGCATAGGCAGAGGGAGCTTTTGCTTTTTGCCTGCTGGTCTTTAGTCTAACAGGAGAGTTTGCCTTGTTGCTTTGGCGTTCCTTAACCAATATTTGAATCAACATTTTTTGGCTTCTATTGTATACCAACAAAGACCAGCAGCTATCTAGGAATCCTTCAGGCCTTCAGTGTCAGACAGGGGCTGCCAAGTCATCCAGTCTCATGGACAAAACAACTATCAGATTCTTAGCCTCTCCAGTGTGAGACAGTCATTGCTGGATGACCAGGACCATATCCTGTAAGCTAATCTAATAAATCCACTTTTTAATATGTATATTCACTTTATCAGTTCTGCTCCTTTACACGGATTTGGTGACAACATTCTTACATACCGAGCCTTCTGAATCTGTGAATATATTTTTATATTTTTAAGTATTAAAAATTCTCTCAGTAATATTTACAGTTTTCATTGCAGATACCACATGTGTCTTTTTTCCTGGAGTATTTTTTATTTTGGTCTATGTTCTAGTTTGCTTATCCACTGCTATAATGAAACATATACCAAAACTGACTTGGGGAGGAAAGGGTTTATTTCATTTTACTCTTCCAACTGTCAACCCATCACTGAGGGACTTCAAGGCAGGAAGTTAAGCATGGCAGGAGCTGAAGCACAGACCATGGAGGAACACTGTTTACTGGCCTTCTCCACTGGCCTTGCTCAGCCTGCTTTCTTATACAATTTAGGACCACCTGCCCTGGGGTGGCACCACCCACAGTGGGCAGGGTTTTCCCACTTCACTCAACAACCAAGAAAATGGCTCACAGATATACTCACAGGCCAACCTGATTGAAGCAATTTCTTAATTTCCCAGGAATGTCAACTTGACAGCTGAAGCCATTCAGCACAGTCTACAATTATAAATATTATAATTTTAATTTAATTGTTTAACTCATCATTGCTAACATTTAGAAGTGGGATTTTTCTGTAAAGTTTATACATCATAACTTTGTTAAGTTTAATATCTATTGAGTTTTTGAAATAGATTTTTCATGACATTTTACATTATGCTATCTTTAAATAAAGACAGTTTTACACTTTCTTTTTTCTATTTGTAAACCATGTATTTATTTCCTGTCCTGTTGAATAGAACTTCCTGGGTAATGTTGTGTAGAAATTATGTGATAAAGCACTTCTATTTTAATGCAGATCATAGGGAAAGATGTTTTAATATTTAATGAGTAAACACCAACTACGCCTATATGATTTGTTGGGGGAATTTTGGGGAGTCAAGAGACCAGCAGTCAAGTCAGGTGAAGGAGAGGCAGTTTATTCATACCAGTTGGCTGACACCCAGATTAGGCTTTAATGGAGCTAGCCCAGAGCTCAAGTTTATTGGGAAATTTATAGTCAACTCATATGCAGACATTAAACAAACCCGGGATTTCAGAAGCATATACAAGGCAGTTAAGCAAGTGGTTACACAAAACAAATGTTTACAAAAGATCCCAAGAATGCAGCAGTTTGGCAAACAAAGATTTCAAGGTGGTATATGGTAGGTAAACTGGTAAAAAACAGCAGGGGTCGTGCACAGACTTCTCTTTACCTTCCTCATTCTTTTTTCTTAGCTCCTCTTATCTCATCCTAGGAGCTTTCCAGGGTTCAAGGTTCTTCACAGCCACTCCATTGTCAGTAAATTTCCATTGCTAGTTTTGTATACATGATTTTTTATGAAGTTGAGGAAGATTTCTTCTATGCCCAGTTCACAGTTTGTTTTTAAAAATCACAAATGGAATTTGAATTTATCAAGTTACTTCCCTAAATTTATTACATGATTTTTCTCTTTTAGTATACGAATATCATAAATGATATTTTGTTATTTTTTAATGTAAAACTAGTCTTATATTTTAAGATTAATACCAAATACTATTTAAAATATAGTTCTTATATTTGATTTCCTAGTGTTTATTTAAGAAGTGTAGGACTATACTTTTTAATGTGTGGTTGCTGTTGATATCAGAATTATTCTGCTTTTGTGAAACAAGCTGATACGTGTTTCTTCACTATTCTTTTATTGGAAAATATTTTACTTAATTTTTTATTATATGTATGTGAGTGTATGGCTTGCCTGAAGGTAGGTGCACTCATGTTCTGCCTGTGGAGGTCAGAAGAGGGTGTTGGAGCCCCTGGAACTGGAGTTATGGATGGTTGTTAGCTGCCATGTGGGTGCTGGGGACACGTGTCCTCTGCAAGAGCAACAGTGCTCTTAACCACTGAGCCACCTCTCTAGTGCCCTTCTCAGCTCTTTTCTGTAAATGGTTTATAAATTCAGCAGAGAAATCATCTGGGCTAGCTTGAAGTCTTTAAATCACAAATTCAGTTAATTTCATTTACAGAAATGTGTCTAGATCACGCAGTTCTTCGCATTTGGTGACATGTTTTGTTTGAGGATGATATGCATTTGTCTCTGCTGCTCACTCTGTGTGGGAAAACCTTTGGACCCTTAAAGCCCAAGATATTCTCTAGTGATAGTCCTTGATTAAATGTTGGTTTTGGAATTTTTTAATTATTTCTGTGATAAACTCTAATTCAGAGTAACTACTGTTGAGTTTAATGATTTCAACATTTCGTTCACTGAACATTTTGTTCAGTGATTTTATTTTACATTTGTTTTCATGTTCTGTCATTTCATTTCTATTTCTTTTGGAGTTAATTTTCTCTAATATTTTTCACTTCTTAACATACAAGTATAAGTCACTAACTTGTATCCTTTTCCTTTTTCTGTAAGCGGTCGGATGTAAATTTCCTTCTAAGGCTCTTTGGCGTCTGTTGTATTATTTTTGTAGCTTTTGTTTGTTTCTATCACAGCTATATTACTGGATATCCTGATAGAATATTACACTTTATAGTTTTAATTATAGCATTGATATTTTAAATACATACCACGGCAGTGTTTTCAGGGTATTGCCAAATGGCTCTTTTAAAAGTCTGAAATGCAACATATCTCTCTGGTAATGAAGCTTTCATTGTGAGAAAAAGAACATGCTTTTTAGACTAATTAAAAAGTACTTTATTTGAAAATAAGAAGTTACCAACTTACATGTGAATTTTATGGAGCATTACAACTTTTTTTGAGCTGACTTGCTTTTCAGTAACAGAAATTTTAGCATTTGACAAAGAATAAAAGCATCAAAAATTAGTTTTAGGGTCTGCTATCTTTTAATGCTAGTCCAGCATTGGATCAGAGGCTTTTGTGATCAACGTCTTCTTAAAGTATCACTAGCTGTTTATTTCAATTGGCTCAAATGAAAATGCAAGACAGTTTTGATTTTAAACATTTTGATTACTTCACAGTTATTATTTGACATTCTGAAAATCATTGCTCAGTTGTTGAATAAACAGGAACATGTTTAATGCAGCAAATTAACTATTCCTTTCCATGGCTCTGTACTTTGGAGTTTCTTCATTTGAACACTATGCACTAAGGAGGATGTAAAGCTTTTGTGTTCTTATTGATGGGAAGGTAAACTAATACAATAAGTTCATAAAACAATTGTACTTGTGAGACTGGATGCTTTCTAGTTATTTCCTTAGTCTCACTCTCCATCACCCTTTATCCTGATATTTGCATGTGATGTTGACCTCACATCAAAAGGCTCTTGGCCTTCTGGGTTCCAGTGTGTTCAGCAGCAGATTAGGGAATGGTAAACGAGCATATGTAATTTATTTTCTTGTTCTTCTTACTTGTGTTCATAGTATTCTGTCCCTTAAACTATAGGTGCCACCAGACAGCTCTCTCACAAGGTTGTTCTTCAGAGCCCTGGAACTGCTTCCATCCCTTATACCAGAGGGTCGACACCATGGTATACCCCTGCTCAGGCTCGTTCCTGAGTGGTGTATCATGCTTTTGTTCTTAAATATCACTCATGCCTAGAGAGAATTTTTATCGTGTTTCACTTAATTTTCTGGTTTGTATGTGATTCTTGTTACTATCCATAAATCTAACTCTGAGAAAGTTGAGGCTCAACGACAATCATTATGTAAATATCTTTGCAATACATTGACCTGATTGTCTGTATAGGACTGTTTATTAAAGCACTGTTTGTGATACTGAAAGTCAAATGTAATATTATCATTAAAAAATAGGGTAATGAACTAATACTCTGAGGTAGACAAATGCATTGGAAAAGCTGTGAAAATGAAAAGCACAGCTGAAGCAAATATATGGCTAAAACTAAGAAGTAAAATTCAATTAGAAGAGTGAAAATCATTGCCTAACCCCTGGTGACCCTGCCAGGCTCTAATGGATAGTTCCAATCCAACAGTCACACACTGGAGAATTACTCTAAGGATTACCTTAAGCACAGCCTGTGCATGCCACTACCATGTGACCAGCAACTATGACCCCATGCACTATTCCAGAGAAGTGAAAAGTGCCGCAGTCACATGAAAATCTGCACATGAACGTTTATAGCAACCCCAAGCAAAGGTTATCCTGATTTTTGGTGTAGATTTTCTCTTTATTCAGGCATGATGTGATGACAGGCCAGAAGATGGCTGCCATGGAAGAGAGGGTTTATGGCTCATGTTTCCAAGGAGGAGGGGGTCTATCAACACTAAACATGGCTAGCCCAGGGTCAGACGTGAGGTTGAAGGAACAGGAGGAAGAGAAAAGTAAAGGCTTTTTGTGGTTCGCACAGGCTTTGTGGTCTAGAGATTTTGCCAAGTTATCTTGTACCTGGTCCTAGGGGATGAGGGAGGGGGAATACTGGCTTGGGGTGTGAGACCCTGATGAAGAAGGTGTGTAGGGGTGTTATGACCTCTCTCTTGACTATTTGTATGTGAAAGATTCATTTTTAGGCAAGTCATCAGCTTTAGGATTTTGAAGTCTTGAAGGCTAGTTCCCTAAAGATCACATTTATATATCAGTTACTTTTGGGTCACTGAAGAAATTCCTGAGAGAAAAAACTTGAAGGAGGAATAATTTTGGCTTAAGGTTTCAGGGGGTGTCAGTCCATGATGGTTGGTCGGCCCCATGCAACTAACTGGGCAAGACATGACAGCTCTAAGATTCTAGCATATCTGACTGTGTCAGAATAGGTTTATTCAATAACTCTAATACTGACAGAGCAAATATTTGTTGATACTTACAATGTGTCAGGTTCCATAGGTTACGTTTATAAAGATATTGTTGTGCTGGAGAGATGGTTTGGTGGTTAAGAACACTGATTGTTCTTGCAGAAGACCCAGGTTCGAATCCCAGCACCCACATGGCAGCTAACAACTGTCCGTAACTTCAGTCCCAGGGGATCCGACAACCTCTTCTGACTTCTGTGGGCATTGCACAACACGGGTGCACTTACCTACATGAAGGCAATACACACATACACATAAAATAAAAATACCAAATAAAAAAATAAAGATATTGCTTTTGTTTTCATATAGCTCAAACGCAAAGAATGAAAGAAGGAAATGCTAACTACTATAATGAGAAGTACCACAGAACAGTTAAAATGAAAATTTGAAGCCAGGAAGACTCAAGTTTAATTTCCTGAATGCCGTCTATATTTTCTCAAGCAGATTACTTAACCATTCATTTTCATTTCCTTCCTTCCTTCCTTCCTTCCTTCCTTCCTTCCTTCCTTCCTTCCTTCTTTCCTTCCTTCCTTCCTCCCTCCCTTCTTTCCTTCCTTCCTTCCTTCTTCCCTCCCTCCCTTCCTTCCTCTCTTCCTTCCTTCTTCTTCCCTCCCTCCCTCCCCTCCTTCTTTCCTTCCTTTCTTTCTCTCTCTTTTCTTTCTTTTTTATTGTTTTCTTTGTCTTTTCTTTTTTCTTGCTTTCTTTCTGTTCTCCCTCCTCTCTCTCTCTCTCTCTCTCTCTCTCTCTCTCTCTCTCTCTCTCTTCCTCCCTCCCTCCCTCCCTCCCTTCCTCCCTTCCTCCCTCTTTTTTTTCAGGGATGTGGGATGAGGTCTTCTGTATCCCAGGCTGACCTTAAATTCACTGTGTATTCCAAAACAGTCTTGAATTCCTGATTTTCTTGCCTCCATCTCCCTAGTGCTGGTATTACAGGCATGACCTGTCACATGTGGTTTATGCATTGGTTGGGACAGAACCCATGCCTTCATGCATGCTAGGCAAACACTCTACCAACTGAACCATCTTCCCATCCCAATCTCTTGTTTGTTGCTTCACCTGGGAAATGATGTTGAAAGTAATTCTCCTCTTACTGTTTTGAAATTAAATATGTTAATATACCATTTTAATGATTTATTTAATATTAATCAGATGCCGCTTATTTGGCTATGTACTAGATACTGGGGATCCAACAATTATTAAAATATTGTGTCAATCTTCATAGATCTTTGAACATTCAGAAAGATTTGCTAAGCAATCACAAGTTTCCATCAGAAGGTTGTAGGTGTTGCAACTTTAAAATATAGTGATGCATCTCTGTGTTCAAATAACATGCTTAGTGTTTGCTGGTGTATGCATTATAGTGTTTTATTAGTATATTTCTAAAAATATATATTCAAACCGAAGTATATATTTCCTTTATAATTTCATTAATGCTTTATACATGTTGGCTATGCAATCATTTACTTAGCAAGTGATCAAGAAATAATAACATAAAAGTTATAAATAAATAAATAAATAAATAAAATATTATATATAGGGTAACCATCTTGGCAAAAGTGAATATATTCTAAAGACACATTTGTGCCTCTCCCTTTGGTTTTTAGACTATTAAGATACTGGACCCAAAGAAATTGGAATTTCCCCAGTAGTCTCATGCTGGCAAAAGCTGGTTCAGCCAGAGGGGAAGATTTTCTCTTGGAGATTTCACAGTTTTGGTAATGTGCCAGACTACCTGACAAGAGAGACTGGAGCCAAAACAGGGATCATAAGTGTCCACACCTTGATCAGAACTGCTTAGCTATGCATAACTTATGCCTTTGATTTAAACTTAAACTTCATGTCAGGACCCCAAAGACAGTCAGAGGTATGTGGGGGTCGCTGGCCCCCTTTACTTTTTCCTCTTCCTAATGTGGCCACATGGAATGAACTCTTTTCTCTGTATTTTACTACTACTTGTCTAATTGGCCTATTAATGGGTTGACCCAGCCTCAGCTTGCTAAGTTTGCCAGGGCCCCTGCTCTGACATTTACAGAGATACACATACTTTCTCAGGAAAAGCTTTTGGGAATTATTGGAGCTGCCCCTTCAGAACATTTTGGGTGTCACTCAGTTCCTATCTAATTGAAGTTTTGCATATGGCATGCCCTCAATAAAGGGCTTTGTGAGGTTAAAACTCATTCAGTGACGTTCCTCTTATGTCCTTTGTCATACCTGGAAATGGCACCCTTCCACTCGGCCTTCCATGCTGGCTCCATATGCTTGGCAACATTAACACTGACAGCGTGGTTGAGTTCTTTAAGCTTTATATATGAATATGCAGAAGAAACAAAATACTTTGCTCTAAATCATCCATGCGGCATCATACAGCCCAGCAGTGATTTTGAGGTTATGGCTGAACTCATGTAACAGTCACTCCTTCCCTTTGTGGTCTTTTCCAGAGAACAACAGTTCAAACAATTAGTGCTAAACCTTCAGCTTTGGAAGATCTGAGGCTGATTGTATCTTTACTCAGAAGAAATCCTTACAACTGGTAACTTGATAAAAACAGACCCCAAAATTGCGTGAAGAATTATGCAAAATAATTGGAAGGAAATGTAAGTGAAGCCTCTTAAGACAGTGCTACAGTTCTGAGAGAATCAATGCTCTTTCGTTCGCTTGCTCATATCACTGTTTCACCTCTCTGTTCTTCTCTGCTCATGAAACAGGAAAGCACTGATAGTCTCTCCAAAGTTCATTTCTCCAAAGTCTTTTTCTTTAATGTGTCTTTTTTTTTTTTGGTCTTCTGAGACAGGGTCTCCCTATAGCCCCAGGTAGCCTGGAACTTCACTATATGTATACAAGACTGGCCTCAATATCACCAAGATTCACCTGTCTCTGCTTCCCAAGTGTTAGGATTAAAGGCACACACCACCATGCAGCCTTTGTGTGTCATTTTTATTTTTATAATGTTTATAGATTATAATCTATGTGTCTAGTGTCTACAAGACTATAATGAACTTTATAGCTAGCTGAAAACCAGAGCTACTTCTAAAATTCTCAACACATTACACTACACACACAAAGGGGGGGGGAGAAAGAGAGAGAGAGGAAAGGAAGAGAAGAAAGAAGGGAGAGAGAATGAGAATGAATTAGAGGAAATCTAGGAAACTTAGAAATCTGGAGTAGGAGAAGGATTTGAAGAAGTAACAATGAGATCCATCTAAGGGAGCATCACACCCCAAATTAACAGCCCAGTCACCAGTTCTGCATGTGGCTGGAATTTTGGGGCATTCTGATGTGGATGATGGACATAGACAATTTCCAGCATAGCAGGTACTGCAGAAGAATATTAGAGATCAGATGCATCACAAAAGTCTTTCCAATCTATGATTTGGTTTTCTTTCTCATTTGGCATATTATTTACTTCAGCTGTTATTTTTATTATTAAAGTTCTATGCCAATGAAAGTTTCTTTTTCTTAGAAAGAAGAATCTCTTTAGAAAGAGTTTCTGTCTCACAGGGGAGGCCATTTATAAGTATTTTTAGTCAACCACTTAAAAATAGAAGGTGAATGTTTCTTAACAAAAACTATGATAAAGAACTCAGGTAACTTTTGTATCAAGAGTCTATACACAATTATAATAATTGCCATGTATCACAATGATTCTTTGTTATTTTTTTATTTTTGGGTCCTTTTCAGTAGGGTCTCCCTGTAGCCCCAGCTGTCCTGGAACTCACTATGTAGACCAGGCTGGCCTTGGATTCACAGAGATCCTCCTGACTCTGCCTCCTGAGTGCTGGGATTAAAGGCGTACGCCACCATGCCTGCCTTATTCGTTGCTATTTTTAAAACCTAACAGTACTAAAATCTCTTTAAAGATAATTTAAAAGCAGGCAGCATTTAAAAATATTCCAATATAATTATTAAGAAATGTGATATTTACAATGTACAAAATAAATCACGTGTCTTTAAGCATGGTGAGATATTTTTTGAGGCTGTTTTACTCATCTCTATTTATTTGAATGTCTTTGTTTCTAAGAAAGAACTAGAAAATAAATCCCTTAATTTGAACA
>NW_008341877.1:1818341-1847542 GCF_000622305.1 Nannospalax galili | reverse complement strand
TTCTAAGAAAGAACTAGAAAATAAATCCCTTTGAGGGTAATTTGAACATCCAGCAGTCTTGGAACCCTAGGGAAAAAATGAAAATCAAGAAGATATAATTAGTATGCATGTCATATTTGTTGTTTTATTATTATTATTAAGAGTTTTGTGGCAGTTAGACTGTGCTTACCTGGTGGTGACTGGAAGGGCTACAACTATGTGTCCCTACATGGGGTGGTGTGCAAAAGAGACCACAAAGCTTTTTACCATGCTAAGAATATTCTTCTTCCTTATTTGAAAGAGAAAAAAGAAAAGCCTCTGTATAATGTCTGAAATATCACAAAGTTCAGCAAACCTTGAAATCATCTAGTTTTTAATAATCATACTACTACTATTACTACATACTTCATATGTCCTGGCAAATTGGTGCTTTAAATATATGTATACATATATAATTATTTTTTAATTATTAAAAAAGCCCTGAACGCCACTCTGAGGTGGGCATTTCTCTACCTTTTTAAAGGAAATGAGGAAATGGTGGTTCCAAGATTTTAATTAATTTGCACTAAATCACAACATGATGAGGAGTAAGGTGAAGCCCAAGTCCCAAGCCCTGCCTGCCAAGCACTGCTGGAATCTTTCTATGTTGTACAACCCTGGGCAGAACCTGAAAATACCTGCAGCTTCTTGTCACACTGCAGACAAAAAGGCTCACGAAGGAAAGACTACTGGGATGCTGGATGTCAAAGCAGGGTCTGGTTACCACCTGTCTAGGTGGCAGGCAATGGATGGAAAGTTTGTAATGTTGGGGCTTCTAGAGATTAGCACCTTCTTACTCATGAACTGTTTACTTCTGAGATCCTGACAGCACTTCACAATTTCACTCAGCACACTTTCAGGCTCTGGGTGGCATCTCCTTGGTATGCAGGCAGCTGAGGCTCCTTGAGGAGGTTGGTGCCCCAGGTAGGAATCTGACCTGAGTGAGCTCCTTGACTCTTGAGACATGAGCTTGGCTATAAAAGGAATGAGTGTTCTGAGATTTGAAACAGAGGGAGAAATGGAGAAAATTGGATTTAAATGGAAATCTGATGTTCATTTGAATTTGTTCCAGTTATGCTTGGAATGCCTGATGCATTTGAATTTTCAAGTTTAGAATAGCATTATGTGAAAATGCCCTGATAATTCCAGAAGAGAATGTGTCTGAAGGGATGAAGAAGTAAAGGTGTCTTTTATTACTTTCAGCTTTTTCTTAGATCCATTTAGTTATGACAGCAGTTCTGTCTCTCATAGCTTTCCAGGTACTTCATGCTACTGAACTTTACTGTATTTTTGTAGCAGATCTTTGTTGTAGGCAACATAGCTGTAATTTTCCCCATTTTATTCTTAAGAAAAGTGAGAGGCAGAAAGATTACTTATATATGTATCATATTAAGTCTGTTGATAAGTCTGTTTAATTACAAAATTAAATTAAGCATTATATGCATATATACACTTCAATATTTTATTTAAAATTAAGTATATACATGAGCATCCTTATGTGGGCTAAGATATTTTGTTTGTATATATTTTCTATAGAAGTTTTACATTTTAGATAATCATACTCATTGAATGCATAATTTTAAGTTTTTATTTTAGAGAGAGGGTAAATTATACTTATTTTTCAAATGTTTTGTTGTTGTTGTAATACAGCATTCTTTTTTGAACAACTTGTTTTTAATGAGTCTTACTAAAACATTCAACGCTGCTTTATATCAATTCAAATGTATTTTCAGATTCTTACTGTACTGAGTTACTGATGTTTATAAAAGTAGGTAATTATTCAAGTGCAACTTAATGCACTATACTCCACTGTATTATACTATACTAAACAGGGTTGGGAAGAAATAAATGTGGCTGGCTCACAGAAATGGAAGAGTCTGAGTGCATATCTGTGTGGCTCACTAACCCAAGATGATTAAGAACATGTGTTTTGGAGATGGAATGATAAACCTAATTTATTCTTGGCACTTTCAATATGATTATAGACAGTCAAGTTTGGATAAGAGCAATTTCTTCTCAGTAATCATGAAGGTAGGTAAAGATCTAGCTAGAATCTATTCATCACAGCACCACCTTATGCAATAAACATTGTAAAGTACATTTATGTGTATATTACAAAGCAAGATAAAGTGGATAAAAATCTTTACACTTATGAAACAGAATATGTAATTCAAGGAAGGGGACATGAAATAAATGATTATGTAGTGAAAAGTCGATGGGAAAGACAAGCTGGGTGGAGTTGGGCAAGGCAACTTTCAGGCCTCACTGGGAAATTCCTCGTTCAGCAAAGACATGAAAGATGGCAGAGTGTGAATATGCTTTAATATGACAAGGAGCACTGGGGAGTTGTTATTTAGATAACTATAGTGAGGGGTGGACAAGCAAAGGCTAACAACTTACTGCAAGCTGTGTGGCTGAACATGGTGTTAGCACAAGTGAGGGCTAACAGCTTACTGCAAGATTCAGAAGTGGAAGGCTCCTTCAAGGGTTAACCTGTGTGGCTAAACATGGTGCAGGAGAAAGTATAATAAACTGAATCAGAAAAGACAGTGAGAGGGTAAAAATAGAGTTGAAAATAGTTTGATAGCCTGTTAAGCGAACTTTGAATTTTATTCTGCATAGAACAAAAAGATATTAGAATATTTTCAGTAAATGAGAAACATGATCTGTCAGGTGACAGAATCACTTGTGCTAAATTGAGAATCTTAAATGAAAGCGGATGAAAAACTGACAAACCAGTTAGTAGGCTACTGCGAAAGTCTAGGAGACAGGCTATGGCAAAGCTGTAACTTGAGTGATGGATTGGAGAATTATTCATATCACAAAAAAGAGAGACTAGAACATAGTAGGAGAGTGAAGTCAGATAGATGAGAATCCTTAAGACATTTAATAGTAAAAAAATTACCCAAATTCACACAATGAATCATCACATTGTAACATTAAAATATATGCAGTATGTATTAAAGTGTAATATAAATGTGGTGTGTTGAGAAATAGACTGTCTTCTGCAAGTGAACTTTTTTTATGACATTTGCTCTGGGAGGATAAAAAGATACGTGAATTATGGGTATTTATGTCCTTGTTCCCTCCTCGTATTTTTATTTTGATACTGGGTCTCCTGTAGTCCAGGTTGGCCTCCAACTCATGATCCTCTTCTATCAGTCCCCCAAGCACTAGGATTACAGGTGTGCAGAACCTTGTCCAGCACATTTCCTACATTTTCCAAAGGTATACAATGGACATGTAAGGATTTAGCTCATTTGTTTCTTTGTTCAATTGAAACATTTTGTTAGAACAGGACTGTATTAAAAATTCTGCTTTTGGCTTTGAAAATGATTTAAAAATAGGCAAGGCATCATTCTTTTCAGTCATCTTCACAACTTTTCATGGGTGGAGAGAAAAGAATAGGAATGCACCAATATACCCATAAATTATACCAATGCCACTAGAGAAACACAAAATATCATACAGGGTTAAGGGAAGACAGATACTTAGCTGGCAATGGTGTTTGCACAGGGATGAACTAGCACGGAGGTATTTTGACAGTTTGTGGAATAGCATTCTCAGCTGAAGGAATAGGATTGCAGAGTTTTAGAAATGGGATATGTGCTGGATAGCTTTAGTTGCCAACTTGACACACCTAGGGGAGGGACCCTCAGACGAGAAACTGCCTCCCTTAGATTGACTTGTGCCATGTCTATGGAACATTTTCTTGATTGTTGAGTGATGTGGGAGGGCCCAGTCCATTGTGGGTAGTGCCGCCCTTGGGCAGGTGTATTTGTGTTGAAGAGAAAGCAGGTTGAACACAGGCCAAAGGAGTAAGCCAGTAAGCAGCATCCTCCATTGTTTGTACTACAACTCCTGCCTCCAGGTTCCTGCCATGAGTTCCTACCTTGGGCTCCCTCAGTGATGAACTCTGACCAGGGAGATGTCAGCCAAATAACCATTTCCTCCCTAAGCTGGTATTGGTCAGAGTGTTTTGTCACAGCAACAGAGAAGCTAACTAGAACAAGATGCATCAGCTGTCCTTGAGACTATGTCATGCAGTTGGACTAAATTGTAGAGCAAACACAGAGCATACCATATAGGTATGCAAAGGCACATAGGAGGAGAAAATCAGAAGGGGAAAACTAGATAATGCAACAGAGCAGTACTGATCACTGAGCGGTTTACATACTCTATTTAAGATACATATATGCATATAGCATTCCATGAATTTATTTTTATTATTTTTTAGCCTCCATAAAATCATATTCATACATTAGCTAAATTGTATACTGTGGTATATTGGATTATTAATTTTAACTAGTACTACAAAATTGTTATTTATTGAAAAAAATGCACTCTTATGACTGTTCACCTATCCAGAAACATTTCTTGCTGTATTCCAAAATCTACCTGTAATACATAATATTCATTTGAAAATTGAAAGTTTTATCATATACCCCTGGCACTGACTTCTAGGATCCATGTGGAAAAATCTGGTTTATCATGTGTAACACTCTTTATGAAGAATGGAAGGAAGAGTTTCCCAACAGAAGAAATCAGTAATGACCTATGTAGAGACATTGAGCATCTTGTTTAAGCTCCTTGACTTCAAACCACAGAGAGCAGAGCCCAATCCTGCATGGTTGTGCCCTTCTGCACATGGGTACAGTCTGTACATGTGCATTAGTAAACATCACTCTGAGTATCTGATTACTTACTTGTGAACATTTGCTCTTGGCTATAAAGTGGTAAATACACAAAGCTCTACACTGGAGAGCAATGACATTTTGATAATTCTAGGGGAAAAAAAAGTCAAATTGAACACTTGATTATAAAGAGAGGAAATCAAGATGTTACATTTCACAGTCTTTTGCCCCAACTCCCCCCATTTGTAACTGACAGATTGGATTTAACACATGGAAGCTGGAAGACTACTTGTCTTTAAAACCAATCTAATTACATTTGGAACTTCAGGGATGTAGAAGATTCCAGGATATTTTTGTTTTGAATCTGAAATTGGGGACAGCGCATGCACAGTTGTTTGTTTTCACACTTTATGGGAATGAATCACACCATGTCGACCGTGAGATTTAATTATGTATTTAGCTGAGAAACTGGCGAGGTGCCAGCACAATAGCTAAGCTGCTGGAGTAGCCTAAGCATCGCCCTCCAGCTTCCACACACTGCAAACCTTTGCTAATAGCATGTTTAACATAGGCGGAATGGCGGCCATGAGAAGCCTCAAATCTCAGTGGAACACGTCTGCTAGGAAACGAAATGCTGATGTCAAAAGAAGGACACTTTGTAACAGGGACCAAAAACGCTGAACTCTGGGCACAAGGTCTAACTCTAATTGAAGCCATCTGAGGAAACCATGTCATTTCTGCCTCTTCCCATTGTTCACGTTTGTCTACAGCCTGGTGATGAACTCTCTGTCCTTAACCTTCGTACATAATCAGAATTTGTCACAGTATTTGGAGCCCAGAGACCAAAGAATGAAAGGAAAGTTGAGGGGTTTTTTTCTAATTTAAAAATCTGGTGTGATTTCAACGAGTCTTTTCCAATACTTAATTCAGAACTGATCGAGAAATTTCTTGGGCTAATCTGTACTCAAAGTTTTTTTTTTTTTCTGACAGTTAACTAAATAAAGTTATTTTTGATGGACTTATGAAGGCTACTGAAATAAATTAAAAGGGAATAGAAAATTTTATTCTTTCCATATACTACATTTCTTTCCTAAATGTGTCTGATCTACTTTTTTTTTTTTAAATGACTCTTGAAAATAGAAAGGACAAACCCAGATTTGTCTTTCTTCCTCTTAAGACATCAAAGCTTACCAGATCTCATATATTAGTTAGCATCACAGGGCTGCACGATTAATTAAATAATATTGTTTTCTACATTGTCCTGTATGCAGCTCTCTGGCAGACTGACCACAGAGAGTTTAAAGTTGCCTCGTTGATGGAGGAAAGTATAAAAAAGAAACTTTGATGGTCAAAAGATAAGCAATAACCAAAAGGAAAACAGGGATCCAAATCTATAACTTAGTGTTTATATTCTTAGAGTTATTTTGTCTATAGCTTTCTTTGTAAATGATATAAGAACTCTCCTCTAAGAAAACAATTTCTGTTAGAAAATGGGAAGAGAGGGATGCTTGAATGCTTGTCTAATTTACAGTAGATTCATTTTAGAAATGATATTGTGCTTTTCACTCTGTCTGTGTCTCTTGATGTTCAGAAGGTTTTTATGCCCCAAGTGAAGAAAACTCACTTTTCTACCCAAGGCCATGCCCTTTGCTAGGTGTAGATGTGGGTAAGAGAAAGAAGGAGGAATTTATAAAAGTCTAACCTCTGGCTTCTGACAGAGTTTGGCTGAGGTTCTTTTGAGGCCACACCAAGCTCAGCTTCTCCATGTGCTTAGCCTTATGCTCTATGGGGGTGTTGACCAAAGGTATATCTTCCAATAGCTTTCTGTGCTAATCCCTTTCTGGGTATCGGTATGTGTCAATCAAAGTGCCAGTTCTAGCACTGTCTACATCCCCAGGTATTCCAGGTGTGGTAGCCCACCTGTGAGGCTAGCCAGTTCCTTCTATGCAGGCTGGAATTCTCCCTGACCGTCTCTACTCATACACCCTGTATCAACCTTCGGGAACCCTAAAACCTCCGAGTTCTATTGTAAGTACCTTGAAGAACTCCTCTCCCCTCTGAAAGTATTTGCTTATTTAGGTCCAAAGTGTTTGAGATAATTTCAACTGGCCTTTAGCCTCTGTACACATTCAAAATATTCTTTTGGTTTTTCAGATTCTCAAACTTCATTCTTATCATACCCCTTATTTTGTTTCCCATAAGATGTTTCTTTGGCTCCCAGATGTTGAAAACATCATTCTGTTAGGAGTTTATGAAATATTTTGTCATTTCTGTGAAGTGTGAGGGACAATATTTAAAATATTTTGCAGAAGTCATCATTTTGTGTTTCCTTTGAATCCTCTATCCTTTTCAAGCTGAACTTGTTTTTCCTGTGTTTTGGTATGCCTGATTAAACCTGTTATTATAGTTGTGTTTTCACACCCTTGGTGTCAGTTTTCAGGAGACACCTGTCTAAAGACACAGAGCTCATCCTACAGGAGTAAGCTGACTGTCTGCCAGAAGAGACGGTTCTAGCACCTGTGTATTCAGTTCAAATAGCAGTTGAATGAGTTTGATGCCATTTACTTATTTTACAAACTAGAAGGAATTAATTCCAAAGATGTAATCTTCATAAAAAGAATGTTTCTGCCAAACCAAGAGCAATTTTCTGGTGTTGCTGGAATGTGTAAATAGAACTTACGTTTGGTTAAGTACTTCTCCACTGGCAATTTAATTTTACTTGTTTATTATAATTTTATGTGTACTAGTGTTTTGCCTGTATGTAAATGCACTGTGTGTATGTAATGCCCGCAGAAGCCAGAAGAGGTGGTCAGATTCCTTAGAACTGGAGTTACAGATGGTTGTTAGCAGCTATGTGAGTGCTGGGAACCCAGGGCCTCTATAAGAGCAGCCAGTGCTTTTAACTGTTGAGCCCTCTCTCCAGCCCTTCTGATAATGTTAGATACCTAATGCAGAGCTTGACTAATCATGACTCTCACCAATAAGCACTATCTGCATAACAGGAAAGAACCAATCTACTAATTACTAGTTAGCTAAGATTTGTAAATACTAGGGAAAAAAAAATCTTTTCCCTTCATGTGGAATTCACCCATCTTTATAAATATCCTTTGTAATTTTTTGGCATTCATATACACTCATCATTAAATTCGAAAGTGGAAATAATTGGTGGTCATCAGCCTCTTCCCAGTATCCAGCCACCTTCTGCTCCTGGATTTTGATGAAATGAACATAAGTGAACTTCAGACTTCTGTTATAACAGGAGAAAGCTTGACTTGTGTCTTCTACTCTTGGGCTCCTGCCTCCTTACTGGGTTGGGCCTTGGACCTGGGGCGTTTTGTAGAGGTAAGACACTAAAAGGGAGAGCCTCTTCCCAGCCCTGCTCCTTACTGTCATCTGTCTACACAGATAACTGAGGAAGTGTTCCTTGCTTTGGCCCTCTTCTTATGCCATCCCTGTGACCTTGAACGCTGGGAATGGCTCTGGTGACTCTGCTTATTTGAAGCAGTTGTCTAAATTCTTGTCACCTTTAAGTAGCACACACGCTGTTATTTTCTGACAGATTCTGGACTTTGCTGCCTCCAGTTCTGGAATTTTCCAGTTCCTTCTGGTGTAGGCTTTCAAAGTAAAAATTTAGACTTTGATTTCTCTTTCCTCCACTCCATGAGAAATAATAATCCTATTGTTTCCTAAAGAAAAAGTCTTGTTTTAATGAATGAAAATAATAACAAAACAGAAAAGAATTTATTGCTAACCTTTCTTAGATTAAACATGTGGCATAAGGAAGGTTCTAGATAAAGAAAAATGGAACATCTTGAGCCCTGTCCAGAGTTTGTCACCAACCAGCAAGGGTGATGCTGAGGTGTCAGTGTAGGTGTCTCAGGCCTGGGTACCAATGAGCAGAGGTGTCTCTTCTCAGCAGTAACCAGATATAAAGATGTTGATGGTGAGATGCAAAGGCCTTTTTCCCAACACTGACTTAAATTGTAAGTTATGGAATACCACTTAAATCTTTTTATCCTTTCAGTTTTCTATAATCTGTAAAATGGGTAACTTTTAGGACTAGAGAGATGGCTCAACAGTTAACAGCACTGGCTGCTCTTGCAGAGGACCTGGGTTCAATTCCTAACATCCGCATGGTGGCTAATAACCTACCATAACTCCAGTTCCGGGGGATTTGGTGTCCTCTTCTGACCTCTTCAGTAATTGCACGACATGTGTGTACCTACCTACATACACTTATACATGTAAAATAAAAATAACAAAGTATTTAAAATTTTTTATAATAAAATACTTTAAAAAGTTCTTATGTTATTTAAAAAGTTCTTATTGACTATGATTGTTGAAGAAAATGTGAGGCCATGGGAAATGCCAGCAATTCTTTTCAGCACCTCTTTTTGACAGGGGTTGAGGGAAATGCTCAATTAATTGTATATTAACTTAGTTGGAATGGAATTAGAACAAGAAGGCACTAAATTGGCTTTGGGTTGGTGAAGTTGCTTCCTGATATCAGAGGAAATGGGTGTTTATAAATCCATTTTCACATGTGGGTCAAAGTGCCTATAAATTCATATTTGCTACAATAATTAGATAATTTATTTTTAAAAATAACTAGGCAGTACCATGCATCAGGCACAAATTCAGGCTTTATGGGGGAGAAATGATTGACTCTAATTAGTTTGACACCTAATTTAGTTATATGTTTCTCCCTGTGTTTTATCTCCAAATTGAAGACTCTTTACTGTAACGGCTTATACTGCATAATCTGTTAAACATTTCTAGAAAAAGAAATGTATTATTCCCTTTGAAAGTTATTCATTCCAATCACAAAATGCCAGAGGCATTCTCCGCACCCTGCCCCCATTCAGAATTCTCCAGAGAAAGAAATGGTAGGGACATGAAAATCCTTTAAGACCTCTCCCTTGAAGAAATGAGACTCTCTTTTCCCTAATTTAATTAAAATAAACATGAGTTGAGAAAGAACAAGAAATACCTGCAGGTTTCATTCTGGTTTCTCTCCATCTGTCAGACCCATATTTTCTGAAATGGCCCAGCAGTTGTGTTGCAAAGACACCCCACACAAAGGCTCTCCTTGGTACATGAAAAGCCCCAAGTGCTAGTAAATATTTCAGTATTGTTTTTGTACCAGAATCACTCCCCTTTGAAAGATTTCATTGGATGCTATATGCTTTTCTGGAGGGGTGACACACTGCCAATTGAAAAGAGTCATCCAGCTGCACCATTGACCTATGAGATTTGGGAGAACTTTATGATTCAGAACTAGATGTCAAAACATATCGACAGAGTCAGTCATATTTTAGTGATTCAGTGTACTTCGTGATCTGCTATTCTGAGTACAGATGTATATGTATTTTATATGTCCTCAAAAAAGTCACCAAAGTTTGTAAGAAAAAGCACTTTTAACCTGATGATGACATCCAGACAAAAGTGATCTTGGCTTATCCACCACTAGGCAAATATTTTTATTCAGCATCTGCTATACTGCATTCTATTGAAGGGGCAGGACACTTTCTTTAAATATTGAAGATCTTGCTCTGAAGGGTTTCAATGCTTACGATTCTCTTAATAGAATTAATGAATGAGTGTCTACTCAGGGGAAAAGCCAACATGGTTAATTCTTTAAAAGTGTGACAGGGGAAGCTGTGTGCTTGGAAAGCCCTTCTGACCAGCTATTAGAGATGAACCTTGAAGAGTGTTTAGGACGTTATAATGTACCTGGAGCAGTGCATGGGCAAAGGAACCAAGCAGGTGTGTGCAAGTGAGGATAACTAGCAGGGAAGCTGTTGCTGTGAAAGCACTGGCAACCAAGGAGCAGCACTGTTCCTCACCTACATTATCTCTCTATGGGAACTTTAACATGCAGTACTGATTCTTTTATTAAAAAAAAAAAAACTTTAAAATTGAGCTTTTAAAAATTCATACACTATTTCTCCCTCATGTCCACACCCCCTCCTCCATCCATGCCCTCCCTCACCACAGAACCCTATGCACTCTGCCATGCATGTTAAGTCCTATTCATTCAGGTGTTTGTACCCAAATGTCCTTCATTATAAATGCAAACACTGGAGTCTAGTTAGCCCATCCAGTGGTTGTGTGAAAGTCATACCCTCCCTCACCCAGAAGCAATCAGTCTCAAATAGTTCTTGATCTAGTGCTGACCCACCACCTATTTCTCACCTCCTGTTTGGGCCCTTAATTGAGCTGATATGGGTCCCACATGGGATGTCACTGCTGCCGCAGGTGACCATGAGCAAGCCTCCATTGGCCTGGAAGCCTCTACCTCATACGTACATGAACCAGCCCTGATTCTTACAATATTTCTGCCTCCTCTTCTGCAATGGTCCCTGAGCCCTGGGTGGGTGAGGTTCCATATAGGAGTCCCCGTCCTACACTCTACAGTCTCTTATTCTACAAAACTTGGCCAGTTGTGGCCTTCTGTGTGCATTGCACTCTGATGTACATGGAAGGCTCACTGGTGAGAGTTGAGGGGTCCATTAGCCCTCTCTCTACCCCTTATTCTGCTATGTTCCATGACCTTAGTTGTAGAGATTTGACTGCAGATGTGTCACCATTACTGGGCATCTCCCAGATGTATGTTCTCTATGGCTGACCAGATGTGCAACTCTGCGGTACCCTCCATCTGCTGCAAAAAGAAGTTTCTTTGGTGAGTGCTGTGTGGCATGTTATTCACTCTAAGGAAGGTCTCTTCTATTTGGCACTGCATTCCCTGCCAAGCAGCTCCTAGGTATGCATATGCATTAATGTTCAGACACTCTACGTGCATTTCTTATAGGGTTTCTAGGGCACTGCGTTTCCCTCTAGGTTTCCTAGGCCCCTGAGATTCACTCATCCATCCCTTTTTTCTCCCATCCGGCCTCCCCTCTCTCCCTTCCTAGTCACAGTGTCCCCATTATCCCCACCCTCCCTCCAATACCTCTCAACTCCTGCCATCTTTCCTCTCCTGACTTCCGTCCCTTCCCCACACCATGGTCTCCCTTTCATGTCCCTCCTTCTTCTCCTCCCTGCTGAATACTCATAATTTTTCCACTTCCCTCAGGTAACGTCTGTTTCCTACTATCTCCCTTTCGGGTTGTTTCTTTTCCTTTACCTCCATGTACATTTTGCCTTTACCTGGCTTCTGGTGTTATTTCAGAATTTATATAGACACATATAAGAGATTGGTGCTACAATCCACAAATGAGGGAAAACAAATGTCGCCTGATTTTCTGTTTGTATTACTTTACTTAGTATAATTCTCTGGCTCCATCCATTTACCTGCAAATTTCATCTTTTCTTACTGCTGAGTAGAACTACGTTGAATGGATGTGCCACGTTTTCGTTAACCATTCACTACCTGAGGGACATTTTGGTTGTTTCCATTTCTTAGCTATTGAGAGCAGCAACAAACATGGATGTACAATGGATGTACAGGTATCTCTACAGTATGATGAGTCCTTTGGGTATATCCTAAGGAGTGGTATCACGATCATATGGTAGGTTCATTTTTAGTTTTTTGAGGGTTCTCCACGCTGCTTTCCACAGTGGTTGCATGAGATTGCAGTCCCACCAACAGTGAATGAGCATTCCTCTTTCTTCACATCCTCTCCAGCATTTGGTGTCTTCGGTTCTCTTGGTCTTGTCCAGTCTGAGTGGGGTAAGATGAAATCTTAAAGTGGTTTTGATTTGCATTGCTCTAATTACTAAGGATGTTGAGCACTTTTTAAGGTGCTTCTTAGCCATTTTTATTTCTTTGCTTGAGAACTTTCTGTTTAAGTTTATTGACCATTTTTTTATTGGGTTGCTTATCTTCTTATTTCTTTTTTTGAGTTCTTTGTATATTCTGGATATTAATCTTCTGTCAGACGTATATCTGGTGAAGATTTTCTCCCACTCAGTGGGTTTCCTAAGGGTCAAATTTCATTTTTCTGCAGGTGGAGATCCAGTTTTGCCAGCACCACTTATTGAAGATGCTATCTGTCTTACATTATGTGTTCTTATCACCTTTGTCAAATATCAGGTGGCTGAAATTATATGAACTTTTGTTTGGGTCTTCTATTGTGTTCCATTGATGTTTGGGTCTTCTATTGTGTTCTGCTGATCTATGTGTCTCTTTTTGTGCCAGTACCATGCTGTTTTTATGAATATTGCTCTGTAATATAATTTGAGATCTGGTATGGTGATCCCTCCAGCATTGTTCTTTTTGCCCCAAGATTGTTTTGTCTAGCCAAGGTCTTTTGTGACTCCATATGAATTTTAGGATTATTCTGTCAAACTCTGTGAAGAATGTCATGGGTATTTTGTTTGGGATTGAAATTAATCTATAAATTGCTTTTGGTAAAATGGTCATTTTCACAATATTGATTCTACCAGTCCATGAGCATGGTAGATCTTTACATCTCCTAGTGTCTTCCTCTATCTCTTTCTTTAGAGTTCTGAAATTTTCATTGTAGAGATCCTTAATGTCTTTGGTTAGGTTTATTCCTAAATATTCTTTTTTTTTTTTTTGAGGCTATTGAGAATGGGAGGGTTGCCCCTAGTGCTTTTTCTGATTGCTTGCTATTGGTATACAGAAATATGCTACTGATTTTTGTAAGTTGATTTTGTATCCTGCCTCTTTACTGAAAGCATTAATCAATTCTAACAGTTTTCTAGTCGAATTTTTTGGATCTTGCACATATAATATCATATCATCTGCAAATAGGGATAATTTGACCTTTTCCAATTGGTACTCTTTTAATTTCCTTCTCTTATCTTATTACTCTAGCAAGGGTTTCAAGCACTATATTGAAAAAGAGTGGAGACAGTTGACAGCCCTGTCTGGTTCCCGATTTTAAGGGAATGCTTCCAGTTTTTTTCCATTTAAGATGATGTTGTCTGTGGCTTTGTTGTATACAGCTTTAATTATGTTGAGCTATGTTCTGTCCAGACAAACTCCTTTTAGGACTTTTAACATAAATGCATGTTGGATTTTGTCAAATGCCTTTTCTGCATCTATTGAGATGAGCATGTGTTTTTTTGTCTTTAAGTCCATTTATATGTTTTATTACATATACTGACTTACAGATGTTGAACCATCCTTGCATCTCTGGAATAAAGTTGATGATCTTTTTTTATGTGTGTCTGTATGCAGTTTGAAAATATTTGGTTGAGTATCTTTGCATTAATGTTCATTAAGGATATGGGTCTATAGTTTTCTTTTTTGGTTGTATCTTTACCTGGTTTTGGTATTAGAGTGATACAAGCTTCAGAGAAGAAGTTTGGGAGTTCTCCCTGTTTCTATTTTTTAACAATTTAAGAAGTATTGGTTGTAGATTTTCTTTGAATGTCTGGTAGAATTCTTCTGTGAATTCATCTGGGCCTGTGCTTTTTTTAGTTGGGAGGTTTTGTATTATTGTTTCAATTTCCTTATTTGTTAAGGGTCTGTTTAGGCTGTTTCTCTCCTCTTGGTTTAACTTTGTTGATGGCCATCATTTTAGGAATCCATCCATTTCTTTTAGGTTTTCAAATTTAATGGAGTATAGATTTTTAAAGTATTCCCTTATAATGTGTTGGGTTTTTTTTTGGGGGGGGGGGGTTGTGATGTTTCCCCTTTCATCTCTGATTTTGTTAATTTGGATTTGTCTTTCTTTCTTTTGGTTAACTGGGCTAAGGGTCTGTCTATCTTGTTTAACCTTTCAAAGAACCAGCTCTTAGAGTCATTAATTTTTTTGCATTATTTTCTTTTTTTCTATTTCATTAATTTCTGCTCTGAGTTTTGTTATTTCTTCACGTTTACTAGGTTTGGGGTTAGTTTGTTCTAATTTTCCAGAGTCTTGGGTTGTAATATCAAGTCATTTACATGTGCTCTTTATGATTTTTTAATTTAGGAACTAAGAACTATAAACTTCCCTTCTAGGACTGCTTTTAGGGTATCCCAGAGATTTACTTGTGCTGTATTCTCCTTTACATTTTGCTCCAGGAATACTTTTATTTCTTTCTTAATTTCTTCTTTGACCCATTGTTGATTCAGGAGAGTGCTGTTTAATCTCCACAAGTTCCTGTATTTACTAGAACTTCTTTTGCTGTTGATTATAATCTTTGTTGCACTGTGGTCTGACAGAAGGCATGGAATTATTTAAATTTTTTTGTATTTGTTGAGATTTGTTTTGTGCCCCAGAATGCAGTCAATTTTAGAATAACTTGCATGAGCTGCCGAGTAGAAAATGTATTCTTTGGTGGTTGGGTAGAATATTTTGTAGATATCTGCTAAGTCTATTTCATATAATATGTCATTTAATTCAAAAGTCTCTCTGTTTATTCTTTGTCCAGTTGTCTTGTCTATTGGAGAAAGTGGGGTATTAAAGTCACCCACTATCACTGAGTTGGTGCCAATCTCTGCTTTATAGTCCTGGACTACTGATTTTATGAAATCGGGTGCTCCAGAATTTGGTACATAAATGTTCATGATTGTAATATCTTTTTGGTCAATTGTTCCTTTGATTAGAATGAAGTAACCCTTTTTATCTCTTTTGATGAGTTTTCATTTGAAGTCTATTTTGTCAGATATTAAAGTTGCAACACCTGCTTGCTTCTTAGGGCCATTTACTTGGAATATTTTTTCCATCCTTTCACTCTAAGATAGTGTCTATCCTTGAAGGTGAGATGAGTTTCTTGAAGACAATAGAAAGATGGGTTTTCATACTTGATCCATTGCACCAGCTTGTGTCTTTTGACAGGAGAGTTGAGGCTATTGATATTTAGTGTTAATATTGAAAAGTGCAGATTGTGTTATTGTCATTTTAATTTCTTTGTGCTTGTGGCCCTATTTTGTGTTTCTATTATTATACATTTCTTTATTTTCTTTCTGTAGCCTCTTGGGCATATTCATTCCTTTCTTCAGTCTTTTGTATTGCTACAAGTATTCTCTGTAGTGCTGATTTGGAAGTCATGAATTCTTTCAGCCTATTCATGTCATGGAAAATTTTCTGTTCCACTTCGACTTTAATAGATAGTTTTGCTGGATAAAGTATTCGGGGTTGGCATCCAAGGCTGTTTACAATTGGGAATACTTAGTTCCAGGCTCTTCTGGCTTTCATAGTTTGCATTGAAAAGTCAGTTGCTATTCTTATGGGTTTTCCTTTGTATGTAACTTGTTGTTTTTCTTTAGCAACTTTCAGTATCCTCTCTTTATTCTGTATATTTAATGTTTTTACTATGATATATTGTGGTGACTTTCTATTCTGATCATGTCTTAATGGTGTTCTCTGTGCTTCTTGACTCTCTATAGGTATATCTTTCCTTAATTTAGGGGAGTTTTCTTTTATAATCCTATTGAAGTTTTGTTCGATGCCTTGGTTTGATTTTCTTCTCCTTCCTGCATGCCTATAATATCTAGATTTGGTCCTTTCATGCTGTCCCACATTTCCTGAGTATTCCATTCCTGTGTTTTTCTTTTTAATTTTCCATAGTTGTTGCAGGTTTCCTCATGGGTGCAGCCCATGAGGGATTGCAGGGAATGAGGATTCTGGCTGAGGTGGGGGTGAGTGGTGCAGAATCAACATACAGACTCCAGGAGTTGAGTGAGAGCAGGCACTAGGTGAGGTGCTGCAGACTCATTTATTGCTGGGAAGTGCAAGCCTTATAATACCTCTCCCCCTGCCCCCAGTGTCCCATAAGTTTGTGTGTCACTTCTTGATAGATCCTCTCATCTGGGCAGATTGTAGGTTGGCTATTTTGCAGAAGCATGGGCTGCACTCTCAAAGCAGAAGCTGTGTTCTCTAGTGCAGCCTGTGCTTAAGCCTGGCACTTCTTCTCCTACATATCCATCCTTTTTATTATAGAAATGTCAGTGGGAGCTGAGGTTCTTTGCCTCTACATAGTTGACACCACCTCAGAGGACACCCAGCTTGATGGATTATGCCTGTCTTAGGTCGTCCTGACCATCAGGATCTTACCCATCATTGACTATAAGCTCTTGAAGGTTGTGACCTCTGGCATGACCATGTGAGGGAGGAGGAGGGAAAGAAATTACACAGCAGCTTCTTGGATGTCAGCAAGCCAGACCTCCCAGACCCCGGGGAGGGGGGTCAAAGTCTGGATCCTCATGTGTTTTGAGGACCTGATACACTGAGTAATTTACTTGGTTTTGTCTGCAGAAATGCAGAACAAGGCATTTTATGAGCAAGAAAAGAATTAAGACTCTGATACCCAAGAGCAAATAAGTAATGATCCATGAAGGGTTAAACAAAGCTTTTAAGTCTGACCAAAGTTTGTCGAGGAACCCAGAGTTTATATCTAATATCTGAGCCCATGTATAATTTAGGAAGATGATCTGGTCAGGGAGCAAGGTGGAGTAGTTGAGAAACTTTCGGCTCCAGTGGCCATGGATGTACTGTGAGAGTTCCATCCTGGCCCTAGCGAGGTTATCTACATTGTAAGGTGTGAGATACAGGGCTTTGAACCTTAGGTCACAGGCCATTAGTGTCATCTGTTTGACGATCACCATCTCTTCACTGAGGAGGTCTACCTGTTGTTGGATGACAGAAATGGCCTGGAAGAGGTGTTGATTAACAAGAGAATGAGTGTGTAAAGGCCACAGAGGTTTTGGATATGACCTCATTGAGTGTTTCCACAGTAGTGGAAGATTGAGTGATAGCAACAGCAGCAGTGGCTGCAGCCCCCAAGGAAAGGATAATGGCAGTGATGATTGCTGTGGTAATACCAAAATCTCTCTTGACCCAGGGGAAGGGTTAGAGAGCTGTCTGTTCCATGAGGGTGATAACATGGAAGTGGGTGGCATTGGGAATGGGAACCCAGATTGCTGCAGGTTTGAGCACAAAGAGAATGAGAGAGGTGGGGGAAAATCCATCATTCCGAGAGAGTGCAGTTAGTGAGGGAGGAGTTAAGTGTATCCTCCAGGTCACTTGTGACATTAGCATGAAGCAGAAAAATGGAGGACGAACACAAATTGGGGAGGAGAACGAAAAAGAGACGTTAACAGAGACTTCATTAGGTGCCCAAGTTGGGTCTGCAACACCTGAGGAACCCGTCTCTGAGTTATCACCCATACATGTACCATTAAAGATGGCTTCACCTAATACAAAGAAGAGAAGATGCAAATCCAGGCAAGCTGCCAGCCTGTAGAGCTCCCAGGACTCCCTGACAGTGTCTTTATGCCTGGGGTCAGGATAGACATAGGAGTAAGGTTTTGTAGAGACAATGTGTCTCCAGTATGCCAGGGAGGAAGCCTGAGGGTGTCCATCATAATCCATAGTAAAGAGGAGCATACCTCCAGGAGTGAGCGGGAGGCATTGTTCCCATGGAATAGGAAAGCACAATGTGGTGGGAAATTTATGGGTGGGAGGGCACCGGATTCATGGAGGATGCCTGACCCTTGGGAGGGGAGAAGTGGTGGCCCCAGGGGGCATGAAGGACACTGTAGTCTCAGAAGTGTCTTTCACTAAGGGTGACCAGATTTTGAGGCCCCATAAGAAGCCCTGGCTTCGGTTTCCACAAAAGTCGCCTGTTGTGATGTTAAAGAGGGAGTGACAGCGATAGACATTAGGGGAGGAGGGGTTAAGGACTGGGCTGAAGAAGAGTGATCCTGCAAGGGACCATGTGCCATTTATGGGAATGGATGCATGAATCAATTCCATCATGGGGAGACTGAGGGATTCATTAGCAGTAAAGAGAACTGGGAAAGTGGGTGACTGTTCATCTACAGGGAGGATCAGAGGTGGTAAGAGGACCAGTGCCCAGAGATCTGAAGCCTGGGAATAAGCACAGCCACAGGACAAAAGGGTGCCAAAGATAACAAAGCCAGAAAAGGATGTCATGGCTTATCAAACTCACAGTGGGGTCTGGTCTCCAGATGGGCTTCTGTAGCTGGTGGGATGTTTCTCGATGGAATCCAGATGGGGGTTGTAGTGTCCTGTGGAAAAATACAAGCATATCCTTATCCTTGTGTCAGGATGGGGGCTAGTTTCTGCCACAGGCATGAAATAGGATCCCTCCACCTAACTAGTGGCAGGGGCGTAGCCCGAGGCAAGAAGGACCAATGTTTGTATGCTGACTGAGATCAAACATGAGGAAATTAAGGTGGAACAAAGCCTTAGTAAGAGCCAAATGAGGGTCGGGTTTGGCCTCAGCTGTGGTTCTTTTAGCCAGGAGGGACTTAAGTGTCCCATTGGTCCTTTTGACAATGGCTTGTCCTTGTGGGTTATGGGGAACATCAAAGGTATGTTTGATTTCTCAGGAGGAAACAAATTTATTGAATTCTTGAGAGGAATAAGTGGGCCCATTATCAGTCTTAAGCGCCCAGGGTACACCCATGATTAACATGGTGGACTTTATAGCTTTAATGGTATGTATAGTCTTTTCCCCTGAGAAAGGTAAAGCATAAGTAAGGAAGGAGCATGTGTCAACTATAACATGAACGAATCTCAATTTACCAAAAGGGGGGTAGTGAGTCACATTCATCTGCCAAATGGCATTGGGTATCATACCACGGGGATTCACTCCTCCCCTGTTAAGGGGCCCAAGGCATAAGCGGGGCACAGGTAGCACATGACTAGGTGCTTGCATTGGGACACAGGGATTTCTGGGAGGAGTTTATGAATACTCTGAGGGGACAGGTGGGATTGTTGATGTAAAGTTCTTCCTTGTTCTAACGGGCTAGACTGGACTGTCATGATCAGCGCATCTGTGGCAGCATTCCTCCAAGCTAGGATTCCGGGAAGTACAGTATGTGAGTGGATATGTGAGATGTACAATGGGTAACTTCTATTTTGTAGGCATTCCTGTAGCTTGACCATAGTGAGGTGGAGTGAGGTGGAGGAGTTTTTAACATGAGAAAAGGCGAGGACTTTAGTGACCTGAACAGCATAGGCGCTATCAGAAAAGAGATTTAGGGGTTTGTCCCGGCACTCTGCTAAAGCTTTAAGTATAGCAAGAAGTTCTCCCAACTGGACAGAGCCAGGATTAGAGACGATGTGGGTAATATCCTTTTTTCCAGGATGATGTATTAGGACCCCAAAATTCTTCTTATTAGCACCCAAAAAGGCAATGGTCATTTGGGGAATTGGGGAAGAAGAAGGAGTGCTGTGGGGCTTAACTTCAAGGGACAATGTGAGAAGGGCTTGAATTCTTTTGTCTTGAGGCAGGTGATTGTCAATGGTGCCAGGGAAGCTTGACATCATGGTCTGAAAACTTAGGGAATCACTCCAGAGTGCCTGTAGGCTATGGAGAGGAAAGGGGAGCATGATAGCATTGGGTTCTCTATTGAAGGTTCTTCGAGCTTGAGTGTGCAGTTTGACTGCCAAGTTAAAGGCCAGATCAAACTTGGAGGAAATCTGGTGGAGCTCCGAGTATGAGAGATGGACCCAGATAAGGGGCCCAGTCTGCCAAAGGGCACCAAGGAAGCCAGAATAAGTCAATAGCACTAAAGCTTGTAGGGAATTGTAAGGACTCATACCTGTCGAGGGTTGTTGACGAGAGTAACTCAATGATCTTTTGCAATAAGGCAATGGCTGGGGGAGTTAAGTTAATATTTGCTGAAGGTCAGGTGGGGCCCTCCAAAAGACAAAACAGTGCCCTCAATTCCTCTGAGGGAATGGGCAAGAATGGTTTAAGCCAATTTATGGTGCCACAGATTTGTTGAAAATCAGCTAGTGTATAGACCAGCTTTGAATTAAAGGAGGGGCCATGGGGCATACTCCAGTTGAAATGGTATGCCCCAAAAAGGCATAAGGAGGCACCTCCTGTAGCTTATCTAAGGTGATAGATAAGCCAAGGGATGATAGTCAGGAGAGTAAGTCTCTGGTTACCTTGTGGAGAAAGTGTGGGTTAGGGTGGGACAACAGAATGTCATCCATATAGTGAATAAATTGTACACTATGAAGGATGGTTGAAGTGGCTCATGAGAGAAAAAGCTGACAAATAGTAGGACTGTTTTTCATTCCTTAGGGAAGAACTCTCCATTGATATCTGAGGGCTGGCTTGTGGAAGTTCAGTTCCCAAACAGTAAAGGCAAAGTGATCACGGTATTAGGGGGCCAGCAGGACTGAGAAGAAGAAATCTTTAAAATTAAGTGTTATGATATAATAAGAAAGAGGAATAGCACTGGGCTGGGGCAAGCTGCCTGTGTCGAGCCCATTTTTTCCATTTGGTCATTAATGGCACGTAAGTCCTGAAGCAATCTAAAATGGCCATTTTTCTTTTTAATAACGACTATTGGGGTATTTTATTTACTAGTGGGTGGTTCCAAATGTCCGAGATCCAGCTGTTCCTGGACCAAATATTTGAGGATAGATAACTTAGGTTCTATAATAGGCCACTGCTCCATCCAGATTGCATCTGTAGAGAGCCAGATAAGCACAATCAGTGTGGGCGACTCCTTAGGGGATTTCCCACGGAGGGCTGTGGCCTTTAGAATTGAGGGTGCTGGTCAGGGCTCTGATTTCCCCCAGAGAGGCCAAGTTTATCATGGGCTATGACATCATCATAAAAGGCCTGATGGCCTGTGGTAAGAACCACACCCATGTCTTCCAGGACATCTCGACCCCACAAGTTGTGGGGGACATCAGCCACAATGGGAGTGAATGTGCCCTTACTCCCATCTAAGTCCCTCCAGTGTACTGGGTGGATGACCAGCTTTGTGTCCTGGCTGTCCCCCACTCTTTTAATGGGAGGGCCAGGTCAATATTTCCAATGGGGGAACTGAAGAGACTGGCTCTCAGTGATGATGGTAATATCGGCTCCTGTGTACACTAGGCCCTTCACAGTGATCCCATCCAGGAATAAGGTCATTAGGGGGGAGTGATTAAGAATCAGAAAGGTCCATAGAATCTGTCTAGTTCCCCCTCTTACTTACAAGGCTGAGGGGCACCCTGAGTGGAGTTTAAAGGAACTGAGTCTGATTGGGGCTGTGACTTACAATCTTTTGCCCAATGAAATCCCTTTTTGCATTTGGGGCAGTGGGTCTTGGTATGAGCACCAGGGCCTCAATGGGCCCTATCCTGGGGTCTAGTTCCCTAGTGGCAAGTACCCATTTATGAATATCATCATTGCAGACAGGCACAATAGCATTGCGGGTAGGAGTATTTAGGCCTTCCTATGCCAGTTGTTTGATAAGCATATTGTGGGTGGATCCAGACTCCACCCTCCCTTCCACTGCCCCAGTTACATGGGTGAGGAAGTCTGTGAAGGACTCCCCTGGCTGCTGAATCAAATTGTGGAAGAATGCCTGTGGGTCACGGGGGGAGCAACGTTTAAGGGCCTTGAAGGCCAGGTCACTAACTTGTTGGTAGTAAGCATGAAGGCCAATAGCGGACTGGGAAATGGGGTCAATATATTGTCCACGTCCTGTGAACATATCCAGAGTAATATTAATGCCATATTGAAGGTTGAGACGTGAGTGATTTTCAGCCTGATCGTCAAATGCCAGCTCAGGAAGACTGCGGGCTCTAATACTGACTTTAATAAGTTATACCAATTGTAATGGGTCTGTAACTGCATGGTCCATTGGCGGAGGACTTGCTTAAAATTTGGGGAGTTGGGTCCTGATTCATTGGCAGCTTTGCGGATGAGTGCAAGGTCTGTGAGAGGGATGGGCACCCATGGCTGTTGTGCAGCATTGGGGCTGACATTAACTGGAAAGGCAGACAATGGCCGGCAAGGAGCAGCAAGGGGTGGGTGGGCCATTGGGGGGGGTATAATGAGCAGGAGGTGTGTCGGAGCAGGTGGAACATAGTTCCTTCCAGGAGTACTGGGGTCTCTGATTGTTGTGGCTTTGAAAGCAGTGTCTGAGGTAGAGGCAAAGGAGCCCCTTCCTCTTCTGGATCAACCTCAGGGCTGGTTCCCATATCAAGGTCAGCAGGGGTTGAAGTAATGGCAAGGTCTACACTGGCCTGATCCTCACAATGCTTGTTGTGGGCTGAAATGACTTCTTCAGGGGAGGAAGATTTAAGGCTGGCAATGATGGCTAAAAGGATTAGGACAAATGGTGTAGGGGGAACGACTCCCAAGCCTACTTCCCTTTTTTGTGCTAAGAAAAGGACCCACATCCATAGGTCCGGATCCCACATATTCTTGGGAGAGATCCAAGGGGCCAAGTTAGTGGCCTCATCCCAGAAATTTTCAGTATCTTTTGGTTTCACTTTCAGTCCCTGAGTTCTAAGGAGTGATTTGAGCGCAGCCGTTTGTGGCTCTTTGCACTGTGGTGATAAGTTGCCCATCGTGGGAAGCTCCCATGAAGGGAAACTCACCACAAAAGTAAAAGGCAAGGGTGACTACCAAGAGGGCACAGATGAAGCAAACAAGGACCGTGAGCCACTCAGATGTAAACTGCCCCAACACAACAAGGTGTATCAGATCCAAATGTCTTGTGCTTTTTGAGGGACTTCTGAAGGCTGTGACCCCTTCAGCTGTATGGTCACACAGTGTCTCTGGGACAGGCAACAGGATGATCTGAAGCCTGGGCTCTGAGTTTGGGGTGGATCAGCCCTTATGTGAACTCACTGGGACGATGCCGATGTGGGCTTCAGGATCATGCGGCAGAGTGTGCCTTCCTGATTTAACAACAAATATGACAAACAGGGTAGAGGGGACAGAGGAGGGGGCCACTTGCTCACCCTCGAGCAGCCGAATGGACAGACAAAACCTGGGGCCTACTCACAGAACAAACCAAAGTTGGGGGCATTGCTAACGCAGTGGGAGCAGGAACCTTGTTAGGGCACCTGCAGGTTTCCTTGCAGGTCCAGCCCATGAGGGACTGCAGGGAACAAGGGTTCTGGCCGAGGTGGGTGTGTGAGGCACGAAGTCAACACACAGACACTGGGAGTCGGGTGAGAGCAGTCACTAGGTGAGGTGCTGTAGACTCATTTATTGCTGGGAAGTGTAAGCCTTATATACCTCTCCTCCTGCCCCCAGTGTCACTTAAATTGGTGTGTCACTTCCTAATAGATGCCCTCATCCAGGCAGATTGTAGGTTGGCTATTTTGCAGAAGTGTGGCCTGCACTCTCAAAGTGAAAGTTGTGTTCTCTAGTGCAGTCTGTGCTTAAGCCTGGCACTTCCTCTCCTACACATAGTCTTTGCTTACAGAGTCCAAATCTTCAACTTTATCCTCCAGTCTTTATATTCTGTTTTCCGTTTCATTCATTCTGCTTGTGAGACTTTCTCCTATTGTTTCTACTTGGTTTATTGAGTCTTTCAGTCCTGTGTTCATTTCCATTTTGGTTTTTGTCACTATTTCTATCTCTTTAGTGAATTTGCTTTTCAAATTATGAATTGCTTTGGTATTTTATTAAGCCACGTATTTGTATATTCTTGAGCTTCCATCAAAAGTTCATGACTTTCCTCTTTGAGTTCTTTGAGTTGTTTGTGTTTTCTTGTTTATGAAGAAAATGTTTTCTTCATGCTTATGATTGTCCTTTTAATTTCTGTGTCCTGGGGTTCTATAGGGTAGTTCTCAATGTTCTTCCTTTCATTAGGACTGGTGTGTTTTGCTGGGGACATATTTTCCTGGTTTTTCATATCACTTGTGCTTTAGCATTGCCGTCTAGGCATGTGGAAGTTCTTTGCCAGTTATGTGTTGAACAGGAATTTCCACTCTGCTTTTGTTTAATTTAATTTTGGTTTAGAGTCCTGGCTGAGCAGGTCTATCTGCTTGATCCTGAGGCTGACTTACCAGGATCCTGGCCGAGCAGGTCTGTCTGCCTGATCCCAAGGCTGAGAATTTGCCAGTGAGGGGGCCACCTGGGTGATAACTTAGGGATATATGATAGGGTGGGTGGTTAATCAGGTTTGGAAAGATAGTCCTGAGATTTGGGTTTAAGGAGTAGGATCCATCCTGTTAGAGAGGCTTGCAGGGAAAGTGAGGAGAGGAATGGGGTAGCACTCCTGTCCAATACTGATTCTTTAAACTTCCTCTAAAGTGTACTAATGGTCAAGAGGACATGGGGAGTGTAACAAAAGAATTTTCACAGGCTTCCTTGAAAGCTGGAGCATTTCTCCTGATAATTGATACAATGCTTACTTTTTCCTCAATACAAATACACTTAATTTTACATAAAAATGTCTTCAACTGTTCATAGGATGATGCTATCATGTTTGGAGATAGGGATTGTCTTGTATTCCAGACCTTGGCTTAAAAAGAATGGGCACATACACACATACATGAGTAGCAGAAAATAACTCTAGAAAAGTAGATTAACATGAAATCATGAGTGACTTTGAGTTTACTGTTCTGAGCCTGTATACTTTGAAACAATACCAAGGTAGCAGGGATGACTAAAGGGTTTAAAGCAGGACAGTCTCAAGATCCAAACTTTAACTGAGTAGGGTTTACTTATATGAGTATTTAAGAAACATTAGAGAAATAAAAAAGAAAGCAGAATAGTAGTTAATAGCTACCTATGAGGGGCTAGGGAAATGTCTTAGTGGTTAAGAGCACTGGCTGCTCTTGCAGAAGATATGGGTTCAAATCCAAGCACCTACATGGCAGCTAAGAATTCTCCATAGCTCCAGTTCCACAGGCCCTGACAGCCTCTTCTGACTTCCATGGGCATTGCACAATATGCAAGTATAACACTCATACACATAAAATAAAAAGAAATAAATAAAAATAGCTACCAATGAAATTCAGGGTGGAAGCATAGATTAGGTAAGAGGAGAACAACAGTATCACTTCTAAACTGATGGGACTTACAAACTGGTTAGAAGTTGTGGGTAATAGTGTTAGAGGAAGATGTGATTTTCTTGACTTCTAGAAACTGAGGCAGGAAACTGAAAGATCGGATAAAAGAAAAAGGCAATACAAGGCCCTGAAGACCCACTGGGAAAGCAAAAGGCCATTAATTTCCATTTTAAACCTCTAAATTGGAGACAACCAAATGCCATTCTATCCATCTGCCTGGCTGAGTTTGAACAATTTCTTTAAAATCCATATTAATCTCATTAAGGAAGGTGAATTGCTGGTAAATTTGAGATATATTTAATGATGGATATATGTTTTAAAAAATGTATACACTTATGTAATTTATTAAATGTTTACTACTTAAATGTTTACTACTACAATGATAGCCCAGTTTCAAAAAATGCTAGAGACAGAGTTATCAGGAAAAAATTTCAAGTAATATTTATTTATTTTATGTCTATAAGTGTTTTGCCTGTATGTGTGTAAGTGCACAGCGTGTATGCAAGTGCAATACCCTCAGAGGCCAGAAGAGGGTGTTGGATCCCATGGAAGAGTGACCAGTGCTTTTAACCACCAAACCATCTCTCTTGTCCCCTCAAGTAATATTCTTGGTACAGAAAAACAACATAGATATATAGAAGACTTTCAAGTCGTATATATTTCATAAAAATAAAATTAAATGAGGGAAACAAACTGATAATATACATTCGTGAAGAAAAGAAAAGATATTCAGCAATCAAAGAGTAGCTTGTTCATGTGGCAGATGCTACAATGCAGGGGCGACTGAACAAAGACAGCCTCAGTCTTACAGTCATTTAGACCAAGATTGAGTCCACTCTCTTCTCAGAACTGTCCTGTTTGATTTTTCTCTTGGAACTCTTCCAGGGATGTGCTCCATATAAACAGTATATCCAGCATTATATGGGAGAGAAATAGGGAACTTCACCTAACCTGGAAAGAATTTTCCTTTTCTGACTCCTATTGACCCAGAATAGCACACAAAACCACAAACAGATGTTATCAACCTAATCCTACATGTATTTTGCAACATAAACTGTGCATAATTCATTGTTTTCAGTGTTGCTGCCTTCAGTAATGATGCTATCACAACATACACACACTTAACATTATTCTGGGTCCAGGGCAAGGAAGGGACATAAGGGGGAACTAGAGAAGAAAAAAGTTGATTTTAGGTCTAGTAAGATTACTACATTGTTTTCCTAAAGCCTAGCTAAATTTAAATAAACTGATTATACAGTGGAAAGGCAGATTGAACAGACAGTTTTAAATGTTATCAAAACATAAGATTAACTTTGGTTATAAAGTTAAGATAGATGAGAGGCATTCCCAGAAAAGTCATTCCCATAGTCATTGTGCTGGGTAGCTTTAGTGTCAACTTGATATACTTGTATAGAGGGAGCCTCAATTGGTGAATTGCCTCCACCGAACTGGCCTGTGGCCATGTCTTTGGGGCCTCTTCTTGATTACTGTGTGATGTGCGAGGTGTCAGCCCACTGTGGGTGGTGCCATCCCTGGGCAGGTGGGCCTGTGTTGCATAAGAAAGCAGGCTGAGCAGGGGCCAGGGAAGCAAACCAGTAAGCAGTGTTTCTCCATGGTCTGTGCTCCAGGTTCTGCCTCCAGGTTCCTGCCTTGAGTTCCTACCTTGAGCTCCCTGATGAACTGTGACCCAGGAGATGTAAGATAAAATAAACCCTTTCCTCCCCAAGTTGGTATTGCTCAGAGTATTTTGTCACAGCAATGAAGAAACAAACTAGAACATTTATGTACCTGTGAAACTGATGGGGGGTGCAGACATTTTTGTGCATGTAGTATCCACGAGGTTCATTCTTAAAAAGTGGTGGGATTTATACTTTGAAATATCTACATTTACAATATTTTGGAAATCATATGCTTTTTAGCTATTTAACTTTATAGTGAAACGTTTTTAGTATGGTAAAATGAATACACAGCTTTCAAAGTTATTTTAGGGAATACATGAACAAAATTAAAAAATTAAAGATGTGTCTCAACACATTCTGGATCCTACCTTCTCCGGGATCTCCTCTGTGACTGCTGCTTTCTGTATGTCAAAGGAGGTGCTGAAGTTTTACAGGAACAAGAGCACAACCGTGCCCCTTAATAATGGTCGGCAATATCCAGGTCACATTTTAAAATCATTTATTCATTTATTCATTTATTTTTATGTGTATGAGTGTTGTGCCAGCATGTATATAAGTGCACCCATATCATGCAATGCCCACAGAGGCCAGAAGACGGTATTGGATCCCTTGAAACTGGAGTTATGGACAGTTGTTAGTAGCTATGTGGGTACTGGGACCAGAATACAGGTCCTCTGCAAGAACAGTGCTCTTAAATGTTGACCCATTTCTGTAGCCTGCAGACCACATTTGGAAGGAGCCTTGAAGCTGTCCTAGGATGCTTCCTGGCTCTGCTGAAACTTTAGCCTGGAAATTGCTTCACCCAGTACTCAAGACCAGCTTTGTGCAAGTGCATCTGGTTCGCAGTCAGGATGATATTCTTTCTCCTCCACATATACTTCCACAGGCTTGGGGTATGCAAGAAAATAAATATTCCAATAGCAAAAATGTTTAAAAGATCTGGATATGAAAATGCTTAAGGAATATTCCTATGGCATTTTTACCGTCATTTCATTTTTTTAGCTATTTACTAAAGGAAAGACTGTTTTAATTTAAATGAGAGAAGATAAGCAGAAAGTGTTACAGCTCTTTAAGCTCATTTGATCATTAAAATTATAGTTACCCTTAGTTATGTGTATACAGTGGATGTGATTTGTAACCTGACTTCTAAAGAAATACAGTGCCTATGTTTTAATAACAGTCACACTTAATCCAATCTTCATCATCTTCAGTTTGTCCCAAGCCTTCTTTAATAGCGCTGCTCTCTCCACACAGGTTTGTCTTACACAGAATCTGCAGTGCTCGACTGTGCTGGAGAAGAAGTTGCATTTTTAGGGTCCTTTATGGCGGGATTTCTTAGCTTATTATTTGCTACCAATACCACGTGAACATGAGGTCCTACCTACAGAACAATTGGGTGCTATTGAAGCAACAATGAACTGAGGACATTGTAATAAATAAGAAGACACAGTGAGCTGGCATTCAAAAAATCCAAGCAAAATCTTATTTTCCACTTTTGACTTCCCACATTGCACCCTATCTCCAATACTAATCTAGAGTTGAGACCTGTTCTGTAAAATTTAACGAAACAACATTAAAGCATAAACCACTACCAGAAAGATCTCTAGGAAATCTAGGGCTAATGGGAAAAAAATAATATACTCCTAAACATTCTATGGAAGAAATAGGGATTAAAAGGGAAATAATGGAATTTTGAACAGAATTAAAATGTAAACACTGCACATAAAAATGTTTATGAGGGGCTGGAGAGATGGCTCAGCAGTTAAGAACACTGGCTGTTCTTGCAGAGGACTTGGGTTCAATCTCCAGCACGCACATGGTGGCTAACAACTGTCTGTAATTCTAGTTCCAGGGGAATCCAATGCCCTCTTCTGACATCCGTGGGCATTGCAAGACATGTTATGCAGGCAATGTACTCATACACATAACACTCATTCACATAAAACAAAAATAATAGAGAAAATATTTTTAAAATGTGTGTGATAGAGTAAAATGTTTTAAAAGAGAAGTTTATCCATGAAATGCATGTATTAGAAAAAAGTAAAGACTTAAGTCACTGGCCTTAGCTTCTCCCTGAAAAGAAAAAAACATGTTTCAATAGTAAATAAAACTTAAACTGAGGAAAGAAAATTAAAGAGAAGGAATAACTAAAATAGAAAATTAATAGAGAAAATCAATAA
>NW_008341877.1:1785677-1818239 GCF_000622305.1 Nannospalax galili | reverse complement strand
ATATATATATGATAATGGAATTTTATGAAAAAACAACAACAAATTTGATAGCTTTACAGCTTCAATGAAATGACCAAAGTGAACGAAAGACTCATGTTACTAATACTCAGTCAAGAAGCAACAAATAATTGAATGCTCCCATGTTTATTAAACAAATTAAACTTCTAGTTAAATACCTTTCACAAAGAAACTCAAGTTTTCTCTAGAAAAATTTTAGAATTTATAGGGAGTTCTATGAATTAGTTAGGGAAGAAATATAATAAATTTCAATATAACTCTTCCAGAAAACTGAGGAGGAAGAAATATTTTCAAACTCATTTTATTTGGCTCACATAAATCAGGTAAGCTTACAAGTCACTGACATTTTTAAAAGGGTAAGAAACAGTCCAATAGTCCTTAAGAAGATATACACATTTTTATTGTCTGCCTGATATTTTCAAGATTATATATATATATATATAAATTATGCAGAAATTTCTTAAATAAATTACATGAAAGATGAAAAAATAATGTTTACAAGACAGTCATTGAAACAGATCTTATTCAGTGTTAAATGTAAACCATATGTTCACAGGTACATATTGTTAGAAACATAGTATATATTTACCTACTGAAGACCACACAACTTTTAACATGCTTAATTATAGATAAATGCAGTAACACATATTTAAAATTCTTACCTCCACTGACTTTAACAAGCAAGAATAAAGTTATGAGTGCATTGTGATAGCAGGAATGGAACATATTCTAGTGAACTATATATACTAAGTTTGGGGTATTTCCCCTCACTATTCCCCTCTTTCATGCCCCCTCTCTCCCACTGAAACCCTTCTTCTTAACAATTCCCTCCCATTTTCATCTGTCTTTTGTCTAACCTATATTCCTCAGTGAGTTGTGGGGCCTCAGGAGTCCCTCTCCTATGCCTGGTTAATGGTAACCGGGCCAGTCCTGTGCAGGTCCTGTACAGGTAACCACAACTGCAGTGAGTTGGTGATGCATTGGCTGTGACATGTCTAGAAGACATTGTTTCTCAGCAGCCCTCCTCATCCATAGCTACTTATCTTTGCACTTTGACCAGTTGTGAGTCTCAGCAGTAACTAATACCCACTGCATAAAGAAGCTTTTCTGATGAAGCTGAGAACAGCACTAATTTACTGGTACAAAGATAAATATTTAGAACACGAATTGACATCATATCTATTTAGTGAAGCAAATGCAGTAAATTCTCCACTATGGCCTATGACCTCCCCAACCACAGGTTCTTAGTCATGTTGACGGTACCAGGCATGAGTTCTCACCTGCGAAATGGACCTGAGAAATCACAAAGTTGTTGGTTACTCCCATAATGATTGTGGTACTATTGCACTAGTGGGCATTTCTTAGCAGACAAGCTTCCCCAGAAGATTTCATAGCATCTTCCAGAACTATGAAAGTTAGCCAGCAGAGAGGAAAATCCAGTTTAGATCCAGCTTGCTTATCAATGTCTTACAAACAAAATAAAGATGGCTTCAGCAATAGGGTCTTCTGATGTTGTTCCAGTAAGTAACCAAGAGCACTGGCAATAGTCTGTAATGTTTTAGGAACCTCTGGGACCTCCCTGACCAACAAGTCAACATACATTTAATAGTACTGTGATTTGTTTTCTCTCTTTTCATAAATAAATATAAAGAGTAGACAATATCCAGGGAATATGAGCCCCTAAAAAGGACTTGGTCTTATAATGTACCCGTCATTGGAAAATACATGAAAAGAAACTCTGAGGAGACAAAGCAGGTATGAAAATGTAAGCGAATATTAAAGTTGCGTTCTCTGAACAATGCTGTAAATCACAAGAGATCACTTTATTCTTATATTAATGGGCACATTGTTCTGTGTAGTCCATCTTTTTTACCTCTCTCAACTTCTTGATTGATCAGAATATTGATAATACTACATGGCACCTAAAGCTTTTGAAAAAACTTAATTGCAGTGATAAATGCACTTTATTTTTAGCGAAATATGCTCTTGTGCTAATTAATGAACAGGTACATTATAACCCCTTTGTGATTGTGAGGGCAGAGTAAATAAGGCTTACCTTCTCAGAGGGCATCTTTAAATCTAATCTTGTAATATGCAAGATTTCTAACTTGGATATTATTAACCTTAGATATGTTAGTAATCCAGTGTGACTAGACAACTGTCTAAGGAGTTACGTATGGTGTTTTTGTCAATCAAAATCAATGTAATTCACTTGTTGACTAGTCCCAAGCTAAACAGAGAGTTCTACAAACAGAATAAACTTGAGAGATATCTAGTAAAAATGAACAAAAATCATATACACCATCCCCATAGCCATCTTCAGCCTAAAGACACTCAGTACCTCAATACCTTTGTTAAATGTGAAGAAGGCTCTGAAACATTGGCAAATTCACTGAGATGTCATGGCTTATGAAAGCACTGTCTGCTCTATGAAAAAGGGTTTATTTTAAAATTACAAATACAATGCCACAACATTACAGGGAGTTTGGCAAACAGAAGGGAAGATATCAATCATAATCCAACATGCAAATAAACCAAATGCAGTATTTACGGGATCTCCCTTTGTTTTTCCCTAGAATGACATGTTTTATTATTGAAATCACAATGCACTCCTATTTTATTCCACCTCATTAAAGTCAATATAAGTAGTATTTTTTAAAATGTGTTGCTGCATTTACCCACAATTAAGCATGTTAAACATTGCATAGTTTTCAGTTAGGTAAATATAGACTATGCTTCTAGCCGTATGCACCTGTGGGCACAGGGTTTACTTTAAATATTTTATTTATTGTTGTTTTTAATTTTATGTATATGAGTGTGTCACCTGCATGTAAGTGCACCCATGTCTTGCAATGCCCGCTGAGGTCAGAAGAAGGCATCAGATCTCTTGTAACTGGAGTTACAGATGGTTGTTAGCTGCCATGGGGGGTGCTAGGAATTGAACCTGGGCCCCCTGTAAGAGCAGCCAGTGCTCTTAACCACTGGGTCATCTCTCCAGCCACACATGGTTTAATTCTATAGACATGGCTCAGTGACTGTCCCATGAATGGTATGCCTTCCAGCTTTTGTGTAATTTCTTCATGAAAGTTTCACATTACATAGTGATATTTATAAAAATGGATGACTTTGGTAAGACCAGTTATTGTGTGCTTTTGAAGAACAAAATCCAGCTTATACTAGTTTATGAAAGAATGATGTTTACAACCTAGAAAAATTTTCTGATGATTATACAAAATATTTTCAATAGTAAAATGATTGACGTAGTAAGAAAAAGAAAGGATAACTGAATGAATGAAGTTTTGAAAAGGCAGGAAGTTCTAGGAACAGGACATCTGAGTACTCATTTACAAGTTAAGAGTGGAAGAAGAGACATCGCTTTCCCACAAGTGAAGCAATTCAAAATTGTAGGTGTAGATACAGGCAAGCCTGCTGGTTTATAGGAAAGAAGCTGAAGAAATCCTTCCATGCTTGTACAGTCATATGCTGGGAGGAGAACAGAGAACATCTGAAATAGCCATTGTTAATAATGAGGAAAAGTGACAAGTGGTGGAAATAGCTGCCATCTTCTCTGGTGCACTCAGCATGTACTTGCTAATATACAAATTTCATGTTTGTATGCAGTATGCTTTCATGTATTGCTGTGTAATAGTCGCATCTATTTCTACCAGTTCTCTGTGGCATTGTTGTATGGGGCATGAAGAATTTACCCAAGCATGAGTGCTGCCTCCTGTGTGTAATGGAAGAGCAGTGCTAAAAGGGAATTGAGAATCCTGGCATGAGAGAGGCCAGTTAGATGGTAGGTGGTACTGGAAAGGTGCATAGTGCTGAAAGCACTGCATGGAGCTCAGAACAAACGTGCCAGTGCTTTGGTCTCAAAGACACATAACTGAAATATTTATGGGGCCAACTTTCTCTCTCTCTCTCTCTCTGTCTCTCTCTCTCTGTGTGTCTGTCTCTCTCTCTCTCTCTAAGTTTTTTAAGAGAAGAGATCTGACTGTGGTGTCACTTATACTCTCAGTAAGTAGACAGTCCACTATTTCGAACCAAACCACCAAGAACATACGGTTGGAAAGCAAAACAGAAACTTAGATTGAATGAATGTCCAAGGAGTCATAACAGAGCCTCATACTGTCTTGAGAATCATTAAGGGGAGTTATATGGACACCCCACTTCACTTAAATCTTGGTTTTGTTAGTAACCAGCTGGTAAGTTTCAGCTGTGGTTCTATATATGCCTCAGTATATTCATCTGTAAAATGGGATTATAATGGTATATGCCTCATAGTATTGTTATGAAGGCTGCAGAAGGCAGGAAGAGGAGCTAAGTTTTGCTCACTATCTATGTAGGTAAACACTGCCACTGTTGATGCTCCTAAGAGCAAGTGATATACCAGAAACTTAATATCTCAGCTTGTTAATCCCACAATTATTTTGATACAAAATAATTTTCTCCATCTTATAAATTTTGGCTCAAAGAAATTAAAGCATTTGCATAATTAAGTACTTGCCTAATTTAATCAATGGTTATTGAATGAACCTTAAGACTTACCTTTCTTAAGCAGATGAATATTTCAGTTTTGTCTCTTGCTTTCTCTCTTGCTAAAGTTTATTAAAGGTTTATATTGGGAGCTATAGCAGATATTTACAGTAAGTGGGTTTTCCTTATCCCTTAAAGTTCTTTACCATCTCTATACTGCACACCAGTCTCTACTATATTTTCCACATGAGAGTCAACATCAGCATCTCTTTGGTGGAGACGTGCTTTCAAGCTGTACAAACCACAATTGTAAGGTAATGCAAACTCTAAAATAAATAGAATCATTGGCAACCTACAAAAAGCAGAGACCGACTCCATTTCCATAGTTTATGATTTCAGGTTTTGAAGGGAGTATTCCTGGATTTTTCATTGGTAACAAACTTCCAAACCTAAAAATCACTCTTTGAGAGCTACTCTTCTAGAGTGAATTATAATTAACTGTACTTCTTCAATGTTACAGTGAAGGCAAACATTAGTAACAGGATAATTGGAAACTCATTTTCAAACTGCTAAAGTCCACTCATCTCCGTTTAAGTTTGTTTAAAATCTTTTTTTCTCCTTTCTCATAATGTTGGTTTATACTCTCAACTTAATTATATTTAGGTTAAAATGCATGCAAAGGTTTAGTTCGTTGTCTTAAATACTTTTTTTTCTCCATCATTTCTCACATATTGTTTTGCATTGTTTATTTCTTCTCTATTCTTACTGGTTTGCTCAATAAGCTGTTTGTTTGGATTTCCTGTTTTAATTTGGAAGGTCTATTGTCTGCCTTATTTTTATTGTTGATGGTTACCACTATTCCCTGCTCTCTTTATGAGATGTGGATGACTGTACTATAAATTCTGCACAATGGACCCAGAATTCCCTAGATGATCTCTGTTTCCAGCACCATGTTCTACTACCCTGTTCCTCTAACTACTTCCTCCTGTAGAGTCAAGCCTCTGCAAAGTCTTTCTTCTCTCTATTCTCTTTCCTCAGCTCCGTTATACTCTGGGATGCGTTCTACCTTTATTCCCTCTCCATTCACTGTTAAGTCCCAAGGTTTTCTGAGATCTTTTATTACTCTTTAGAGTTTTAGAAATGATTCTTTGTACTTCCACCTGGGGGTGGAGTAAGAGATGCTTGAGGGCAGTGGGCCCCTTGACTTCTATTTAACAGCACCATGCCTTCTTAGAGTCCTCTTTAATCAAAAGTTTGAGCTCTGAAGGCAGCTACCTTGAGCTGCATTGTGTCAAAGGGGCCTGTCTTAGGATGTTGAGTGTTTAAGTGTGTGGATACACCTGGGTATTTGCATGTGAGTGTACTATGTGTGTGCATGTATGCTAGCCTCCTCAGAGATGACAGTTTCCCAAACACAGACTCTTCCATGGGGCTATTATTCTACCCTATAGAAGACAGGCTGAAATGAGAATGAAAGAAGTTTACAGGGATGACCTCAAATGATGTTTACTTTTTGAAGGTTGGCAATTTCTGTCTAGTTACCAATGACTTACGTCAGGCCTTACAACCATCTTCAACTCTCTGAGGTTCTCTGACTCTCTCTCTTGCTTCTCGGCAATGCTTCTGTTGGTCTTCAGCCTTTCAGGATTCTCTGAGATTGCAGCATCCTTAAGCACAAGCACTTTTCTGGTTGCAGATAACCTGCCACAGCTTATAGAGTCAGAGCATGTTGTCCCACTTTGACAATTTCAAGGGGACAGTAATTTCACTTTCAATACAGATTGCTTCTGAGCCCTGACGTAGGTGAGGTAACATCATTCTTTTTACTCAGGAGCTGTGCCCTCCAGTTGCTGAGAAAATTCTGCCATATATGCTCATGCTTTTGGAGGACCTTATTTCCTTTCTAAATAATATCAAGATGTATCCCAGTTGTATGTTCACGTACTGAATTTGAAGTTCCAGTGGCTTTTCCATTTCCTTCCTATTACATTTGCTTAATATGTGTGCTGGGCTCTATGAAAGGGGAGCTCTTATAAGTTTATAAACATGAAAAGCAGAAAGCTGGCTTGATTGTCGTGTGTTCTTCATGAAGATTATCTTTCTTTGAAGCACAAAGTCTGTATCAGCACATGAAATGATTAATGAACACAATCCCTGAAGATCGAAATGAAAAGGCCCCAAATGCCATTGCAACTTTTCTAAGAGTTGTATATATTAGCAACCAGTTTATCTTGAAATAGATTGTCAGTATCAATGTTGGCTTAAAAATCTTGGTAGTTATCTCTTTTGGAGATGAGGATTTCTTTGTTTCATGTGTATTTAAAAATTGTATTTAAGATCTAATTCTTAAGATGGAGACCATACCTGACAATGATATCAGGTTTACGAACCCGAGGCTAGACAGGTCACAGGACATGGGAGAATCTAATACTAGTTTCCTACCAAATAGATATCATATTAAACTGACTCTTAATTACTTGTTGTTACGCCTATAGATTAATGCATCTCTCAGCTCTCAGAAGAGAGGTTTCCTTACACAGTAGATAGTGATTAACTGGCCAACATGTAGAGAACAAGAGGCTGCAGTGTTTTTATCCCTGAATAAGACACCTATATCAAACTTCTGCTCCTAAAAATGGGCACACATTTTTGGATGTAGTGTTACATCTTCCCTTCTCTTCCTTCTCCTCCTTCCCACCTCCTCCGTGTGGCCTCTTCCTCACCCCTGTCTTCCTTCCCCTCTCCTCTTCCCCCTTCTCCTCCCATTCTTCCTCCTTCTTCTTTCTCTTCCCCTCCCTCCTCCTCCGTTCCTAACCCTCATCATCTTGCTACTTCTTGTATATACATTTTCAAATATCTAGGACCATAGTCTTAAATCCAGTTTTGATAAAATACAGTAATGAGAAAAAACTAAAGGAATGGTATCACTCACAACTTTAAAGTAAACAAAGGTAATTATCTTCCCAAGTGCTTAGAAATTTAGTTACATGTGCATGATTTCTTGAAAGAAATCAAATAGTGAAAGGGAGAAGAAAATACATGGCAAGATGAAGAGAAGGGAGGAGAAAGGATCCTCTAAGGAATCCTTTAATTTTCAAATATTTGTGCATGGCCAAGGAGCTTTTCATACAGGATGGATGTACTTATGGGAACACATTTGAGATTAATTGGTAATTAATTGTTATTTGACTGTAGTGATAATAAAAAACACCAACTTTTGAATCTTTTAGAAAAACAAAAAGCATTGTTCCTTATCTAATATGTTCATAGAACTGAGCCTACTAAACCTTGACAGTGGGTTATGGATAAATGCCCTGTAGGGTTTCCATAAATGCATTTGACTACTTGCCATATGCGTAGGTACCCCTGTAGTTTTCCCCAAATTCTACCTCGTATTTTGAGTGGCATCCTCTGCTTGACTTCCATCTACAGCCTACACATATTCCAGCTTTGGTAACAATAGCCACCTGTTTCATTCTCCCCTGTATCTGAAAATCTATTTTCTTATATACCCCAACAAACAAGAAATTTAGCCAACTCTGTTTGTGATGATAATCAAAGGAGACAATATGTCAAGGTAAGGATGGGAGTCTGGATTTTTATTTTATTTTATTTTTGTCTATTCATGTAGCATTTGTGAGTACAACAAACCTTATTATTACTCATTTAAACTGTATAGCAGGGTTATCACATTGAAAAGGGTTATGGACTACCTGGTGGTTTTATTGACGGAACCAATTAACAAGTTTGGATATTTTAATCTTTTCTATTTCTGAGGGTTCATGATCTTTGCAAAGATATTTGTGACTCAGCTCAAAACAGAAGGAAAACATACACATGATCTCTCTTTCTCTCTCTCTCTCTCTCTCTCTCAAATGGAAACATCATTAAATTTTAAAATTTATTTTTACTTGATATTACATCCTAGTTCTCAGAGCTAGGGTTTTATTTTTCCTGAAAAACAACCAGAAAACAAAACACATTGAAATCTCACTGTGACCTTTCCAATCAACTTGCGTTGTTTTTTAACAGCATACTTTTCCTATGGCTTATCTGAACTGTGTAGAAGATAAGAAATATCTTATGACACATTACTTTAATGAAGTGATTGTGTTTAGTAGACTCATGATTTGGTGAGGTGGCTGGAGCAGGAACAGAAGCTTAGTGCTTACATCTTACAATTTCAAGCAGATTTAGGAAGCAGAGCACAACTGGAAATCCAGCAAGGCTCAAGAACTCTCTAAGCCCCCCTCCCCCCATTGTGATAGTTTGAATGAAAATGTCCTCCTTAGGCTCCAAGTATTTAGATATTTTGTCCCCAGTTGTTGGCTTACTGTTTTGGGAGGTCTTAGAAGGTGTGGCTATGCTAGAGGAAGCATGTCACTGGGGGCGGGCTTAGAGAGTTCTCGAACATTGCTGGATTTCAAGTCATGCACTTGTTTCCTGTGCCTGCTGGAAAATGTGAGAGCTTAGCTTCTGCTCCTACTCCAGCCCCCTCTGCCACTATGCCTCCCTGCCATAATAGACTCTTGCCCCTTTGAAACTGTAAGCTAAATAAACTCCTCTTTTATAAGTTCCCTTGGTCATCGTGTTTCTATCATAGCAACAGAAAAATGACTACTATACCTGGTGACATGCTTCCCCCACTAATAAATACTACACTCCCTAAAACCTCCCAAAATAGCCCCAGCAGCTGAGGACAAAATGTCCAAATACTTGGAGCCTATGAGAGACATTCTCATTCAAACCATCACAGGACCCTTGGTAGATTAACCAGGTTCCAGTGGATGGACCCATACTGATGGACATTTGGGGACAGAAATCAAATGAGACTCTATAGACTTTTCATATATATATAATAGAATACATGAATACATTAACTTGGGTGGGACAATAAGGGGAAGAGTAGGGGAGGGGATCAAAAGACTGTCAAACTATATTTTATAAAGATTACAAAATTTCTATAAGAAAGAAAACTAAAAGGAAAGAAGTCATATAAAATGTATATAAAATGGAATTTTGGTATTTAAGCAATATTACATCTACATTTTGGCATTCTAAAATAATACATTTTCTATTTTGCCATTGTCAGCTCAGAAATACAAAATTTTCACATTATTTATGGTCTCTATGCCATAAGGTCATTTATTTTGCTTTTTGCAAACCTGCCTTAAGTGGTGACATAGGGAACACGGGGACATGAGCTAAGCTGTGCCTGCCGCTCATATCCTGGGTTTCATTTTTATTGCTGCTCAGGTACAACCTCCATTGCATACAGGGAAATAGAAGTAGCGATAAAATTAGAGGCTGGGAGTGGTGGTACACTCCTTTAATTACAGCACTTGGGCGGCAGAGGCAGCTGAATCTCTGTGAGTTCAAGGCCAGCCTGGTTTACATAGCGAGTTCCAGGCCAGCTGGACCCTGTCTCAAAAAGACACACACACACACACACACACACACACCGAAAGAAAAAAGAAAATTAGGAAATGGAAATGTTTAAAATATTTAAATGAGTAAATGATCACCTACAAGGCATAGGTAATCTTTGTTTACTAACAAATAGTCATTCCTCTCTTCTTAGTGAGTAATTATGACAAGTGATCAGAGAATCAGAAGTATGTTCTGGAAACCACCTTCAACCCCAGAAAGTGAATCATAAAGGATCTGAGCTAAACAATATATTCCCATTCTCCTCTACCAGAAGAGAGGGAGGGAAAAAAGAGAGAGAGAGAAAGAGAGAGAGAGAGAGAGAGAGAGAGAGAGAGAGAGAGAGTCACTGTCCTACTGTTCCCTTCAGTTTCAAAGCAATGCCCCATGACCAGACAACCTCCAACTAGATACAGTGTCTTAATGTTGGTGTGACTTTCCAGTAGTCCCAATCTAAGCCTTTAACACATGCACCTTTGTGGGACAGTCCAAATCCAGACAATAGCAGTAGATTTAACAAGGGATATTTAGGTATTTCAAAATCTTGGATAGTAAAACAAATTGAAGGATTTATTTGAAAGTTCAGAGAGCTGAAAGAGGAAACAAAAATCAAGAAAAAGATGATATAGTAAAAGTAATAAAAAACTTGAATTAAAAGTGGCTCTCTCTCTCTCTCCCTCCCTAGTCTTTCTCTCCTTCTCTTCTTCCAACCCCTCCTCCACCCTTTCTACCCAGTCATGGGGTAAGCACTTTTGACAAGCACTGCTACTGTAAAGTGCTGGGACCAATCAATCATAAACTAATTCTCCAAAAGTGTGAGTTAAATAACTGCTTCTCTATCAGTTATGTGTTACAGTGGTGGAATGATAACATAGCAATTGATCTTCTTCTTACTGTGATATGTTATTTTGATTTTGAACTCAAGTTGGACAAGAGAGAATGCTTGCATTGGATGTTCTTTGAGTCCTAGAAGATAGCTTGACATTTGCTTACACAGGTTTCACCTGTTTCGGCTAGCTTTTACAGTAATTCTTTTGCTAGTTCTCTGCTAAGAGTAGAGTTCATGCATACCCACATTTGCTGCTTGAAGTGCAGGAGCCCTGTTGGAATTGCAAACTCTTGAACCCTACTGAATCAGGGCCTGAATTTTAAGGAAACTGCAGGTGGTTTTTATCAGATTTGAACTCTTCAGTAGAGGTATCTCTTTGGGTTTCTAATTTCTAACAGATGAATCTATTTTTACCCATGTCCGGGAGAAGAAAGACGCTTTCACCTTACTTTTTCAAGCAGATAGGTAGCATTTTCAATTCCCTCTTTCAGAAACAGGGCTGGCCTTTGTGCTTGCAGCTCATTATGGATGGCAAGTCTGTGTCCTGGGCATGCCTGCTCCAGTGAATATTGAATCCTCAGGCATGTGGGCCACAAGCAGCTAGTATAGTCCTCTTTTTCTGGTACCTATAATTACACCTACATTTTCTATGTGTTTATAAGCATGAGGATTTCATTTTTTAGCACATACGAGCAGCTTTTAAAATGTTTGTGTATATGGAAGGTCTTTCTTTTATCTCAAACTACTTTGTCAAAATGAAATCTTTATTCTGAGAATAGCTGAATATTTATTCAATGAAATTTTGGGAGGTATTGATAAATGTAAGCAAAAGATTCTAAAGAAAAGGCAGTGTTATTTGCTTTGATTAAGTAATGAGGTAATAGACTTAATTAGGACTTCCTGTAAAATTAAAGCCCCCCAAAATATTGTAAAATTTACAAGAGCATAAGGAAGAAAGAGGAAAGGGAAAAAAAAACTGGCTAATTTGGCAAAACCAATGAAAGTAAAACAGAGAAAATAAAATATGTTAAATCTTAAACCTGTTAAATGGCAAATAAAATAGAGGGAAAATGTCAGGATGCACAGTTATCTTCACAACTTAGAAAAAACTTCTATGTCGAATAAATAATCAGAACTGTTAGAGACAACAAAGAAAATTCAGTATTGTTTATATGAAAAAAACATCAAATAAAGTGTCAGAGAAAAGTCAAACTAGAGAAAAATGATTCAAAAGTAACAAGAGTAAAAAGATAGAAGATGAGAGGAATCAGTTCAGACAGCAGAGTCACAATCATTAAAGGGCACTACACAGACAGGACAGGACTTACGCCTGGTTCCACTGAGGGACGACACACCTAGGAAAATGATCTTCGCTCTACTTATTTCTCCTTTGACTCTGTTGGATATGCTAAGGCTGTGTGCGCCAGTTTCAATGTCTTTTGAGCAGGCAGAAAAGTAGCTGGATTTTTTAAAAAGCCTGGGTGGCCACAGAAAAGGAAAAACTTTGAAAAGCACAGAGGAATGCTCACTTGGTGTAGGTGAAATTCAACAGTGCTCTGGGGAGAGGGGAACACTGGAGACTAAAGGCTTGTGGTGCCTGCTTCTGACTGAAGTAGTAGTCACCTTTAACTCCTCCTGATTCATTGCCCTTAAATATGCCTGACATTCTCTCATTGTGTTAGATGGAAACCAATTGCAAACAAAACACAGTAAGCTATATTGTATAAGAAATTAAAGTCCATGTTATAATAGGAGTCAGTTTTAATGCTCTCCTTGCTGAGAGACCCTATGATAAAAAGGAGACCATTTACTTTTATAATTCAAGAAAAAAAATGGGAAATTAATAGAACAAAGACTATTTCTATTTATGGGAAAATATAAAAATATACCATCAAATTAGAAGGAACTAAAAATCATTGCGAACAACTGTAATATTAAGAAGGGAAATGAAATAAAAATAAAATATCCAGAAATATAAATGATAAATCTAAGGACAGATCCCAGAAATAGAACTCAGTTACCTTTGTAGTATTTTCACAGATTCAGCTTAATCAGCTCTATATGTCTTGAGTAGTAACCACTGTGATTGCACCTGCGCGACAATCCTATCCCAGTTCCCAAGCATACAAGAAATGGACCAAACCATTAGAGACTCTTTAGAAAGTACATCATCATAATTCATTCCATTAACATACTTTATGAACAAATAGTGATGTGGTCACATCACTTGATGTTCTGTAGCATTTTAAAATTCGGCTACCTATAATTAGAAAAAAATAGGAAACAGAGTAGGGGGATATTTTCAGTCTGATAAAATGTATCTCTGTGAACTTCAAATAATTGTAAAATTCAGTAGGGATATGTTGCCTATAAAATACAAAATTCAGCTTGTCAGCATCATACCATTTATAGAAAACTATTGTAGGTATGTTAAACATAAATGTGGAATTTTATGTTAAACATAAATGTGGAATGTAAATTTATCATATTTATTTCTGGTAATACTCTCATTTAAAGATAAAGTAAGGCTTCTCAAAATAGAGCAAAAAGCATAATGATAAAATAAAATATTTTAGTTGAACTATATCAGAATTAATCACTCTCAATAGAAAGTATAAGGGAAATCATAAAATACATTTTCACTTCATTCAGACATTAGATAAAAATGTATATTGAACCGGGTGGGCTTTGAGGTGAATAAAGTAGGGTCATGGAGTTCATGGCCAACCGTAGGCACATAGTGAGTTTGAAGTCGGCCTGGTCTATACGAGATGCTTGACAAACTGAAAAAAGTACTGTGACTGGAGAGGAAGGGAGGAGGGAAGCCAGATGGGAGAAAAAGGAATGGAGGTGAGAGAATCTCAGGGGGTTAGGAGACCTAGACAGAAAAGTGATGCCCTATGAGAAATGTACAAAGAGTGTCTGAACATTAAAACATATGTATACCTGGGAGCTGCTTGGCAGGGAATGCAGTTCCAGGTAGAAGAGACCTCCCTTAGAGCAACAAGCATGCCATACAGCACTCATGAAAGAAGCCTCTTTTTGCAACAGATGGAGGCTACTGCAGGGTTGCACATCTAGTCAGGCACAGAGAATATATACCTGGGAGATACCCCAGTACTTGGTGATACATCTGCAGTCGAATCTCTACAACTAAGGCTCATGGAACATAGCAGAATAAGGGGTAGAGAGGGCTAATGGACCCCTCAACTATCACCAGTGAAGCTTCCTTGTACATCAGAGTGAGGTGTACACAGAAGGCCACGACTAGCCAAGTTTTGCAGAATAAGAGATGGTAGATTATAGGATGAGACTCCCACACGGAACCTCACCCACCCATGGCTCAGGGACCATTGCAGAAGAAGAGGAGGAAAGATTTAAGAGCCAGGTTGGCTCATGAACACAGGGAGGTGGAGGCCTCCAGGCCACTGGAAGCTTGCTCATGTGAGCCTGTGACAGTGGTGGTGTCGAGCATGGGACTCATGTCAGCTCAATTAAACAAGGGCCCAAAGGGGAGGTGAGAAAGAGGTGGTGGGTCAGCACTAGATTGAGAACTATTTGAGACTGATTATTGCTGGGTGAGGGTGAGTATAACTTACATGTGACCACTGGGTGGGCTGACTAGATTACAGTGGATACATTTACACTGAAGGACATTTGGGTACAAATACCTGAATGAATAGGACTCAGCACATATGACAGAGTGCATAGGGTTCTGTGGGGGCTTGGGGGAAGCATGAATGGGAAAGGGGATCTGGATTTGAGTGGGAAACATATGAAATTTAAAAAGCTCAATAAAAAATTAAAAGGATATGTATATATGTACATATGTATATATGTACATATATATAATGTATGTGTCTGTGTGTGCTTTTCTACAACTCTATTTTTACTTAATGTCTTAGAGATATTTTTCTAATTAACTGCACTGAGGTGTGTCCAACTGTGGTCAAGGAGTCCAAACCGAAGTCATGTTTACTTACGATATAAGATTTTGTTTTTAACTTTTACAAAAACTTTATTGAGAATTTCACACATGCATATAAGGTGTTTTGATCAAATCCATGCCCACTCCCTCCCCTCCAACTCCTCCCATATCTCCCCATCATTTTCTTCTTTTCTTTGTTTTTCTTCTTTCTTTTATTTATTTTTATGGGGCTTTGGGTACTCTAACTTTTCCCCTCTGAAGAGGTAACCCTAAAATCATTTAAGGATTAGATACAAGCTACCAAATACCTTTGATATTTTTGGCCTTTGGAACAGAGTATGTTGCTAACAGTCCCAAGGATATTTTGTCTTTTGGCCAAGAAACTGGCTACTTTTCTTTGGGGTCTTTTTACCCTAACTGCCTAGCCAATTCCTACCACCTATTCTTATCAAGCCATCCTCTGAAGAGGTTACCCAAATTGCCAATAGGGAATAGGAATGCATACTGCTCTGGCTTTTTTCATGTTGTACAAGGATGCAGGGTGAGGCAATTGGAGTGCCCCTTCAGTGGGTCTATCTAAAAGACTGCCAAATTACAATAACTCTTATCTCTAAGGGGAAAGAAAGTCCTTGAATCATGAATAGGAGATGAGAAGAAGTAAAGGCAAGAGTAATTAGCATTGCAAGTTCTAGACAGGGAACTAGAAAAAATCAGAACAGAGCAATTTTCAAATGTTCATATGAGAGTCCACAGGAATTTCTTGACAAGGGCTTCCAAAAGCATCCCTCTATTGGATTCTTTCTCATTTTTCTTTTTACCTTCCAAGGCTGGACTCTAGAGTGATGGATTCGGGATTCGCTTTCAGGTATTTTGATAGCTGTTGGAGTGGTTACAATCAGCGTCAGTTCTCTCTCAGAGGCTTCTAAATAGGGTGAGAAAACGCATTTATTCATCATTTTAGAACAATAGCTGGTCATCTACCTTAGCTACAGGTGGGCACTACAGTATTGCAGACCAAGATTTGAAGTCTCACGTCTGAGCAGGACTTTCTGGTTAGGAACAAAATCATCAATGAGAAATAATTGCCTAAATAACGTTTTATATAGACTTAAGACTAACGTCTAGGAAATGTAATCCCTTGAACTATTAAAGAAATATACTGATGACTTTACTCTTTGGTTATACTTTCCTTTTGGGTGTTTAAGACCATATAGTTGTCCCAAATAAATCAATTTATTTACACTTAAGGTCATTTGAGGATCTGTTCCTCAGGGATCACATGGGCTTGGGAGGAGCTTCTGGCTCGTTTCTTTTACTAGTTCCATCTATGTGAAGATAATTCAAAGGTCCTGCTTGATCATATCTGGCTTCACTTAGAAGTATGAATAAGATGTTTCCTCTGAGTTGACCCTCCCCTTTGTAGACTGGACACTGGTTCAAGTCCATCTCGTGGGGTCTCCATGTTCTCCCTGAACAAGAGGACAGGTGACTCACCACATTTACAGGACATTTTGAGAGATGCTCATAGTCCCTTGAACTTGGAAGACCTTGGAAGGCAAGGAGCAAAAACTCCTTTAAGTCCCTCTGACCACATTGGTATAGGCCTTAAAGTAGGCCTATACTTATAGGCTGTTAAATATCCAATAAGGTTAGTTTTACCAGTCTGATATTTTCAATTATCATGTGATATGTAGATAAGGCTTAGGTAAAGAACCAAATATTCTGAGAAAAATATTGATTATGTTTCTATTTTGTTCCTTAAACTAGTTGATTAAACTATGACTATAGACATTTTAAGATTATGTATATATTATTTTTGTCTCATCCTTTATATATAACAAACCTTCATCACTTGCTTAGGCTTTATCATTTTTTTCTATTTTGGAAAATATCTCCATTCCCATATCCTTTTAACATCTTTTACATTCTATTTTCTTTTTTTTTAATAATTATGAGACATAATAGCACTAACAAATACATTTTCCATTGGTTGTGAAACTTCTTTTCTTGGTGATGCTAAGTAATGCTTATTCCCTTTTAAGTTTCTAGTGTCAAGCCAATGTTTGATTAAAGTTTTACTAGGGAACCAATGAATTTATTGAGCTTACTTACCAAGATAACTGAGGGGTTGCTGAGGTATATGTATGACCTGAGGGTTTGAACACTGGATAACCTTTACTTAGCATGTTTTCTCTTCCTTGCCTTCTATACTTTAGCCCTCACCAAATCCAGGAGGCCATGTGTGATTAGGGTTAAATTGTATACAGGGAAGAGTGGCTGGATACTCCAGTAAGGGTCTAGTGACACTGGTTGGCCCTCCTTTAATGAATGAGCACAACCATCAAAAGCCCAATTGTGATAATGTTTAGCGATCAGACTCAGTTGAAGTCATGATGATGGTAATTATTTCATGCAGACGGGACTGCTGTATAACATCATCTTATTAAAAGGACCTGGAATTTAAAAGGATTTTGTGCTAGGACCCACATATGAGGGAGAACATACATCGTTTTTTTTTTTTGTTTTTTTGTTTTTTTTGTTTTGTTTTTCTATACTTCACTTAGTATAACAGTTTCTAGATCCATCCATTTACCTGCAAATTTCATTATTTCATATTTCTTTACTGCTGAATAGAACTCCATTGTGTAAATATACCACATTTTTGTTAACCATCGTCAGTTGAGGGGCACTTAGGTTGCTTCCATCTCTTAACTATTGTGAAAAAAGCAGCAACAAACATGGTTGTCCAAGTGTCTCTACAATAGGATGAGTCCTTTGGGTATATGCCAAGGAGTGGTCATATGATAGATTCATTTTTAGTTTTCCTAAGAGTTCTCCACACTGTTTTCCATAGACGTTGCAGGAGTTTGCAATCCCACCAACAGTGAATGAGCATTCCCCTTTCTCCACACCCTCGCCAGCATTTGGTATCATTTCTTCTCCTGATCCTAGCCAGACTGATTGGGGTAAGGGATACTTTAGGGTGCTTTTAATTTGCATTTCCCTAATTAATAATGATGTTGAACACTTTTTGAGATGTTTCTTAGCCATTTTTTATTTCATCCTTGAGAACTCTCTGCTTAGATCTTTAGCCCATCTTTTAATTGGGTCATTTGATTTCTCAGTTCTTTGTTTTTTGAGATCTTTATATATTCTGGATGTTAAACCTCTGTCAGATGTGTCACTGGTGATGATTTTTTCCCAATCTGTGGGTTTTCTCCTCACTTTTTTGATTGTTTCTTTTGCTGCACAGAAGCTTTTTAGTTAAATGAGGTCTCACTTATTGATTGGTGACCTTAATTCCTAAGCAATTTCTGTCTGATTTAGGAAATCCTTTTCTATACCTATATCCTGTAGTTACTGCCAATATTTTCTTCTAATAGTTTCACAGTTTCCAGTTTCACATTGAGGTCTTTGATCCATTTGGAGTTGACTTTTGTGCAAGGTGAAAGATAAGGATCTAGTTTCATTCTTCTACACGTGGAGATCCAGTTTTGCCATTACCATTTGTTGATGATACTGTCTTTCTTCCATTGTGTGTTCTTGGCACCTTTGTTGAATATCAAGTGGCTGAAATTGTGGGTACTCAGGTTTGGACCTTCAGTGATGTTCCATTGATCTATGTATCTGTTTCTGTGCCAGTACCATGCTGTTTTTATGACTATAGTTCTGTAGCATACTTTGAGATCTGGTATAGTAATTCTCCCAGCATTGCTCTTTATGCTCAGGGTTATTTTGGCTCTCTGGGGTCTTTTGTGCCTCCATATGAATTTAAGGACGGCTTTTTCTAATTCTGTGAAGTATTTCATGGGGATTTTGATTGGGATTGCATTCAATCCATATATTACTTTTGATAGGATGGTCATTTTCACAATATTAATTCTTCCAATCCATGATCATAGGAGGTCTGTCCATCTACTGGTATCTTCCTCAATCTCTTTCTTTAACAATTTAAAATTTTCATTGTGGAGATTTTTGGTGTCTTTGTTCAGATTTATTCCAAGATACTTTTTTTTGAAGCAATTGTGAATGGGAACATTTCCCTCTATTCTTTCTCAAATTGCTTGTCATATAGAAAGGTTACTGATTTTTGTAGATTGATTTTATAACTTGCCACTATACTGAAAGTGTTGATCAGTTCTAGGAGTTTTCTGGTGGAAGTTTTGGGATCTCTTAGGTATAGATCATATCATCTGCAAAAAGTGATAGTTTGACCTCTTTTCCAATTAGTACTCCTTTAATTTCCTTCTCCTGTCTTATTGCTCTAGCAAGTATTTCAAGCACTATGTTGAAAAAGGGTGGAGATAGTGGACTTCCTTGTCTCATTGCTGATTTTAATGGGAATGCTTCCAGTTTTTCTCCACTGAGAATGATATTGACTGTGTATTTGTTGTATATAGCTTTAATTATGTTGAGGTATGTTCCCTCCAGGCCAATTCCCTCTAGGACTTTGAACATAAATAGATGCTGGATTTTGTCAAGCCTTTGCATCTATTGAGACAGCAATATGATTTTTGTCTTTGAGTACATTTATAATATTAATGACATTTATTGACTTGTGTATATTGACCCAGCCCTGCATTTCTGGGATAAAGCCTACCTGATCATGGTGAATGATCTTTCAATGTGTGTCTATATGTGATTTGTTGAGAATTTTTGCATCTATGTTCATTAAGGAACTATAGTTTTCAATAGTTTTCTTTTTTGGTTATGTCTTTACCTGGTTTGGGTATTAGAGTGATACTGACTTCATGGAAGGAATTTGGGAGTTCTCCATCTGTTTCTTTCTTTTTGAATAATTTAAGTAGCATTGGTTGGAAGTCTTCTTTAAATATCTGGTAGAATTCTTCTGTATATCCATCTGGGCCTGGGCTTTTTTTAGTTGTGAGGCTTTGTATTACTGTTTCAATTTCCTCATATGTGATGGGTCTGTTTAAAGTGTTGATCTCTTCTGGGTTTAACTTTGGTAGTTCCCATGATTTTAGATATCTATCCATTTCTTTTAGAATTTCAGATTTATTAGCATATAGATTTTTATAATACTCCCCTATGGTTGCCCGGCTAGCTCAGTCGATAGAGCGTGAGACTCTTAAAATATTCCCTTAGAGTGGTCTGGATCTTTTGGATGTCTTTTGTGATGTTTCCCCTTTCATCTCTGATTTTGTTGATTTGGATTTGCTCTTTCTTTCTTTTGGTTAACTCTTCTAAGGGTCTGTCTATCTTGTTTAGCTTTTCAAAGAACTAGCTCTTAGATTCATTGATTCTTTGTACTTTTTTCTTTGTTTCTATTTCATTAATTTCTACTCTGATTTTTTTTTTCTCCTGCTGAGTTTGGGTTTCAATTGTTCTTGCCCTTCCAGTTCCTTGAGTTGCAGTGCTGGTCATTTATCTGTGGCACTTAGAGCTATAAACTTCCCTCTTATAACTGCTTTTATTGAGTCCCAGAAGTTGTTTGGGTTGTATTGTTCTTTTTGTTGAATTCCAGAGTTCATTTACTTCTTAATTTCTCCTTTGACCCACTCATTTGTTTACGAGTGTGTTGTTCAATAGCCACGAGTTCCTGTAGTGACTAGGGCTTCTTCCAGTGTTAATTTTGAGCTTTATTGTTTTGTGGTCTGATAAAATGCATGGGATTATTTCAGTACTTTTGTATTTGTTGAGGTTTGTTTTGGTGCCCAGTATATGGCCAATTTTTGAAAAAAAGTTCCATGGGGTACTGAGTAGAAAGTGTATTCTTGGGGGTTTGGGTGGAATAATTGAAAGAGGTCTGTTAGACTGATTTGATGTATGTTATCATTTAATTCAGACATCTCTCTGTTTATTCTTTGTCCAGTTGATGGATCCTGCCTTCAAATGGTGGTGAGCTTCCCTTAATTTGGCCATATCTATCCCCCTACCTGGGGTTTTGTGAGGCCCCTCACAAGGCCCCAGGGCAAATCTGGCTTTGGGAGGCTAAGGCTGAGATCTTGGCAGCCAACCTGAGAGGGTGGGTTTGGACCTCCACCTGTGTAGTGGCTTCGATCTCAGTAGACTTCCAAAGAGTGCCCAGTTGTGTCCTTCCTCTGTCCTCCCTCTGGCATAGGGTTGACAACACAACGGACTGCCTGAGAGCACCCAGATCCTGCCTCCATGTGGTGAAGGAAGCCTGAATGTACCTGATTGAAACCTGAATTGGGCTTCTGTGGGTACTCCTGAATGGCTGATCTGAAGCCATCAGTTCTCTCCAAATTAAACCTGACAGAATCTGTACCCTGTACCAACCAGCTATACATAACCAATAAAGAAAGGATCCAGGCACCCAGATAATACAAACAAAAGCATAGAACATCAAATAGACAGGATTAGAAAAGAAACTCCCCATGACATATCATAGTAAAAACACTAAACCTACAGAACAAAGAGAGAATACTGAAAGCAGCAAAAGAAAAACAAGTCACATACAAAGGAAAGCCCATCAGAATTACAGCTAACTTATCAATGCAAACGATGAAAGCCAGAAGAACCTGGGCCAAGGATTTCCAGTTCTACATGACAATAGATGCCAGCCCAGAGTACTATACCCAGTAAAAATGTCTATTATAGTTGAGGGGGAAAGAAAAATCTTCCATGACATGAACAGCCTGAAAAAATACATGTCCACAAACCAGCCCTTCAAAGAATACTTGAAGCAGTACAGAGAGCAGAGAGAGAAACAATTATACCCCAGAGGCAACAAAAGAAAACAAACAAAGGTATAATCTAGGAAACACAAAATTACACAGAGAACACAAAAAGCAATCAACATAATGACAAAGAATGCACATCTTTCAATAATAACCTTATATATCAATGGACTGAGCTTCCCAGTCAAAAGACACAGGCTAAGTGAATGGATTAAGAAACAAAATCCATCTCTTTGCTGTCTACATGAAACCCATCTCACCTTTAAGAATGGGAACTACCTTAAGGTAAAAGGGTGGAAAAGAATATTCCAAGCAAATGACACTAAGAAATAAGCAGGGGTTGCAATTCTAATATCTGATAAAACAGACTTCAAAGTAAAACTAATCAGAAGAGATAAGGAGGGCCACTTCATTCTGATCAAAGGAACAGTTAACCAAGAAGATATTACAATCCTTAACGTATATGCACCAAATTCTGGTGCACCCAAATTCATAAAAACAACGTTACAGGACTTTAAGACACAAATTACCTCGAACTCAGTAATAGTAGGGGACATAAGATTTTTTTCCCAGCAACCACATGGCAGGTAACAACTGTCCATAACTGCAGTCCTGGGGGTTCTGACAGCCTCTTCTGACCTCCACAGGCATTGCACAACAAGGGTGCACTTACCTACATGTAGGAATACACACATACACATAAAATAAAAATAAAAAAAATTTTAAGTATTTTATTTTTCTTTTATGTGTGTGCATATTGCCTGCATGTATGTAAGTGCATCCGTGTCATGCAATGCCTGAGGAGTTCAGAAGAGGGTTTTGGATTTCCCTGGAATTGGAGTTATAGATGTTTTTTAGCCTCCATGTGGGTGCTGGGAATCAAACTGGGTCCTTTCCAAGAAAAGACAGTGCTCTTTAACCACTGAGCCATCTCTTTAGCCCAAAGACATAAGATTTAAAAAAAAAATGATTTATTATTTATTTATTTTTATTTTTATTTTTATTTTTTGGTCTTTTTGAGACAGGGTCTCCCTGTAGCCCTAGCTGTCCTGGAACTCACTATGTAGACCAGGCTGGCTTTGAACTTACAGAGATCCATACAACTCAATTGGACAGTTCTTAAGCATAAATTTTGTAAATGACAATGTTTTACCACAGTGTCAGAAGCTTGGGCTCCTGATTGCTGAAGTAATTGCTTTTTATGCATATTTTAGTCTTATTTTTGATATTTTAAAAATTATTATTTCCTGTTTCTTCTTGATTGGCTTATTTCTGGTTAGAATTCTTGACTTTTTCCTAGAATTTTTCTATCACACATAATTGTCCACAAAATTGATAACATCCTATCACTTTTATATTTTTCACATTGAGGTTATATTCATTTTTAAATATTGACTCTAGAATTTCATACAATGTGTTTTGATCATAACCAGAACCTCTGTTCCTCTCAAGCCCCTCCTTAATACCCTTTCCTCCAATTTCATGTCCTCCATTTTTATAAATCCTTTTTAAAAATTATTTTTTTAATCTTTAAATTTTTGTTTTTAGAAGGCCTATCAATTCCATTTAGTGCCTTCCATGTGCTCCTTGGTGTGGGTCCACCCCTGAAGTCTAGTCAACTTACCAGGCATCACATTAGTAAGGAAAACTGCATTCCCTCTTCCTGCACCCATCAGTTGTCAATAGATACTCAGATAAAGCTAGGGTTCCTGCCCACCTCGTCCATCCATACTGGATCTCTTTCTGGTTTGAGTTACACTGGTTTTGTGCATGCTGTCAAAAGTGCTGTAGGTTCACCTGTACAACTACCCTGCTGTGTCCAGACCACACAGTTTCCTTGTATTTGTCTACCACCTGTGTCTCTTACAATCCTCCTACCCCTCTGCTGCGGTGATCCTTGGGCCTTGGGAGAAGAAGATGCAATATAGGTGTCCCATTTAGACTTGAGCACTCTACAGTGTCTTATTCTCTGCATGGAGACTATTTGTGGGTTTCTGTGTTAATGGCCATTTCCTGTAAAAACCCTCTCTGATGAGAGTTGAGAGAGTCAAGTCATTGTGAATTAGTTTAATATTATGTCTACTTAGCAGAATGATAGTAGATTCTCCACTATGGCCACAGGTTCTCACCCTCATTACCTTTCCAGCTATGGACTCCCTGTTGTGAAGTGGGTGTTGAATCCAATTAGAAGGTTTATTACTCCCATTCATGCATTATCACACCTTGGACATATTTTGCTAAGCCACTGAAGGAATTGTATATAAAAAAAATTAAGACTTTGAAAAAAGAAATTGAAGATCCTAGGAGATAGAAAGACCTCCCATGCTCAAGAATGAATAAAATTAATATTGTAAAAATGGCCATCTGGTCAAAAGCAATCTACATATTCAATGCAATCCCCATTAAAATTCCAATACAATTCTTCACAGAAATTGAAAAAAAAACAACCACCTCAAATTTTATACGGAAAAAAGCAAGCATAGCCAAAACAATCTTGAACAATAAAGGAAATACTGGAGGTGTCACCATCCTTGGTTTCAACTTATACTGCAGAGCTATAGCAATAATAATAGCATGATATTGGCCTAAAATATACATTGGTTAATGGAATAGAATTTAGGGCCCAGATTTAAATTCACAAATGTACAGCCACCTGATTTTTGACAAACATAAAAACATACATTGGACAAAAGACAACATTAAAAAAATGGTGCTAATCAAACTGGACAGCTACATGTAGAAGAATGAAACTAGATGCATGCCTCTCACTCTGCACAAATGTCAGCTCCAAGTGAATCAAGGTCCTCAAGACCTGATACCTTGAATATGATACGGTAGAATGTAGAGAATACATGGGACCTTACAGGCACAGGAATATGTTTCTGAACAGGGCCCTGACAGAATGATCATTAAGACCAACCATTGAAAAATGGGACTTCATGGTACTAAAGTTTCTATACCTCTTTTCTTTCTTTATTATTTTTTATTTTATGTCTATGAGTGTATTGTGTGCATGTATGTAAGTACACCCATGTCATGCAATGCCTGCAGAGGTGAGAAGAAGGTGTCAGATCCCCTGGAACTGTAGTTAGGGACAGTTGTTAGCCACTATGTGGGTGCTGGGAATGGAACCCATGTCCTCTGCAAGAACAGCCAGTGCTCTTAACTGCTGAGTCATCTCTGCAGCCTGGAACACTTGTGTACTTCTAAGGACACCGTAGAGACCACCTAGAAAATGGAAAAAAATCTTTACCAGCTATCCATCTGACAGAGGGTTAGTATCTAGAATATATAACGAACTGGAAAAGCTAAGTATATAAAAACACATTAAAAATACAGATAAGAAAATAAAGAGTTCTTAAACGATGAAATACAAATGGCTAAAAAATATTTTTTAAAAATGTTCAACATCCTCAGCCATCAGGGAAATGCAAATGGAAACTACTTTCAGATTTCATCTTACCCAAGTCAGAATGGCTAAGATCCCCCAAACAAACGACAAATGATTACAGGGATGTGAGAAAGGGGAGCACTTATTCACTGCTGGTGGGAGTGCAAACTGACAGAGCCATTATAGAAATAAGTGTGCAGATTCCTCCAAAAGCTAAAAGTAGATCACCACAATGGCCCAACCATACCACTCTTGGGCATACACCCAAAGGACTGTGCATCTTACTGTGGAGATACTTGCTCATCCATATCACTGCTGCTCTATTCACAATAGTCAAAAAATGGATACAGTCTAGATGTCCGTCAGCTGATGATTAACGGATGATGAAGATATGACACCTTTACACAACTGAATATTATTCAGCTGTTCATGAAAAAATAAAATTTTGGAATTTTCAGATAAGTCACTAGAACTGGAAACAACTTGGATGAGGTAACACAGACCCGGAAAGATGAATGCTGCCTGGTCTCTTGCTAAGTGGATGATAGCTTTCAATCTTTATTTATTTGTTTTTCATTTAGGTGAATTTCATACAATATATTTTGTTCATATTTAGACCCCTTTTCCTATTTTTAGCCTTTTACAGCCATATATATATCTCCTGTTGTGTCAAATTTGTGTCCCTTAATGCACTTTGGTGTAGGTCCATACACTGGATCCTGGCTAATCTACCCAGAATCACACCCTTAAAGAAGACTGACTCTTCCCCTCCCAGCAGCTATTGATTGCCAATAGCTTCTCAGATAGGGTCAGAGTTCCTGCCCCACTTCTATGCTGGGATTTTATCTGGCTTAAGGTTATGTGGGACTTGTGCTATTACCACTGGCGTGAGTTCACAGGAATGTACAATATAAAAAGGGTTGTCTGGAAAACTCTATTTTCTTGTGGTCATCCAACACTTCTGCATGTTAAAATCTTTCTGCTCTCTATGCAATACCTGAGCTTTGGGAATCAGAATTTAAGGTTCACCTTAAAAATGGAGTCAAATTCCTGGAATTACTGATATCAGGCCTAGGAACCAGTGGCTAGACAGACCACAAACCATAGGGTAGAGAACCTGCTGCTATTAGGCTAAACAGACATAGCATTAAACTCACTCCTAAGGATTTATTGTTATACCTATAGATTATATCATCTCTCATCTCCTACATGCAGCAGATGGTGATTAACACAGAGACCCCCAACTGATCAACATGCAGAGAATAAGAGATGACAAGAGTACTTAATCCCAGATAGGGCACCTATAACTTTCAATCCTTAGACATGTGTGTTTCAAGTGGAAAGCCCTTAGAGATTAGGAAATCCTAAACTATCTATGTATAGTAGATATAAACAAAACTTCTTTGTTTTTAACTACTTTTTGTCCTTTAGAAACTTCAAAGTCCTTAGATATTAAGCCCTAAGGGGCCATGTGGGAGGGGAGATGGAATGCAGAAATTTAAATGGGAAAGGGGAATGATAGGTGATAGGTGGACAGGCTTAATGGGGTAGGGGATAGAAAGGGAGGACAGAAGAAGGAGTAAGAGGAGGGATAACTAACACTAAAGGGCTTTTAAAAGAGTCATTGGAAAATTACCATAGAAGCTTCTCAAATACACAAACACACACACACACAGACACACACACACACACACTCATAAACAATATATAATATATATTATAAAAAGAATTTAAATGTAACTACCCTATAACTGATAATCAATGGCTCTAATAGACATCACAGGCTAGCAAAAGCGAGTGTCAGGAATGGGGTTCATCTTTTTGGAGTTGTTAACTAGAGAGCGTCTAAAGGTCCTCAAACAATACTGGCTGTTTCCATTTGTCCTAGTTTGTTCTTCATTGCTGTGACAAAACACTCTGACCACTACCAACTTGGGGAGGAAAGGGTTTATTTAGCTTACATATCACGGGTCACAGTTCATCAGGGAGCCCAAGGTAGGAACTCAGGGCAGGAACCTGGAGGCAGGAGCTGGAACACAGGTCATGGAGGAACACTGCTTACTGGCTTGCTCCCCTGGCCCCTGGTCAACCTGCTTCCTTATGCAACATGGGCCCACCTGCCCAGGGTAGCACCATCCACAGTGGGCTGGGCCCTTCCACATCACTCATCAAGAAGATGCCCCTCAGACATGGCCACAGGCCAGTCCAATAGAGGCAATTCCCCAACTGAGGGTCCTTCAACCCAGGTGTGTCAAGTTGACACTAAAGCTATCCAGCACACCATTGCACTTGGTTTTCCATCAGAACTTGACAGCAAGTTGCTAGTGCTAAAGACACTACGTACTTGAGTCTCAGAACAATCAAGGACTAATCAAGCTGGTACTGACCTTGAAGCTACATCTCTGCTGGCTAGCTTTCAGAGTACTAGATGGTGCTATGCATGTTACTGAGAGAGAAGCCTTATGTAGCTGTGAACGCTACTAGCTACAATATCCATTCTTGTTTATAATTTAAAGTAATATTTTAATATTCATTTTTCAATATTTCCATGATGAATGTCCTGTTGGATAATTAGATTTGTTTTTTTTATTTTTTATTTTTTTGGTCTTTATGAGACAGGGTGTTCCTATAGCCCCAACTGGCCCAGAGCTTGCTATACAGACCAGGCTGGCCTCAAACTCACAAAGATCCACCTGCCTCTGCCTCCTGAGTGCTGGGATTAAAGGCATGTGCCACCACACCTAGTGGATAATTCGATTTAAAAAATATCTCTAAAGAGTATAGGAAAAGAGTGAATGGACTCATTTATAAAATTTTATTATATGCAAATATATAAATGGGCATTAACTTAGATTTTCAGTATATATTAATTTATGCTATTTCTGTTTTAACCTATCTATATATAGTAGATATAAACAAAACTTCTTTGTTTTTAACTACTTTTTGCCCTTTGGAATCTTCAAACATATATTTTGATCTTCATTCAAATATTGTATTTTGATCCTAACTCCCCCCCATCTCCATCTGAAAGGCCCCACATTTCCCTCCCAACTTCATTTCCTCTTTTTAAAATATCCATTCTCATTTTGATATTCAACACAAAACACATCTATTGACTTATGAACACAAGATAGCTAATATGAAGGTACTTAATGTATGTTTGCTGATATTCTAAATGCTTTATTTTAGTACTAGTAATATGCTATTATTGAATTCATTTTACAAAATAAGGATAGAAAACAAAGTTGATAATATTTTGCAGTTAGTGTGAGAGGAGCTGTTCACCCCAGGTAGTCTGGATCAAGAGATTATGCCCTTTGTTTTTACAGAACACTGTTTAAATATGCAATCAAATCACATAATAAAGACATACTGGGAAAGTAGCTCCCCTATAATTCTTTCCCTCAGAGGCTATCTCTGTGTCCTAATTCTAATGAATGAGCCTTTGTTTTAGTCAGCTTGCAGCTCCTATAACAAGCTACCACAGACCAGGATATTTAAACAGCAAAAATGTTTTCCTGCAGTTCTGGAGCCTGGGAAGTCACAGTACCTGGTTTCCCTATAAAAACAGGAGACTTTGGACTTCTTCCTCTTCTTAGAATGAAATTAATTCCTTCAAAATAGTCCAACTCTCATGACCTAATCTAATTCTAACTCCAAAGGCTCTACTTTCAAATATGCCATAGATAAGATTAGAGTTCTTCAACATATATATTTGGAGAAGACATAACCAAAGAACCCACAGCTCCTCCCCAAAATTTCTATGGCTATCAGAAATATGCATTTATATGTAGATGTACATCTATTTATCCATCTATGCATAATTTTATGTTTAGTGGTGTTGTGTACAGGGAATGATTTGTGACAGTCATAATTTTGGTCTTAAGTGAGTTTATTAAGTATGTAGAAAGCAAAAGTAAAAGAAAAAATAGCAGCAAAGAGATGCCATCATCAAATCAGGTACTGACAGCATCTAACAGAAATGACCAGGGAAGCTCTCCTGTAACAGCAGGTGGAATTACCAACTGAGAGCTTTCTGGGCAGAACAGAGTGATAGTCTTTCCATAGAAGAGCTTCCAGTATTTTGTTCTCACTGCAGGAACTGTGCAGTGAACAACAGCAACTTTTGTTGGAAATGGTTGTCTTCTAGCTATTGGTGTTTTTAAAACCCTTAACTTTTATTTTCTCCCAAGACCAGGGGTCAGCCTGTCCCAGGACAAAGAGTTTTGCAGAGTATTTTATATAAACATATTTGAGTTTTTGGCAAGACTGCCTATCTCTTGTTTGCAGAGTTAGCACATGGCAATCTACTAATATATCATGTTTGGTTTTTAAATCACTTATAAGTTGTTGAAGGACATTCTCATTTCTGTTGTTTGTAGCAAATCCTTAGGACTATAATGAGCATGGAGTGCAAAACCGGGGTCGATTTAGCCAAATATTATTCTTTATGATGGCTTTGACATTTTTTCACCAATTTTAAAATAAATTCTGACATTTTGTGATTCAATTTCTCCAAAGAGTTAAGGGCTGACATAGTAGAAAACATAAGTAATTATCTTTATTTAATATAATTTGTTTTTTAAGCCAGTTCTTTAAATTTTACCATAAAATATCTTAAGAGAGATACATTGATGTAAACCATGAGATATAGAATCATAAGGAAATGAATTTATTAATGTATTAAATGATAGTTGAATCTAATCTATTCATGTCATAATGTATTAAAGTTACTTGTCTACACATTCTTAACTATAAAGCTTTTGTCTGTTGTGAGTTCTTAGGCAAACTTCCTTGTCATTTGAGTTTATTAAAACAACTCTTACACATTTTCTTAGTCTCACAAAACTAAGAATCACAAGATGGTACATTCCAGCAAGAGTTGGCCAAGCTATCAATGACCTTGAACAGTGAATACTCTTTGTAAACAAGAAAAAAGCATTAAAGAAAATATACAGAAAGCCAAAAAAATCTTTGTGTTAATTTTATGGCCATAGTTTTGTATACAAAAGGTGTTTGTGTCCCTTATTGTTCTAGCTGTCAGCACAGGGGAGGGCAGTTCCTATGACATGAGGCTGATTATCATCATCGCTCTGTTCGTCACTGGCTGTATCATTCCACACAACCACATTGCGTGTGGCAGGGTCTCAATCTGACTCTGCAGTGGCACTGTCCAGATAGGCTTTTTTTTGGCATTCATTTTTCAGCTTTTGTCTGTGATAGCAATTCTTTCAAAACAGAAATGATATCTCAAAGATACTGTAGATTACATCAATTATGCTCCCTAGAGAGAAAGATCTATGATAGTCATACTTTCAGTTTGGAATGAATTTATCAAGCATGTAGCAAGCAAAAGCAATAGACCAAATACCAAGTATCACAGAGATAGCAACATCAAATCAAGCATTAACAATGTTCAGAAGAAATGACTGGACTAGTCCTGTTGACACAGATATGCTGGGGTCCAGATGAAGAGATTTCTAGGTAGAACGGTAATTTTTCATGCATGAGCTTCAAGTTTCTTGCTCTTACTGCAGGCACTATTTTAAGGCAGGATGAAAATAGTAACCTCTGTTAGAAATGGTTTATCATCTGCCTCTTCTCCAGAGGACAATGTTCTTAATGCCCTTAGCTCTTTGCTGTGCGCTTTCCTTCCTGTCACAAGGCCAGGGGTTAGCTTATCCCAAGACAGGGAGTCTTGGAAGACACTTGAAGTTAATGTGCTTGAGTCTGAGACAAGGTGGTCAATCTCTTGTTTTCAGGGTCAACTCTCAACAAGTCCAATCAGAACATGCCAATAAAACATAGTACAGTAAGGAAATCCAGAAGGCAAAAAAGAGATGACACATGTAAATACATAAACAAATGTTTAAAACTGTGTGGATGAAGATGATATTGTTAAGATGCTAAAAGCTGATCAAGAAAGTGAGGACAAAAATGAAAACATGACAGAGAAAATATCTTTACTATATAATAGGTAAAAAATAATTGGAAGGAAAAATGAACTACATATATAACAAAATAATTTAAGAAGATATATTACATATATATATATATATAGAGAGATTTTGCAATATTATTTGGAATGGAAAAAATTGGGAGAAACTTTATTATAAATATAATAAAATTCACCAATTCAAAGGATTCATGTTAAATGACAAAACGAAATTCAATAATGTGCTTTACCTTACTACAGTTTTGTTTATGAAACCCAACTGAAATGTAGAAAACAGTCCTTCTGTGTGTATATACAAATTGGTAAGACGTTGTATGAATTCAGAGGGTTACTCAATCATCTCTGTCAGAACATTCTGTTATAGTAGGAGGGGGAGCACAAACACATATACACATGATCAGGAATAAAATTGAAACCTCAAAACTTTAAACTTCTTTCCATTCATAATTATTATTCTATGACCATTTTTACATTATGGTCATTTCAGATCAGACTTCACTAAAATTATTTTTCCTCCAAAGGTTTCTGTGAATTTATGTCAGTACTAAGCTTAGCTTCTTTCATGCAGTTTGTGAACTGAACATGCACTTACCTTTTCTGATATCAGATGTCAGGGACTACTTAATTAAAGCAATTATAAAATCATAGTGACTGGAAATAGTCATCACAACTCACACTGAAAGTCACAGGAGGGCTGCAGTGTTGTGTCCTTTTCATCCATATTTGGGAGGTCAGGTGCTTTAAACCCCATGGAAGCAAAGTCAGGTATACACAAGCAAAGCAACAAAAAATGATTGTGAAGTCAAGAGAGTATACCCATAACTTTCTTCCTACCATTGGTGTCCTCCTTCTGTGTTCTATTCTAAAGATAGTAAACTGTAGATGCAGCTCCTGTTAGACACTAGTTTTTTGTTTTGTTTTTGTTTTATTTTCTTTTGTAATTTTTAAAAGTCCCTTTTAATTGAATTTGTGATTTTCTTTTTTAAAATTTCTCAATGCCTATTTATTTTATTCTTTAATAAAAGTTTCATTATTTTAATAAATATATTTTGTTGAGTTCTGTGCATTTCATACAATAAATCTTAATCATATTTAACCCCCCTCCCTCATTCATACCCCATCATAGATCCCCCCACTGGATTTCCTGCATTCTATCATATATGTTAAGGTCTATCTGGTCAAACTTTTGTATTCAGATGTCTCTCAGTGCAAATTCATCCACTGGACTCTAATCAGCCTATGTAGAGTCCGTTAAGGCATACTATCCCTCACCCAGCAGTAATCAGTCTCTGATAGTTCTCAGTCAAGGATCGGCACACCGGTCATTTCTCTTGCTCCTCTCTGGGCCTTCGTCTTTTCATATACTACATCTTGGTCACTTTAGACCCATCCTTTATCTGCACCCCCATTGCCCCACATGGGTTTTCATGTACTCCGTTATAGATGTTACAACTTATTGAGTCAAGTTTTTGTCTCCAAATGTCCCTCAGTGTGCAGTGTGAGGCCATCCATGGGATCCTGGTCAACCGCTTTTGAATCACTCCTTTAAGAAATACCAACTCTCTCTCTCTCTCTCTCTCTCTCTCTCTCTCTCTCTCTTCCCCCTGCCCCCAGTTACCAATGAGTCTGTTAAAGTTGATGCTTCTTACCCATTTTCCCACTTCTGTGCTGGAATTTTGTCTGGTTAAACACCAGTTGTTTAAGGTCAAGGCAGTGCAATTAGTGAAGGGAAGAAATGAAAAGTATCTCAACTGGAACAGGAGACGTAAATATTTCTTTGCACATATGTGATCCTGAATGTAAAAAGTTTGAAGTAATAGGCTAAGAAGGTCATCAGGATTTGGGACATGTTATGATATACAAACATAAATTATA
>NW_008341877.1:1772519-1785534 GCF_000622305.1 Nannospalax galili | reverse complement strand
AAAAGAACATTATTTTCATATATAGATTTAACAAGAAATTTCAAGATTTGTATGTTTTTATATAGAATTTATAGGATATTGTTGAAATTCATTTAAAATGATCAGCATAAATATCTCCCAAATTAGTCTATAGATTAAATCCAAATCTTAATAAAAGCTGAACTGATTACCTTGTGACAGTTGACAAGCCATTCCTTAAATTCAGACAGAAATGTAAAGGATTCAGAATTGCTGAAATAATTTAAAAATATATTTTATTTAATGTTTTAACTTTTTAATTGTTATCGAATTTTTGTATATGTCGTACAGAAGATTTCAATCTGTCTCAATCATCTTTATACCTCCATCCCCACTGGCACCCTCCCATACCACTTCCCCACTGGAATTCACACATTCTGTTGTCTTAAGGCCTATTGTGTCATTAGTGTCCCCAGATGTCCCACAGGGCAAGTTCATCTACTGACATTTTAATTTAGTGTATGTGAGTGTTTTGTCTGCATGTATGTTAACTACACCTGTGTCATGCAGTGCATACTAATAGCAGAAGAGGGCATCAGTGGTCTTGTCCAAGGACACTTCTAGTTAACACTCCACCCCTTCCTCCGGCTCTTACATTCTTTTCACCAACATCTTCCACAAAAGTCCCTAAGCCTTGAAGGGGGTGAAAGCTGTGAGATGATCTTCCTCCTACTGTGGCAAGGCACTGACCATTCGGGTCTCTGCATCATCCATTTTCCATTTCTGTGGGATTCCATCTATTATAAGGATTTGGTGTTAAGCTCTACAAATGAGGGAGAACATACGTCTTTTGTTTTTCTGAGTCTGTGTTATTCCACTTAGTATAACACTTTCTAGAACAATACAATTCTTAAAAGGACAGGTAAGAGTAAATCCTCTTTATCTTGAGTTCAGTAAAATTTTCTTAGATTTGATTCTGAAAACACAAGCAACAAAAATAATTTGACCTACCTTAAAATGAACAACTTTTTGTTACAAATATGAAGAAAGAAAGGACAGCACACAGATTGTGAAAGTGGGCTGGCAAATGATATGTATGGATGAGGAACTTTATCCAAAAGGAAGAAATACAACCTCTTAAGGTTAATATTTGAAAAAAGATAATTCCCAATACACAATAGGAAAATGATGTGAGCAGACATTTCCCCAAGAAAGATATCCAAATCAATAACAGTTATATGAAAATAGCCTTATTAAGAAAATCAAAATCTGATGACAACCTTTCCTACATATGAGGCTAATTATCACATTTTTAAAGGATAGTAATGACTGTTGTAGAGGATGTGGACAAATTAGAAACATGTTCACTACTTGTGGAAATGTAAATGGATGTACCTGATTGGAAAACAGTGTGGAAGTTCTTCAAAATCTTGCAAATAGAATTGCTAGCTAGACCAACACTTCTTCCTCTAGGTACATACTAGAGAGAAGTAAGAACATAGTCCTACATAAAAGTTTGTACTTGAATCTTCATAGAAGCATTATTCATTATGGCAAAAATATTGAATCAGCTAAAGCTCAGTTGCCCATTAACCAATGAATGGATAAGAAAAAACCTGAGTGACTTCCCAGTTTATGGAAGGTAAATCCATTGAATCTGTAGTTGATTAGTGTGTGCCTAGGACTGAGAGAACAGGGTTCATTGGTAGGGGCTCAGGACCAGTTATCGTTAAGATCTCTCTCTCTCTCTCTCTCTTTCACACACACACACATACACACACGCACACACACATACACACATGCACTTGGAGAAATGTTCCAAGGTTAGATTGTGATGACAGTAATATAATTCTATAATTATGCAATGAAACATTCATTAAAATGAGTGCCAATTAATTGGCAACCATGTGCCAATTAAAGTGTTAAAATGGAATATCAAAAACACCAAAATCACAAATTGTTGAAAGTTTTAGTCAAAAACTAGTTGTCTTGTGATCTGCCAGTTAAAGAAATGGTGATTCATGCCATTAAGGGGCCCCTTCATGTAGTTGTCTACATTTCAGAAAAGTGTTTTATTATGTGCCAGGTTGGTTATTTCGTCTAAAAACCTTTTAATGTGAACATATGTACAATTAAACCACACATTGGCAAATGAATAAGAAATTAAGTGGTTTTACCAAAATTGGATCTCTATAAAATGGATATATATGTATATATATATAAATTATATATCTTAGTATATATTGTTTTATATATGTGATTTATTTCTAATTTTTAAGTTGAATAAAATGTTTATATATCACATTGAACATGTTTAAACATATGCATACAATGTGGGATTAAATATTACCTAATACTTTGTTTCAGTGCTGTGACCATCTCTCAATGATTTTCAATAGTGTGATTCTTTATTATTAACTGTAGTTACCATTGTATACTACATTTTTAAGACTTATTTCCTTATTTGACTGAGGTTTGCATCTTTTAACTACCATGTCACCAAGTACTCTAACTCTACCTCCTGTAAACCATTCTGCTGTCTCCCTCCATGACCTCATCTTTTTGGATTCACTTGTAAAATCATGTGATATTTGTCATTTTGTGGTTAGCTTATTTCAGTTAACAGTGTTCTCTAGATTCAGCTATATCATTGCAAATGACAAGATATCCTTCTTTCTTGAGGCCTAATTGTATTTCATTGTGTCTGGGTACCACAATTTTCTTTTTCCATTCATTCCTTGATTGAGACAGTTGATTTCATACAATGATCATTATGAATGATCATTCAATGAATATTTGAAAGGTGATATCTCTTCAGCATGTCAATTCATTAAAAATAATCATCATCCATTCTTCTTATACTGTTTCTGATGGACTTAGATTTTTCCAAGATTATTTCTAGATGTGCCTACATCATCCAGTCTGAGTATATTTGAACCTTTTAGTGATTTTTTTCTTCTATTGATAGGAATGTTTTTCTTCTCTACACACAGTCAGTTTTATTCTTTGAATAATGACAATGAATTTGATTCGTTCAAACAAAATAAATTTACTCCACTTAGGGGAACAAAGACCTAGAATTCTAGTGGCATGTACAATCTCTGCTGAACAAGAAAAACCCCAGAACCAAAGACAAGGGGGGAAAAGCAACTTTCAAAACCTACATATCAGGATAAGCAAAAAGGAATGTTGGATGTGAACTCATGAATGCCCAGCACATGGTATCTTCCAAGGCTAAAAACCTGTCTCTGTTCTCAATAACGGAGTATTCTGGCAGAGATGTCTGTGACCATCTGATTGACTTGGAATGTGACAGGGCAGAAGGGTTAGCAGTTCCAAACATTTGCTTCTCTCAGGGACTCCAATATTTCACTGTATGAAAACTTGGCAATGTGCCCATTTGTTGAAATAAAATATAGTTTTTGCTCCCCTTCTCCCTTGCCAGTGTGCATTGCATGACAACTGGAAGCATGTCTGATCACATAAGAAAAATTCTGATTGACTGAATCCCTTAATTCAACTTTGAGCATTGCCTCTGACCCAAATACACACAACCTGGGGACTTTAATACCACACGTGGCAGTTATGTGTGGAAACGAAATGGACCTGTCTTTCTTTCTTTATGTACAGAGAGAATAAAGTGCCATCAAGGAGGCCACCTCTTTGGTTTGGGGTTACTCAGACAGAGCTGAACTGAATTCTGATTGATGTCTTAGGGTAAAGGAATGGTCACATTCCAGAATTTTATTTTATTTATTTTTAAAAAATATTTTATTTATTATTTTTATTTTATGTGTATGTGTGTATTGCCTGCATTTAGGTAAGTGCGCCCATGTCATGCAATACCTATGGAGAACAGAAAAGGCTGTCGAATCCCCTGGGACTGAAGTTAAGACAGTTGTTAGCTGCCATGTGGGTGCTGAGACTCAAACCTGGGTCTTCTGCAAGAACAACCAGTTCTTAACCTATGAGCCATCTCTCCAGCCATGACATTCCAGAATTTTAGAGAACCCTTACATTTGGCTTCCTGTAGCCCAAGAATCCTTTGAGTTGCAACAAACCATGAGTGTATCTAACGGTGAGACAGCATTAGATCACTTTATGTTGTTAGAAAATACTTGGCGTTTTCTGTTTTCACCAAATACAAAGAAATTTATTTGCATTCACAAATTATTCCTAACCTACCAGGTTGTTAAATATATGTTGCTTCAGCACAAGTCATTTGGCTGAAGGTATTGAATTAAAAACAACCCATGAAGATACCGTTTTATTCCAACTCTGTCTGCTGAACAGTTCTCACACAAAAGAGCACAGGTAGCAAAACTTCATCTCCCCTAAATGCACTTCAATACGTTTTAAGTGTAAAAACCTAATTTAAAATAATGTCAGCATCTTTGTGCTGTAGAATATGAGGCTCAGCATCTTTAAATTATTTAAGAGGTCCACAGAGGACCAGTTATGCTTATAACGTCAGATTTACTCAAAGAATGGGGAGAGCAAAGCAAAGTGTTGAATAAGGGTTTCCTATGCAGCTTCATTGAGTTATTTCTGCATTGTGTAATTGCAATGGTCCTTCCAAACTTTAAAACAAAATCGGAGAAGCCTGTACATAAGCCGATGAGACCGATTCTGCTTGTCAGTTTTGTGGTTTTAAGGCAAATATTTGCTTGTTTTCTAGCAATGCTGCTTCTATCTTCTTGGGTTTTATTTTCTAACAATACAATTCAGCCAAAAATATCATGAAAGAGAGTATGATTTACTATCTCTAAAACTCATCCTGTTTTCTTGAAATAAGAAGCAGGTAAATTCTAAATATATATATATATTGTATGCAACTATCTTGTTTGCCTCATTTCCAAGTAGTCTGGCATGTAAAAGAAACCATCCTTCACCCCTCTTAGGGCAAAGCATACTATAGGAGTAATTTTAGCACCCTACTAATTGAGTAGATGTGTGAATTCACAGAGACTTCTTGTGGATTTTAAAGTGATAAGGCAATACATGAAGAACTTTTAAAACTGAGTTCTATCCACAATGAGCATGGCCACGAGGTGGGAGGTTCCTGTAAATGAATTAATTATGAGCTTTCTAAGGCTTCTTGGGGTTTTAGAGTTCGTTATCAGAAGTTGGAAAGATGTGAATGCTGCATCTACTTGGCTGTTTGGGAAAATGGATTGTACTGGAGCTAACTGATGGCCACCCGACCATGGAACCCCTTTCCACATTAAGGCTATAGGTATGGCAGGTATAGAAGCTTCACTGAAGCAGGCTGGAGGGAACCAAACGGAAACTAAACCTTTTAATGATGTGTCAGTTAATGATAATTTTGGAAAGAGCAGACCTCAGAGCATAACAGAAACTCCTTTTCTGTATGTTACTGAGTTCTCTATGGAGCCTTTCATAGAGTTATCTTCCAGTCTATTGATGACTTAGTGTAACTCAGACATAAACAACTTACACGTGACAGGTCATCTAGTATTCCTGGGAGGTCATCAATGTGGGTTGTGTGGGTGAGGCACCTCTTATACTAAGTAGTCTCTGGTATCCCTCAAGGAACACTGCCTATTGAATTTCTGAGGGTAAGTATTGAGTATATCTATTTTCACAGCATTTAAAAAAAATTTGGAAAGCTTCAGACTTTGATTCTGAATTTAAAAAATGATTTGTCATTTTTCAATTTTACCTGTATGAGTGTGTTGCCTGAATGTGTGTAAGTGCACCTATGTTGTGCAATGCCCACGGAGGTCAGAAGAGGGTGGTGGATCTCCTGGAACTGCAGTTAAGGACAGATGTTAGCTACCATGTAGGTGCTGGGAATTGAACCCTGGTCCTCTGCAAGAGCAGCTGCTGCTACTAACCACTGAGCAATCTCTCCTTCCCCTGATTCTGAATTTACTCTTGTCTTGCCCCTTTCATTTATAGTTCTTCAGAAATCATGAGGTTGCCCAGTTGGGGCATCAGATGTCCAAGTTTCCCATTCTCTCCATGTTTTGTTCAGCTACTGTCTTATCCCTCAGTGCTCCCTATTGACTAGCATGTGTGATTTGAGAGCCATAAAGAAAACACTGGGGACAAGGTGTTATGGTAAGAATGGGGAGCCTAGAGATAGGCAGAGAAGGGGCTGGGGGATGGAATGAACAAAATCTCTACTGTTTTATATAGTGGCCCTGGCCCCCTGTTATCATAACCCAAGCTCCATTTCCCCATTTCACTCAGTTTACAAAGATTTTTTGTCTTCTCAAACTTACTTGTTTTCATTTACAACTTACATTCCAATCGCTTCAGGATTGCTTTGAAAAAATGCATATAACACTATTAGCTAACTGAAAATTAAAATATTGAGGTATACACATACACACAAATAGAGAAAGGGATTGAGAAAGTTAACATTTCTGTAGCTATGCCTTAAAGTTAATATGATCCTCTGGAGGTTGGAGTAAATATAAGGATGGTGTATTACCTAGACATCAAACATCTATTAATTCGAAGATGATTGATGCTTCAGTAGAGATAATTTTTGTGGTAATTCATTTGAGTCTAACACTTACATTTTTATGTTAAAGGGCATTGCATAAAATCATGGGCAATATATTTAGCACTTCACAGCAGCTGTAGGAACATGTCTACAAGGTTCCTGTTATAACACACACTGATGCAAAATCAGATCACACAGAGTAAAGACACTCCTTTAGGGACTGAGACAATAATTCAGCCATGTTCCTTTTCAGTGACCTAATTTAATACAATAACAAAACACCCATAAAAGAGAAAAAATGATCATTAACTTGAGGAGGTAGTGGACGAGTCTTTTGTGTTGTTTATAATAATTTTCAAACTGTATATATTGCCCCGTATTCTTTCTTCAGAGAATTTCTGTGATATCATTCCCTGAGAAAAACTCCATGTTTTTCAAGTTGGTCATACATTGGAGATGTACTTTTCTCCACATGAGCATATTTTCACACTTGCGCCTATCATGTACAATATTGATCATCACAGTCTTCAAAATGTAACTAGAAATTGAAATAATTGTTTAGTGCTTTCCAATGAGCTGAAAATGTGAGATATTTAAAGCATACATTACAGTTTTCCAAAATGTTAGTGCATCATCTTTTCTAATCCCCATAACAACTCTGTAAGATAGAGCAAGTGTTTTGACCCATTTAAAATTTGTCTTGATTATTAAAGTTATGCTATTTCAGAGAAAATGCACAGGAGAATTGGAGAATTGTTTCTGGCAGTAGAAGGATAGAAAAAGTACTAAATAACAATTGTGTTACTAATTGTAATTGAGTTGTAATAAAGATTTTTCTGTGGCTGGAGAGATGGCTTAGCGGTTAAGAGTGCTGACTACCCTGGCGGAGGACCCGGGTTTGATTTCCAGCACCCACATGGTGGCTAACAACCATCCATAATTCCAGTTCAGGGGATCTGGCACCCTCTCCTGACCTCCGTGAACATTACACAACTCAGGTGTACCTACCTACATGCAAGCAATACGCTCATACACATAATGTAAAAATAAAAATAAAAAAGATTTTTCTGAAAGAGATGAAATTTTAAATTAAAAGTGGTTAAAACATCATTAAACAACATACTTCAGTTTTTCTGTGACTATACAATGACTGTCCCCAAAAGGCATTGACTTTTGTTACCAAATTAATATTTAATTTGCAATACAGTTCATTTAAACATAGCTATCAATATTTGCATATACATACTGAAATTCATACTTAAATACACATACAAATGCAACTGGGGTTATAGTATACATAATATTTTAATTTTTATTCATTTCATATTATATCTTCAGATCATAATAGGACTGACTTTTTTTATGCCACTGGTTTCCTCTCTAAAACCTTAGGCTTCGGATGGAGAGTTTGCTCAGAGGTGAACAGCAGTAGCTGCTCTTTCAGCAGACCATGATTCGGTTCACAGTATTAGGTGGCAGCTGACAACCACTGTAACTCCAGTTCCAGGGCATCTAATGCTCTCTTCTGGCCTCAGTGCGTACTGTATCCACATAATGAACTTGCATACTGCAGGTAAAACACTCATTCACAAGAAAGAAAAAAAAATTGCCAGATGTGGTGGCCCACAACTTTAATCCCAGCATTCAGGAGGTAGAGGCAGGTGGATATTTGTGAATTTGAGTTCAGCCTGGTCTACTTAGTGAGTGCCAGGCCAGCCAGTACCACACGGTGATATTCTATCTGAAAATCCTCAAACTCAAAGTCTTTATCACATGGGGATGCTCTCTGCCTTGCTTCCTCAGCCCTGTACTTCACTCAAAGCTGGGGCATCATCTGAACAATTCCCAGGTGTTTTACTATTGAGGAGAATGACTTGCCAACCCCTGGCTGTGCCTTGAACTGAGGACTGATCTTTCTTTTCTAGATCTCTCTCTGCCCTGTGTCAACTTTCTTCTGAATTCCTCTGTGTGTACATTTGTATATTAATATATTCTAATTATACATGTTCTAATGTTATGCCTCTAGCCTTTTATTCAGACTTCTGAATCTTTACTTGATTATTTGGTTAGGATTTCGAACATAGCGTATTTGATTACGACTGAGGCCCTGGTCACCATGTGTACTTGCTCTTCCCATCTTTTCTTAATATATGGACAAATCTCACTATCCCTTTCCTCACGGCAAATCTTTTGCATATCTAGACTTTAATCTTTCATGATCCCCAAACCCATATAACCTATCAATAAGTTCTGGTGGTTATATCATCAAAACATGTGTGAATCTGACCTAGCCTCTTATGTAAAACTCTTGCTCAGCACGACCTCTTTCCTGTGCTAATGCTATGGTCTGCTCGCAGCCCCTGTGTTTGCAACTACATGCGATGCAGACACTTACAGCAAACACAATTTTAAATCTCAGAAGAGCTCTCAAATTTAAGTGACCAAATGTCCCCATTATTTTTCATGTGCTCCTTAAGAGGGGACACAGTCTACATTATTTTATCACTGAAATAAGCTTTTCATGTGCATCCATTCTCATGCTTGGCCAAACAAAACATAAATTTAAGAATTATGTCAGCAATTCGGTTTCTTCTACTTTTTAAGGGCCTTTTATATAAGTGGCCAGTCAATTTAAAGTTCAGATGCACTATAAGTAGTGGGTTTTTTTGGCCTTTTTGAGATAGGGTCTGCCTGTAGCCCCAGCTCTCCTGGAACTCATTATGTAGACCAGACTGGCCTTGAACTCACGGAGATCTGCCTGCCTCTGCCTCCCCAATTGCTGGGATTAACGGCATGTGCCACCACGCCTGGCTTAAGTAGTGGTTTTTTAAACATAATCTCATGAAGTCTAGCCTTCATCATTCCAAAGAACCTTTTTAATTGGCAGGATTACAAAAGGGGACCCAAAAACTTTCTTTCCTCTAGTGGGTTCTTCTGATCCTTCCATCTAGTACTCCCTGAAAACAAGCTTAACCACCTTGTTTCCATCACTTACTGGTAAGCCATACCATCAAAGATTATTCTTACAACTGAGGTGCCTCACCACGTGTATTACCCTCTATTCCCTTTTCTGATAGAATCACTCAATGCCAAGTCCCAAAGTACTTTGTGATTCCCTCTGGACTGATGTCTCTTGTAACCGAAATCATTTATAAACTCAAAATTTCTCCTTTGAACAATGCTTTTTTATTAATTTATCCCTGTGACACTTGATTCTTCTGAGGGGACAGAACTCTCTGTGTGGCCCATTGCAGTATCCATTCAGAGCCTGTTCTTTCAGTTCCGCTAACTGTTCTTGGGTTCTTTCCCATGTCCTTTACTAACCACTCCCATTACAGACTAAACTTTGTAGCCCCAGTAACTCTAAAGCCTCAAGAATCTCAAGTTCAATCATATCCCTTTCTCACCACCATACTCTCTTCAGTTCACTTTCTGTATTGATTACCCACTCTCTTCACACATGTTCTCTGTTATTCTATCTGATTTTTATTCACCTAAATGCATCCTTACCTTTCACTGCCCAATCTTCATGTACTTTTACAGCCAATTTTAATTCCATGATCTTTCTGTTTTGAACCTTCCCTTGGTTACTTCCTTGCATTTTTCCTATTGTTTGTGGTGTTATCTATGAAAACACCAGCACTATTTCAGGTAAGCTTCTGACTATACTATGTACACATCTATGAACCAATGGGCTTTATTCATGGGGTCGGCCTTTCCCAGGCCTGCTATCACCTGCCCTGTGTCATATCACAGTGCCATGGTTCACCCTGCATACAGATGACCCCATCAGACTCTTAAGTTATCAATCCTCTGAGGCAAGAGCCTTTGTTTTTTTTAATTTTTCTTTTTATTTTATTTAAAAAAATTTAATAACTACATGACTAGAAGCTTATCACTACAGCTTTAACATATTCAGTAACACACTCCAGAGCAAGAGTACATCTCTTCCACAAGTGGCTGTAAGTTTCTATGTTCACGGTTGAATTAATACAGTTATACAATATTGGCATGGTGGTGCATGCCATTAATCCCAGCACTCAGGAGGCAGAGGCAGGCAGATCTTTGTGAGTTTGAGGCCAGCCTGGTCTACATAGAGAGTTCTAGGACAGCTGGGGCTACAAGGAGACCTTCTCTCAAAAAAGACAAAAAAAATCTCCATTTCATTTTAGAATATATTGATCCCTACAGAAAGACTCATTGTTTTTGCTACTAACACTGAGATGTTGGCACATGCATCTCTAATCTGTATGTGTCTATTAATAGTTATAATCCATTGCACTTGGATCCTTGGTACCTGTGTATGTCTATAAACTCATCAGGTAGATTTCAATGGTAATGTTTATCACCTCTACTAATTAAGATGACATAAATTTTCATGCTTCCTCCTCAAATATAATACATTAAAAAATTTGTTGATTTGTGTGTATGTGTGTGTGTATCACACAGAACATCCCAAACCATGTTGTTCAACTATACACCCACTCCCCAGATGGCACCCTCCCATAGCCTTCCTCCCCACACTAGAACCCTTATACTCTGATATCCCTGCTACTGTCTGCTGTGTTGTCAGCAGCCCCAGCCATTCCCCACTACTTGTCCATCTGGTAAACCTAGTCAGCGTATCTAGAGGTCTTTGTTTTAGGAAGGTCAGCTGTTCCTCATGTAGTAGCAATCAGTTGTCAATATTCTTTTAGATAAGATTGAGGTATGCTGTTCATTTTCCCAGTTCTATGCTGGGTTACTATCTGGGAGTCCCTTTAGCCACCCTGGCCAACAGTTCAAAAGAAGGTATCTCCTATCTGGCATTGTTCCTTGTTGTGTAGCCTTTAGCTATGCATATGGACTCTTAAGAAATTATATTGGCCCCTTTAATCTTTGGTTATACTTACCTTTTGGGTGTTTAAGGCCATACAGTTGGCCCAGATAAACCAATTTATTTTTTATTCTTAAGGTTGTTTGAGGATATGTTCCTCAGGGGTTACATGGGCTTGGGAGGAGCCCTTGGCTCCTTTCTTTTACCAGTTCCACCTATGTGAAGATCAATCAAGGGTCCTGCTTGACTATGGTTGCCTTTGCTTGGAAACGTGGAGGAAATGATTCCTCTGTGTTGACCCTCCTCTTTGTTGACTGGAAACGGGTTCAACTCCATCTGGTGGGGTCTCCTCAGCCTCCTTGATCAAGAGGACAGATGACCACAACAATTACAGGACATTTTGAGAGATACTCATAGTCCCCTGGAACTAGTTGACCTAGGAGGGCAAGGAACAAAAACTGCCTTTATGTCCCCCTGACCAAAGTAGTATAGGTCTTAAAGTATGTCTGTTAAACATCCAAGAAGGTTAGTTCCACCAGTCTGGTACTTTTAATTTCTGTGTGTCATGTAGATAAATCTTGGGTAAAGACCAATTGTTCTCAGATAAACCTTACCTAGAAATATACTTTTTGATCTTCTATGTATAATTTGTCAGTAGGTTGTTGGAGAAATATGGTTCACTCTGGTTTTTAAAACTAGCTAGGCATTATTTATCTCGTGCATTGTCTAACCCCTCCATCATGGTTTTCCCACTTAAGACGCCCCCATATCCCCCATTTCTCCCATAATAATATCCTTTTCCTACGGTCCTATCTCTCTTGAGCTCCTTCTTTCCCTTTATCCCCGAGGTTCCTTGTATACCCTTCCCTCCCCCTCCCTTAAACTAACCCAATTTTTATCCATAGCTCCCATATAAGGCCTGTTTCCTACTGTTCTTCTCTTTCAGATTCTTTCTTTTCCTTTACCTCCCTGTTTCCTTTCCATTATCCTGGGTCCTGTAGTTATAGCTGGACACATACCCACTTATCAGGGTTTGGGTCCAAGATCCACATATGAGGGAGAACATATGTTGATTTCTTTCTGAATCTGTGTTACTCCACTTAGTACAGCAGTTTCTAGTTATACCCATTAACTGCAAATTTCATGATTTCATCTTTCTTTATTGCTGAGTAAAACTCCATCGTTTAAATGAACCACATTTTCATTATCCACTCATCAATTGAGGGACACTTAGGTTGCTTCCATCTCTTAGCTATTGTGAAAAGAGCAGCAACAAACATGGATGTACAAGTGTCTCTGAGATAGGATGAGTTCTTTGGGTATATGCCAAGGAGTGGTATAACTGGGTCAAATGGTAGGATCATTTGTAGTTTTTTAAGAGTTCTTCACACTGCTTTCTGTAGGGGTTGAACCAGTTTGCAGCCCATCTGCAGTGGATGAGTGTTCCCCTTTCCCCACATCCTCTCAATGTTTAGTATCATTTGTTCTCTTGATCTAAGGCAGTCTGAACGGGGTAAGATGAAATCTTAAAGTGGTTTTAATTTGCATTTCCCTAATTATTAGTGATGTTGAACATCTTTTTTTAAAATTTATAGATATTTTACTTCTTCTTTTGAGAACTCTCTGTTCAGCTCATTATCCCATCTTTTAATTGGGTTACTTCTTGTCTTGATTCTCTGTTTTTTGAGTTTGTTATATATTCTGGATATTAAACCTCTGTCAGATGTGTTGCTGGTGAAGATTTTCTCCCATTCTGTGGGTTTTCT
>NW_008341877.1:1767685-1768887 GCF_000622305.1 Nannospalax galili | reverse complement strand
TCTGGTTTAGAAAATCCTTTCCTACACCTATATCTTGTAGGCTTTTCCCAATGTTTTCCTCTAAGTTTCAGAGTTTCAGGCCTTTACATTGAGGTCTGTAATCCTTTTCAAATTGGCTTTTGTATAGGGTGAAAGATAGGGGTTTAGTTTCATTCTTCTACAGGTGGAGATCCAGTTTTGTCAGCACCATTTGCTGAACATGCTGTCTTTCCTCCAGTGAATATTCTTAGCCCCTATGTCAAATATCAGGTGGCTGAAATTGCATTTACTCATATTTGTGTCTTCAATTTTGTTCCATTGATCTATGGGTCCATTTTTGTGCCAGTACTATGTTGTTTTTATGACTATAGCTCTGTAATATAGCTTAAAATCCGGTATAGTAATCCCCCCGGTATTGCTCTTAGTGCTCAGGTTTGCTTTGGCTATCCGTATATTTTGTGCTTCCATATGAATCTTAGGATTTATTTTTCCAATTCTGTGAAAAATGTCATGGGGATTTTGATTGGCATTGCATTGAATCTATAAATGACTTTTGGTAGGGTGGTCATTTTCACAATATTAATTCTTTCAATCCATGAGCATGGGAGGTCCTTCCATCTTCTGATGTCTTCCTCAATCTCTTTCTTTAAAGATTTAAAATTTTCATTATAGAGCTCTTTAATGTTTTTGGTCAGGTTTATTCCCAGATATTTTTTTTTTCAGCTTGTGCAGGGGAGTGTTTCCATGTGCTCTTTCTCTGATTGCTTGTTTTTGGCTACCGACTTTTGCAGGTTAATTTTGTAACCTGCTATTTTATTGAACGTGTTGATAATTTCTAGGACTTTTCTGGTGGAATTTTGGTATTCTTGGATATAATATCATATCTTCTGCAAAAAAGGGATAATTTGATCTCTTCTTTTCCAATTATTACTCCTTTAATTTCCTGCTCTTGTAATATTGCTCTTGCAAGAGTTTCAAGCACTATGTTAAAGAGAAGTAGAGATAGTGGACAACATTGTCTAGTTCCTGATTTCAATGGGAATGCTTCCAGTTTGCCTCCATTTAGAATGATGTTGGCTGTGGGATTGTTACATATGGCTTTAATTATGTTGAGGTATGTTCCCTCTAGTTCAGTTCTCTCTAGGACTTTGAACGTAAATGCATGTTGAATTTTGTCAAAGGCCTTCTCTCTATTTATTGAGATGACCATGTGGTTCTTCTTG
>NW_008341877.1:1766962-1767539 GCF_000622305.1 Nannospalax galili | reverse complement strand
GGTATTAGAGTGATGCTGGCTTCATAGAAGGAATTTGGAAGTTCTCCCTCCATTTCTATATTTTTGAATAAATTAGTATTGGATGTAGATCTTCTTTAAATGTCTGATAGAATTCTGCTGTAAATCCATCTGGTTCTGTGATTTTTTCAGTTGATTGATTTTGTATTACTGTTTCAATTTCTTTTTTGTGTTATGGGTCTGTTATAGCTTTTAATCTCTTCTTGGTTTAGATTTAGTGGTTTCCTTGCCTATAGATATCCACCCATTTCCTTTAGGTTTTCAAATTTAGTAGCATATAGGTTTTTAAAGTATTCCCTTATAATGTTCTCTATCTTTCTGGTGTCTGTTGTGATGTTTCCCCATTCATCTCTGATTTTGTTGATTTGGAGGTGTTCTTTCTTTCTTTCTTTGGTTAACTGGGCTAGTGGTTTGTCAATCTTGTTTATCTTTTCAAAGAAGCAGCTCTTAGATTCGTTGAGTCTTTCTATTGTTTTCTTATTTCGATTTCATTAATTTCTGCCTGATTTTTGTTATTTCTTCTTGTCTGCTGAGTTTGGGTTTCGTTTGTTGTTACTTT
>NW_008341877.1:1765846-1766859 GCF_000622305.1 Nannospalax galili | reverse complement strand
TGTGTCCCAAAGGTTTGTTTTGTTGTATTGTCCTTTTCATTTAGTTCCAGGAATGCTTTTATTTCTTTCCTAATTTCTCTTTTGACCCATTCATCATGTAGGAGTGTGTTGTTTAATCTCCACGTGTTCATGTGGTGAATAGGGCTTCTTCCGGTATTGATTATAAGCTTTATTGCAGTGTGGTCTCATAGAATGGAGGAAATTATTTCAATCTTTTTGTATTTGTTGAGGTTTGTTTTGTGCCCCAGTATGCGGTCAATTTTGGAGAAGGTTCCTTGGGGTGCTGAGTAGAAAATACATCCTTTGATGCTTTATGGAATCCTTGGTAGATGTCTGTTAAGTCCATTTGATATATAGTATTGTTTAATTCAGATTTCTCTCTGTTATCTCTCTGCCCTGTTGACCTATCTAATGGAGACAGTGGGGTATTGAAGTCCCCTACTATTAATGAGTTGGGATTAACCTGGGTCTTAAAGTCCTGTAGTACTATTTTTATGAAGTTGGGTGCACCAGAATTTGGTGAACATATGTTCATGTGTGTAATATCTTCTTGATTTATTGTTCCTTTGTTCAGAATGATGTGGCCCTCTTTATCTCTTCTGATTAGTTTTAGTTTAATGTCTATTTTGTCAGATATTGGAAATGCTACACCTGCTTTTTTCTTAGTACCATTTGCTTTTTCCATCCTCTCACTTTAAGATAGTTTCTGTCCTTGAAAGTGAGATGAGTTTCTTGCAGATAACAAAAAGATGGGTTTTGTTTCTTAATCCACTCACCTAGTCTGTGTCTTTTGACTGGGGAGTTCAGTATATTAATATTTAAAGTTATTAATGAAAAATGAGTATTGAATTCTGTCATTTTATGTTTGTTTGTTTACATTCTTGCTATAGCTGTACTTTTACACTGTTATACCCTCATTGTAATACTTTCTGCAACCCCTTGGGTATAGTCATTCCTTTCTTCAGCTCTTTGTATTGCTCCCAGAACTCTCTGAAGGGCTGGTTTTGTGGACA
>NW_008341877.1:1762088-1765754 GCF_000622305.1 Nannospalax galili | reverse complement strand
TTGGCATTTGTGGTCATTTAAAACTGGGAATACTTTGGTCCAGGCTCTTCTTGCTTACATAGTTTGCACTGAAATGTCAGCTATAATCCTAATGGGTTTTCCTTCATATGTGACTTGTTGTTTTTCTTTTGCAGCTTTCAGAATTGTCTCTTTGTTTTGTACGTGTGTTGTTTTTACTATGATGTGCCATGGAGAGTTTCTTTTCTGGTCTTGTCTGTTTGGTGTTCTGTGTGCTTTTTGTATTTGTGTGGAAATGCCTTTGTTTAATTTTGGAATTTTTTTTTCCATAATTCTTTTGAAGATCTGGTCCATGGCATTATCTTGGGATTCTTCTCCTTCCTGTATGCCTATGATTTGTAAGTTTGGTGTTTTTATGGTTTCACACAATTCCTACATATTCCAGTCTTGTGATTACTTAAATTTTTCATAATCTTTGCTTGAGTGGTCTGGTTCATCCACTTTATCTTCCAGTCTTGGTACTCTGTTTTCCATTTCATTCATCCTATTGGTGAGGCTTTCTCCTGTAATTTCTAATTGGCTTACTGAGTGTTTCACTTCCTTCTTCATTTCAGCCTGAGTATTCTTCAATATTTCTAACTATTTTCTGAATTTTTTCAGAAGTTTATCCCTGTCTTCCTTCAGTTCTTTGATTTTTATTTGTGTTCTTTAAATTCACTGAATTCTTTTATCATGTTTATAATTGTTCTTTTGAGTTCCATGTCCTGCATTATCTCTAGTGGGTTCTCATTGTACTCCTCTAGAGGACTGTTGGTATTTCGTGGGGATATGTTATTTTGGTTTCTCGTGTTTTTAATTTTTCTCTGAATTTGACATGTGAATTTCTCTTGTAGTTTCTGATTCTTGTGTGAGGCTCAAGTCTTCAAGATTAGGTCTGCTTCTTTTTGTGAACTTTATGTGTCTTTGTGGTTTACTTTTTCGGCATGAAAAGATGGTTCCTCTAAGCTTCTGGTTCTCTCTTTTGATTTTATATTGGAGTGGCCCGATTGCTTTTGTCTTCAGGAGTTCCCACAGAGGACCAAGTCAGATGAGGATCAGATGCTCTCAGGCTTTCTCCTAAGGTCTGGATCCCTCCTGGAAAGATTTTGGCTTCAGGAATTTGGGGGTTGGACTGGCCTGGGAGCCTGGCCCAGGAAAGATGCTGGTCTAGGGCAGCTGTTGGCTGTGCCACCCAGAGATGCAAAAGAAGATGGGGGCGGGAAGCGGCCCCAAATGTTCCTGCAGACTGCGCTGATGAGCTGGGTTGGTCTGGATGCAAAGGATCAAGAAGAGGAAAGGTCAGCTCAGACATCCATGAAAGAGGCTGGTGGGTAGTGCAGTCCCAGGGAAGTAGAGGGAGGTGAGGGCAGGGCCAGGCCCAGAGTGCTCCTGGGGTCCAAGAAGAAACTGGGTTGTTCTCGATGAAAAGGATCGGGAAGCAGTGGTGGTTCCCCCGGTGTCTGGGGCACCAAGATAATGAATGGTATAGGACCCAGGCTAGGAGGAGAGACGGGCAGGGAAGATGGGAGGGTGAATGAGGCTTGGGGAGTCAAGGCATGGAGGGCATGATTGACTTACCCAGGAGAGAGGCCTGCAGGTCAGAGAGACACCTGCCCCTCTTGCAGGCCCAGGGACGCAGAGCTAATTATTATTTCTTTACTGATTTATTTAATTTTTTAATATTTATTATTGAGATTTTGTACATTTCATACAATAGTTCTTCATCAAATTTAGAACCCCTCCACATCCATGCTCTCACTCACACCCCCCTCCACTGCACCTCATGTATTCCACTATACATGTTAAGTCCTAGCCAGTCAAAAATTTGTACCTAGATGTTCTTTGGTAGAAATTCATCCACTAGAGTGTAGTCAGCTTATCTAGAGACCTTAAGGAATGTCTCATTCACCCCACAGTAATCAGTTGTTAGGCTAGGGTTGGAGCCTGCTGACCATTTCCCTCATTCTATGCTGATTTTTGTCCAATTGAGCTGGCATGGATCTCTTGCATGTTGTCTCCGCTGTTGCAAGTTCATATGAGCAAGCATTCAGTGATCTGAAATCCTCTGTTTCACTGTGTTCATGAACCAACCCTGGCTCTTGCAATCTTTCCACCCTCTATTCTGAAATGGTACTTGTGCCATAGGTAGGTGAGTTTTAATATACGAGTCCTATCCAAGGACACACTTGGCATTCTCTTATTCTCTAAAGCTTAGTCAGTTGTGGCCTTCTGTGTGCATAGCACTCTGTTGTATAAGGAAGCTTCTCTGGTGAGGGTTGAGGGATACACTAGTAATATCCACCCCCTCTTCTTTTATGTTCCATGAAGTTTAGATGTAGAGGTTCCACTGTAGATATGTCATCTAGGCCTGGGAATCTCTCAGATGTTTATTCTCTGTGTGTGACTGGTTGTGGAACTCGGCAGTAGTCCTCATCTGTTGCAAAAAGAAGCTTGTTTGATGTGCGGTCTTCTACAGTGTACTTATCTGTAAATATTTACCATATTTAGCATATGGTAAGAAATTTCATTTGTCTAGAGATATGGCAGAGAGAGTATTTTCTTTAGGATCTATGATCTCTCTGGCCATTGATATTTGGCTATGTTTATAGTGCCACACATGAGTTGCCTCCCATTGAGAGAGCTTTAAGTACAGTTAGATAGCTGTTGATTATCCCCAAGATAAAAGTGCCACTATTGCACCAATAAATGAAGATACTTTGCTCTGCCAGCCATTGTGGTTATTAGGCTTACAGCTGGGTTGGATCATTGATTGATTTTCTTCCTTAGCAGCTTGCATAAATTCTATAGATCTATGAGAGACAGTCTTCAGGGGGAAAGTTTCCAGATCATTTCCAGCTCCATTGCTTCAAGTCCCATGTCTGAAGGACATCCTAGTCTTGTCTTCAGCAGCAGGGTCTTAGCTTATAGCTCTGGGAGATAACCAAGGGCTCAAGCACTAGACTGTGTTATTTTGGGAGTCTCTTGGACTATTCTGACCAGCCACTCAAAGGGAGGTCTCTCCTGTCTGTCACTGTACTCCTTGCCATACAGGCCCCAGGTATATGAATGCACTAATGTTCAGACAGTGTATGTGTATTTCTTAGAGCGTTCTTGAGTCAACACATTTCCCTCTGAATTCCCATGTCATTTAAACTCCATTCATTCCTCCCACCACTGCCATTTAACCTCCCTCATCCCTCCCCAGTCCAGGTAAGTGAAGAGGAAATCCACTTAGTGGGAGAAAATATTCACCTGCTAAGCATCTGACAGAGGATTAATACCCGGAATTCACAAAGAACTCAACAAATGAAGAAAGAAGAGAATTAACAGCCCAATAAAAAGGTGAGCTATGAATATGAACAGAGTTCTCAAATGAAGAAATAAAAATGGTTAAGAAACACCTTAAAAAGTGCTCAGATTACTCCTACAACCTACTGACAAATTATACATAGAAGATCAAGAAATGTATGTCTAGGTAAGGTTTATCTGAGAACAATTGGTCTTTACACAAGATTTATCTACATGACAAACAGTAATTAAATGTACCAGACTGGTGCAACTCACCTTCTTGGGTGTTTAACAGACATACTTTGAAGCCTATAATAATTTGGTCAGAGGGAAATAAAGGACAGTTTTTGTTCCTTGCCCTCCTAGGTCGACTAGTTCCAG
>NW_008341877.1:1751523-1762056 GCF_000622305.1 Nannospalax galili | reverse complement strand
CTGTGGTGAGTCACCTGTTCTCTTGATCAAGGAGGCCATGGAGACCCCACCAAATGGATTTGAACTAGTGTCCAGTCTACAAAGAGGAGGGTCAACACAGAGGAAACATTTCCTCCATGCTTCCAAGTGTAGCCAGCCACAGTTGAGCAGGACTTTTGACTTATCTTCACATAGATGGAACTTGTAAAAGAAGGAGTCGGGCTCCTCCCAAGCCCATGTGACCCCTTAGGAACAGATCCTCAAACAACCTTAAGGGTAAAAATAAATTGGTTTATCTGGGCCAACTCTATGGCCTTAAACACCCAAAAAGAGTATAATCAAAGATTAAAGGGGCCAATACAATTTTTTAATTGTCCATATGCATAGCTAAAGTCTACATAACAAGCAACAATGCCAAATAGGAGATACTTTCTTTTGAGTTGTTGGCCAAGGTGGCCAAAGGGACTCCCAGATAGTAACCCAGCATAGAACTGGGAAAATGAACATCAGATCCCACTCTTATCTAAAAGAATATTGAAAACTGATTGCTGCTAGATGAGGAACAGCTGACCCTACTAAAAACAAAGACTTCTAGATAGGCTGACTAGATCCACCAGAAGGGCAAGTAGTGGGGAATGGCTACGGGTCCCACAACAGAACAGACAGTAGCAGGGATATCAGAGTATAAGGGCTCTAGTGGGGGGAGGGAGTTTATGGGAGAGTGCCATCTGGGAAGTGGGTGTATAGTTGAATAAGATGATTTGGGATGTTCAAATCAACAAATTAAAAAAATGTATTATATTTGAGGAAGAAGCATGGAAATTTATGTCATGTTAATCAGTAGAGGTGATAAACATTACAAGGATCCAAGTGCAACCGATTATGACTAGTAATAATCAGATACATACAGATTAGAGACGCATGTGCCAACATCTCAGTGTTAGTAGCAAAAACAATGAGTCTTTCTGCAAGGAACAATTTATTCTAAAATGAAATGGAGATCTTTTATAAAAGTCAAAAACTCATTCAATTTTATGCCTTACAGGGCTTATACTGAGTTCAATATTTTATAACTGTATTAACTCAACCGTGAACCTAGAAACTTGTACCCACTTATGAAAGAGATGTACTGTTGCTCTGGAGTGTGTTATTGAATATGTTAAAGCTGTAGTGAAATGCTTCTTCTAATCATGTAGTTATTAAAAATTTTAAAAAATGATAAAAAATTGTTCAACATCCTTAGTAATTAGAGAAATGAAGATTAATACCACTTTAAGATTCCATCTTACCATAGTCAGACTATGATCACAAGAACAAAAGATACCAAATGATGGTGAGTATATGGAGAAAGGGGAAAGCTCATTCACTGATGGTGGGATTGGAAACTCGTGCAACCCCTATGGAAAGCAGAAAACTATAAATGAATCTTCCATATGATCCCGTTATACCATCCTTGGCGTATACTCAAAGAAATCATCCTACTGTAGAGATACCTGTGCATTTATGTTTGTTGCTGCTCTTTTCACAATAGCTCAAAAATGGAAACAACGTAAATGTCCCTCAACTGATGAATGGATAATAAAAATGTACATTTATACAATGGAGTTCTACTCAACAGTAAGAAAAGATGAAATTATGAGGTTTGCAGGTAAATGGGTGGAACTAAGAGAGACTGTTATACTAAATGAAATAACAGAAACTCAGAAAAGCAAGTGGCATATGTTCTCCCTCATTTGTGAATTGTAGCACCAATCCATTATACGTGAGCATCTCTATAATTACATTAATATAATTACATTATAATGTAATTAATATAATTACGTTATATCCCAATGTAATAGCAGGAGCCAGGAAAATGGAAAGGAACCACAGAGATAAAGGGAAGTAATGTGCCTCAAAGAGGGGGATAGTAGGGAACAGTTGTTACCACGGAGGAGGTGGGGAAAGTGGGAGTGTTTGACTGGGAAAGAAGGAGGATGAGACATACAGGGGACCATAGGGTTAGGATAGGAGGGAACTCAGGAGAGGGGGTTTCATGTTTTTTATTTTTTATTTTATTTTTCTGTACTACATAATATTCTTTGCCTATTCACTTAATGGACACTGAGACACTCATTCCATAACTTCCTAACTTGGCTATGATATATAATGCCACAATAAACAGGAATAAAGAAATATCTCTGTGGTATGTTGACTTAGGTTCCTTTGAGTACATTTTCTAGAGCAATATAGTACAGGTATGTGGAAGTTCTGTTTTTAGCTTTTTGAGGAACTTTAATCCTATTTTCAATGCTGGCTATACTACTTTTCATTTCTAATAGCAGTGTTTAAGGGTCAGAGTTCCTTGTAATCCTAATCAGCATTTGATGTTTATTCTTTTTTTTTTTTGGTCTTTTTGAGACAGGGTCTCCCTTTAGCCCCAGCTGACCTGGAACTCACTATGTAGACCAGGCTGGTCTCAAACTCACAGAGATCTGAGGCTGCCTCCCAAGTGCTGGGATTAAAGGCTTGCGCCACCATGCCCAGCTGTTTATTCATTTTAATGTTAGCCATTTTAAGAGAGCTGAGGTGGAATTCTAGTGTATTTTGACATGCATTTCTCTAGTAACTAAGGACATTGAGCATTTTTTCAGTGTATGTATTTGTTAAATGTATTTTCTTAGATAAGTATTTACTCATTTTGTTTGCACATTTATTGCTTTGGTAGTTTAGGGTTTTTCATATTCAGGTATTCACTTTGTATATTCTAGATGCTAATTCCATGTGAGATATATAGCTAATAAAGATTTTCTCTCATTCTAGAGGGTATCTTCATACACTTAGTTGTTTCCTTTACTGTGTAAAACTTTAATTTTTGTTGCCTAATTTTCGATTACAATCCTTTTCAGAAAGTCATCACCTACACATATAGTTTGAAGTGTTTTATTTTTCACCTAACAGTTTCAATGTTTCAGGTCTTACATTAAGTCGTTGATTCATTTTGAATAGATTTATGTTCCAGGTGGGAGATATGGGTCTAGGTTCATGTATATGTATATGTCTTGTTGCCCCAACCTTAGTGTGGGGAACTGATAATGATGTTCCCCTTAGGATGAGCACTCACAGTCACTTATTGTCAGCCCTTTGACCAGTTATGAATCCTTGTATTAACTGCTGCCCACTGCAGAAAGAACTTCTCTGAGCAAGATTGAGAACAACCTCAGGTCTATGAGTATAAATGTAAATAGTGAGAAGATGTTTAACAACATGACAATTTAGCAAAATAATAATAGTAAGGCACATGACCCCTACTTCCAAACACACATCATGGAATTTTGAACAGGTTTACAGTACCAGGCATGAATTTTCTCTTGTGGAGAGAATCAGAAAGCAGTTGGTTACCTCTATAGCCATCATGCCCTATTGCACCAGTTGCTACATTTTGCATGGCAGATAGGTATTCTAGCATGCAGAGTCTAGTACTAGGTAAGACCACTAATGCCCCTTTTCTCACAGCAGCCTGCGTAGGATATCTGGCAATATGAAAGGGAGGAAGTTTCCAGGTCAGTTAAAGATTGTTTTCTCTATGTCCTGAAGCCAAACTGTTTAGTGTTTTCCACAGTAGGGTCTTACCACCTAAGCACTGGTGGGTAAGCAAGAACAATGGCCACAGCCTGTGTTGTTTTGGGAACCCTTCGGGCCTCCAAGAACAATAGCTTATAAGGAGGTATCCCATGTGTGTCATTGCAATTTTCATTTATTAACCCATGTCTTTTGGGAACAGCATTGTCCAATGATGCAGGATAACTATTTTCAACCTCCTTTTAAAATATTTTGAAAATAGCTTCCTAACTAATGGGTTTCAATAAGGCTTTTTCTTGCATCCTTAGTTTGCTTTAAACTACTCCTTACCCCTTCCTCTTCTCCATTCTGGTATGCTGATCCCTGCATAAATTTTTTAAACCCCAGCATTCTTTCTCCATGTTTCATATCACATGATTATGTTTTGGGTCTTTCTTTTCTTTTGTGGTTGATTTAGCTAACAGTGTATCAATCTTTTTTTAAATTAAACGACCAGGTCTTTGTTTCATTTTGGATTATCCCTTTGGTCTCCATTTTAATAATTTCTTCTCTCATCTATATTTATTTCCATGTACTCGTTTTAGATTTTTTTGCTTTGTGTTTCTAAGACCCTGGAGTGTATTATTAGGTCATTTATTGTAGATTTCTCTGATTTTTATTTTGATGCAGGTATTCAAAGATATAAATTTTCCTTTTAGAAATACCTTTGCTATTTATGTTTGCGAATTGAGACCTGGGCATATGAGCTGCTTTTGTGGGTGGTGTGTTTGATAATGAGATTCTAGCCTGCCTTTGTCGGGTTAAAGTATGATTCTCTGTTATTACTGATGTAGCTTTGTTGCTTTCTGATTAGGTATGAAGAGTTAATTGGTCTGTGCTTCTGGTTCTCACTTTTATTTTTCAGATGGAATGGTTCCAGACAGGCTAGTAAGGAAATCTCCAGCAGCATGAATGTGTCTAGTCCGTAAGCAGGAAGATGGTGACTGAGTAGGTGGATTCTGACTTGCTAAGCAGGGTGAATATGAACGCTGGAGTAGCCTGAACAGGGATGATCCCATAGCAGTTCAATGGAGACCTAGTGAGCAGGATCCAACTCACTTACCAGGCTACTTGGGAGCTATCCCAGTGTGAAGGGGCTTAGGCCCAAGGCAGGATGATTGGGACAAAGTGGGTTCTGACTGGATAAGCTTTTTTTTTTCATTTCATTTTCATTTGATTCTAGAAATTTCAAAGTATTTCCTGACTTCTTCTCCTGTAACTAAATTATTCTTTCATTATTCCTCTTGTTTTTGACTTTTGATCTGCTAAGATGAAACAAACTCTTATTTTGTATTTGCTATGACTTGACTTATGGTCAATATATTTGGAGAAAACTCTAGGGGCTGCTAAGTAGAGTCTGTATTCTGCAACGGTTGGAGCTAACATTATGGAGATATCTGTTAGGCCCTTTTCATCTATTATACAATTTAACTCTGAAGTTTCTTTTCAACTTTTGTCCACGAAATCTATCTCTTCATGAAAGTGACATATTGAAATCACTATTATAGTTTCTGGACCTTATTTATTTATTTATTTATTTATTTATCTATTTTTGGTCTTTTTGAGACAGGGTCTCCCTGTAGCCCCAGCTGTCCTGGAACTCATTATGTAGACCAGGTTGGCCTTGAACTCACAGAGATCCACCTGCCTCCGCCTCCCGAATGCTGGGATTAAAGGTGTGTGCCACCATGCCCACCTTATTTTTGTTTTTAAATAAATAAATATGCAAAAAATATTTATTTATTTATTGTTTCAAAATATTTTTATTGAGGTTGTACTTTTCATACAATGTTTATTAATTAAATTTAATCCCATCCATTCCCCCACTGTGTCTCATGTATTCTTCCACACATGTTAACTCCCACTCAGTCAAGCATTTGCACCCAGGTGTCCTTTGGTACAAGGTCATCCACTAGAGTCTATTCGGCCTATACAGAGACGAAGGTCTATTCTCCCTCACCCAGCAGTAGTCAGTCTCCAACATTTCCCAGGCTAGGGGCAGCCCACCCTCCATTTCCCTCACTCCTCTCTGAGCCATTGTCTGATTGAGTCAGCATGGGTTTTGTGTTCAACCCCACCATTGCCACAAGTTCACATGAGCAAGTTTCCAGTGGCCTGAAAGCCTCTGTTTCCCTATGTTCAAAAACCAACCCTGACTCTTGCAATCTTTCTACCCCCTCTTCTGCAATGGTCTGGACCTTTATTTTTAGTAGAGCTTGTTTTAGGAAATTGTGTGCAACAACATTTGGTACATATAGACTAATTATCATTGTGTCTTCTTGATGAGTTGTACCCTTTATTAATATGCAGTGACCATCTTTATATATTTTGAATAATTTTGTATTGAAGTAGATTTTGTTGGAAATAGGAATGGCTAGTCTTATTGGCCAATTGCTTTTACACACACACACACACACACACACACACACACACACACATATATGATTTTATCCTTTGTACCTTTGTATTTTGGTCTGTATGAATATTTACCATCGAGGTCTGTCTCTTGAAGGCCACACATGGTTCAATTTAGTGTTTTAATCCAATCAACAGCTCTGCATCTTTAGTTGAAGAACTGAGATCATTAACATTTTATGCTGTTATGGAGAAATGCTTATTGATTCCTGTTGTTTGTTGATATTTTAAAACTGATTTTTTCTCATACTACTTGCTTCTTTAGTCCCTCTGCCTTATGTATTAGGGGTTTCCTGATTTACTGAGTTGCTATGTTTGCGTCTTTTCTGGTTCTCATTTATTGATGTATTTTTTTTCCTAGGTGATGTGCTCTTTTTTGATGAAGTATTTTTTATCCCATGACGTGTACTCTTTCCTGTGGTCTGTGCTATGACTGTACTTCGTTTGCTCTTTGTTGACGTTCCTTAAGTCTTCTGTAACACTGGTTTGATGAAGTTCTCCCCAGGTATTTTTCCATCAATTAAAAAATATGTCACTGCTTACATTAAACCTCAGAACACATCATTCCATGCTTTCGTAGCTTTCAGGGTTTCTTCTGAGAGGTCTGGAGAATTCTGTCTTTGTAACTTGGTTTATTTTCTTGCTGCAGTTTTAACATTTTTTGAATTACATCTTTGTTTTCATTTTAATTTTGAAGTTTTAGTTTAGTTTACAAAATAATAGATTTCTAGATAGTGTTATCATACTTACTTAATTTTGGATAATTGCAACAGGTCCTCCTTCCTTATCTTTTACCCCCAACTTTCCTGCTGTAACCTTTCGCTCCAGTATTGACCTCTTGCACTTTACGGCAATTTGTTCCCCACCTCCTCCTTCATCCTTGTTTTTACACTCACATAGCCTTCTTTTTAGTTTTCTGGCATTTATACATATTTGCTCCTACCTGGATATGAGTATTTTAGCAATTAAAGGGTTAGCTCTGCATATGAGAGTGAATATGAGACATTTGTCTTTGTGAACCTGGATTATCACACTTAAGATAGTGTTTTCCATTTCTATTCATTTTGACACAAATTTCATTTTTCTCTATGGCTGAATGAAATTCTAATGTGTGTATGTACGTATCACATTTACATTTTAATTCACTTCTTGAGGGGCATCTAGGTTTATTCCATTTCCTTGTTATTGTGAGAAGAGTAGCAGTAAACATACATGTGAAAGTGTCCCTATAATAGGATGCAGCATTCTTTGGCTATATGCCAAAGGGGTTTAGAGCTAGGTCTTATGACAGTTCTAGCTCTAGTATTTTTAAGAAGTCTCGACACTGATTTTCATAGTAGGTGCACTACTCATAAACAGTGTATAAAGTACCCTTTCCCCACAGCCTTTCCAACGTTCCTTTTTATTAGCAGTAATGAGTAAGGTAATGTTCTTTTTTTTTGGGTATTTTATGAAACAGTTTTGGATGTGTTATCATTATTAGATGTCCTTTGAAATTTTGGCAAAATTCAACTGCAAATTTTTCTGCCTCTAGATTATTTTTTTGTACAGGAACTTTTAATTACTGCTTCAGTTTTCTTCTTTGATTCTTGCTGTGGGTCTGTTTAGGTTGTCTAATTCTTCTGGTTTTAATTTCAGTAGACCTTATGCATTTAGAAATTTATTTGTTGTTCTAGATTTTTTAATTTGTTCAAATATAATTTTCAAAGTATTCCTTCATGATCATCTTGATTTCATTGGACTTCACTGTAATAGTTCACTTTCAGCTCTAATTTTAATTAGTCGAGAACTCTTTTATTAAATTTTTGGTTAGTTTAGGTAAGAGTTGTTCAATTTTATAAATCTATTCAAAGAAACTAATCTTTTGTTAATTTTATATATTGTTTTCTTAGCCTCTATTTCATTAATTTCAGCCATGATTTTTGTTATTTTTTTCTCTCCGCTGGATTTAGATTTGGCTGCTTAATTTTCCAGAGATTTGTGCATTGGTAAATATCTTGTTTGTGATCTCCTCAAATATTAATAGAAGTATATGTAGTATAAACATTCCTCATGTGACTGCCTTGGTTATATGCCACAGGCACTCTGATTCTTGATTTCCTAGAGCATTGCACATTATTAGGTTATTTATCTGAGATCTCTCAGATTTCTAAAATTGTGAGTTTTTTTTTTTTTTTTTTTTTTGAAGCAGGGTCCCTTGAGGCCCCAGCTTTCCTGGAACTCACTATGTAGACCAGGCTGGCCTTTAACTCACAAAGATCCACCTGCCTCTACCTCCCAAGTGCTGGGACTACAGGTGTGTGCCACCTTTTTTTTAAAGAAATACTTTATTTATTATTTTTATTTTATGTATATGAGTGTATTGCCTGAATGTATGTAGGTGCACCCGAGTCATGCAATGCCTGCACAGATCAGAAGTGGGCATCAGATCCCCTGAAACTGGAGTTAGTGATGCCTCCATGTGGGTGCTGAGAATTGAACCTGGGTCCTCCGCAAGAGTAGCCAGTGGTCTTAACTGCTGGGCCATATACTTATAATTACAAAATTTCCTCTTAGTATTGATTTGTCTATGTCTCATAAGTTCTGAGAGATTGTGCTCTCATTGTCATTTGATGCTGAAATTATTCTAGTGTCCTTCCTGATTTCTTCAATGATTCACTGTTAATCTTGGTTTTGATTTCTGGTTTGTTTCATCTGTGGTCTGGAAATTATTATTATTTTTGTATTTGTTCAGCTCCTTAATATGAAGTTTTATGTGTTGTTGAGAAGTATGTATATGTGCTATTTATGGGAACAATATTTTTAGATATCTGTCCAGTCGATATACAGTAAAATTTATCTTTGAGTTTTTTTTTTTTTTCAATTAGGAGAATATATCTAGTTGTGAGAATAAGGTATTGACGTCTTCTACTAATTTTGAGTCAGGACCTACGTTGTCTTTTGTGAGTTTTTGTAGTCGTTTCTTAAAGAATGAATTTTGGAGCACCCAAGATTCAGTACCTAAAAGGTTAATATAATTACATCATCAAAATAATATCCAGGAATAAACATAACCAATGACGGTAAACACCTCTAACATAAAAACACTGAAATCAGGAGGCAGAGGCAGGTGGATCACTGTTCTATCAGGCCAACCTGGTCTGCAGAGTGAGCTCCAGACAAGTTGGGAAAAAAAGGACCCAAACACAAGCACATACAATTTAGTCAACTGCTATTTGACAAAGATGCCAGAACACACACTAGAGAAAAGACATAAGCTTCAACAAATGCTGGCAACCTGGACCTCCATGTGTAGAAGAATGAAATTAGACCAAAATCTATCACACTGCACAAGTCAAACCCAAATGAATCATAGACCTCAATTTGAAAACCAAAATGCTGAAATTGTTAGAAGAAAACATAGGCAGTATCTTACAAGACAAAGACTTTCTAAACAGAACTTCAATTGTTCAAGAATTAAGGATCAACAGTTGAGGATTAGACTTCATTAAATGAAAAGCTTCTGTACAGCAAAGAAAACAACCAAGTGGAGAGAAACACCACACCATGGAATTAAATCTTCACCAGCTATATGTCTGATAGAGGATTAATATTCAGAATAGACAAAGAACTAAAAAAAAAGAAAAAAAAAAACTTCAAGGAGATCCTGGCAGACAGCCTGAGAGGGTGGGTTCCAACCTCCACCACTGTAGTGGCTGTGATACAGTAGACCACCAGAGAGTGCGGGTTCTGGCCTCCCTTTGGCATAAGGGCTGAGAACTTGGGGGACTGCCTGAGAGTGCCCATATCCTGCCTCCATGTGGTGGTGAGCTTCCTTGAATTACGCCTTACCCATCCCCCTACTTGGAATTTCATGAGGCACTTCCCAAGGCCCCAGGCCAGACATGGCTTTGGTAAGCTAAGGCTGAGATCCTAGCAGAGAGCTTGAGAGGCTGGGTTCTGACATCCACCAGTGTAGTGGCTGTAATCTCAGCAGATGGCCAGAGAGTGCTGGTTCTGGACTACCTTTGGCATAGGAGCTGAGAGTGCAGGGGACCAACTGAAAGTCTCAAAATTGCATCCCCCCACCCATAAGAAACTTCCCAAGTTTTGCTCTGAGTTCCTGCTAATAGGGTTCCAAACTTCAGAAGGAAGCCTGAGTGTACCTGACTGGAATCTGACCTGTAATCTCAGCAGATGGCCAGAGAGTGCTGGTTCTGGACTACCTTTGGCATAGGAGCTGAGAGTGCAGGGGACCAACTGAAAGTCTCAAAATTGCATCCCCCCACCCATAAGAAACTTCCCAAGTTTTGCTCTGAGTTCCTGCTAATAGGGTTCCAAACTTCAGAAGGAAGCCTGAGTGTACCTGACTGGAATCTGACTAGGCTTCTGTGGGTACTCCTGAATAGCTGATCTGAAGCCATCAGTTCCCTCCAAATTAAACCTGAGAGAACCTGAACCCTGTACCAACCAGCTTTATGTAACCAATAAGGAAAGCATCTAGGCACCCAGACAATAGCAACAGAAGCACACTTCAACTTAATTCTCATAGCAGATCAT
>NW_008341877.1:1609674-1750445 GCF_000622305.1 Nannospalax galili | reverse complement strand
ACTCCTGAATAGCTGATCTGAAGCCATCAGTTCCCTCCAAATTAAACCTGAGAGAACCTGAACCCTGTACCAACCAGCTTTATGTAACCAATAAGGAAAGCATCTAGGCACCCAGACAATAGCAACAGAAGCACACTTCAACTTAATTCTCATAGCAGATCATAAACAACACAAGAAATTACATGCCAAAACCACAACAGAAGAATAATAAAATGGAAAGCCAAAACACTATGTCCCCACCAAACTCCATCAGTCCTGTAGAAGAGTTCTATAAGGAGAACCCCCGAGAGATAACCCAGGACACTGAATTTAAAAGAACAATCACAAATATGATCAAGGAATTCAACAAATTTAAAGAACACACAAACAAAGAAGTCAAAGAGCTAAAAGAAGATAGGGATAAACTTCTGAAAGAATTCAGAAGAGAAATAGAAACATTGAAGAAAACTCAGGCAGAAATGAAGAAAGAAGTGCAAAACCCAATAAGACAACTTGAAACAACAGGGGAAAGCCTCACCACTAGAATGAATGACATGGAAAACAGAATATCAATGCTGCAGGATAAAGTTGAAGAATTGGACCACTCAAACAAAGATTATGGAAAATTAAAAAAAAACACAGGAATAGAATATGAAAGAGATGTGAGACACCATGAAAAGATCAAATGTACTTATAATAGGAATAGAGGAAAGAGAAGAATTTCAGGTTAATGGTATTGGCTAGATCTTAAACAGGATTGTAGAAGAGAATTTCCCAAAATTAAGGGAAAGACATATCCACACAAATACAGGAAGCACATAGAACATCAAATAGACAGGATCAAAAAAGAAACTCCACACAACATATCATAGTAAAAACACTAAATGTTCAGAACAGAGAGAGAATACTGAGTGTAGCAAAAGAAAAACAACAAGTCACATACAAAGGAAAGCCCATCAGAATTACAGCTGACTTATCAATGCAAACTATGAAAGTCAGAAGAGCCTGGACCAAGGTATTTCCAGTTCTACATGACAATAGATGCCAACCCAGAATACTTAACCCAGCAAAAATGTCTATTACAGTTGAGGGGGAAAGAAAAATCTTCCATGACATGAATAGCCTTAAAGAATACATGTCCATGAAACCAGCCCTTTGAAGAGTACTTGAAGCAATACAGAGAGCAGAGAGAGAAACAACTATAATTAGAAATAAAGGTGTAATTGAGGAAACACATAATTTGACAACACAACCAGCAATCAGAATGACAGCAACCACATACACATTTTTCGATAATACACGTCTTTCAATAATCTTAAATATCAATGGACTGAACTCCCCAGTCAAAAGACACAGGCTAAGTGAATGGATTAAGAAACAAAATCCATCTCTTTCCTGTCTGTAAGAAACCCATCTCACCTTCAAGGACAGGTATTACCTTAATGTAAAGGGATAGAAAAGAATATTCCAAGCAAATGAAACTAAGAAACAAGCAGGGGTTGCAATTGTAATATCTGACAAAATAAATTTCAAAGTAAAACTAATCAGAAGAGATAAAGAGGGTCATTTCATTCTGATCAAAGGAACAACTAACCAAGAAGATATTACAATCTTTAACATATATGCACCAAACTCTGGTGAACCCAAATTCATTAAAAAAAAAACACTACAGGGCTTTAAGACTCAGAATAACCCCAACTCAGTAACAGCAGGGGACTTCAATACTCCACTATCTCCATTAGACAGGCCAATTGGACCAAGAATAAACAGAGAGACGTCTGAATTAAATGATACCATACAACAAATGGACCTGAGTCGTCTTTTGATTTATCCACCCAAGCACCAAAAAATATACTTTCTTCTCAGCACCCATGAAACTTTTTTCCAAAAATTGACCACATACTGGGCCACAAAACAAACCCAACAAATACAAAAAAATTGAAGTAATTCCGTGCATTCTTTCAGATTACAATGCCATAAAGCTCAAAATCATCACTGGACAAGGCCTTAGTCACTACATGAACTCATAGCAATTAAACAAAACACTCCTAAACAATGAGTGTGTCAAAGGGGAAATTAAGAAAGAAATAAAAGAATTCCTGAAATTCAACAAAAAGGACCATGCAACACAACACAACCTCTGGAACACTTTAAAAGCAGTCCTAGGAGGGAAGTTTATAGCTCTAAGTGACTGCCTACATTAAAAAATTAGAAAGAGCCCAAATAAGTGACCTAACACTGCAACTCAAGACACTGGAAAGGCAAGAATAAATGAAACCCAAACCCAGCAGAAGAGAAGAAATAACAAAAATCAGAGCAGAAATTAATGAAATAGAAATAAAGAAAACAATACAAAGAATCAACAAATCTAAGAACTGTTTCTTTGAAAAGCTAAGCAAGATGGACAGATCCTTAGCCCAGTTAACCAAAAGAAAAAAAGAGCATATCCAAATCAGCAAAATCAGAGAAGAAAGGGCAAAAATATCAACAGACACCTAAAAGATCCAGACATTAGAAGGGAATATTTTAAAAACTTATATGCTACTAAAGTTGAATCTAAAAGAAGTGGATGTATACCTAAAATCATGGGAACCAAAGATAAACCAAAAAGAGATCAACAGTTTAAACTGATCCATACATATAAGGAAATGGAAACAGTAATACAAAGCTTACCAACTAAAAAAAGCCCAGGCAGAATTCTACTAGATATTTAAAGACTTTCAATCAATACTACTTAAATTATTCAAGAAGATAGAAACAGAGGGAGAACTCCCAACTTCCTTCTATGAAGCCAGCATCACTCTAATCCCAAACCAGGTAAAGACACAACCAAAAAAGAAAACTATAGACCAATATCCTTAATGAACATAGATGCAAAAATTCTCAACAAAATACTTGCAAACTGCACACAGTTGTACAGCAAATAGATCTTTCTCCATGATCAAGTAGACTTTATCCGAGAGATGCAGGGATGGTTCAATATATGCAGTCAATGAAGGTCATTAATCATACAAATATACTCAAAGACAAAAAGCACATTGTCATCTCAAAAGATGCAAAGGCTTTTTACAAAATTCATCATGCATTTATGTTCAAAGTCCTAGAGGGAATTGGACTAGAGGGAACATGCCTCAACCTAATTAGAGCTATATACAACAAACCCACAGCCAACATCATTCTAAATGGAGAAAAACTGGAAGCACAGTGCTTGAAATTTTTGCTAGAGCAATAAGATAGGAGAAGGAAATAAAATAAGTACTAATTAGAAAAGAAGGGGTCAAACTATCCCATTTTGCAGATGGTATGATACCATACCTAAGACATCTGAAAAGTTCCACCAGAAAGCTCCAGAACTGATCAACACTTTCAGTATAGTGGAAGTTTATAAAATCAATCTACAAAAAATCAGTAGCCTTTCTATATACCAACAACAAGCAGTTGGACAAAGAATATAGGGAAATGCTCCCATTCACAATTGTTGCAAATAAAATAAAATATAATAAAATACCTTGGAATAAATCGACCAAAGATACCAAAGAACTTTAAAATGAAAATTTTAAATCACTAAGGAAAGAGATTGAAGAAGACACCAGGAGATGGAAAGGCCTCCCATGCTCATGGATTGGAAGAATTAATATTGTGAAAATGACCATTCTAGAGGCAAATGTATAGATTCAATGCAATCCCAATCAAAATCCCCTTGACATACTTCACAGAATTAGAAGCAACCATGCTTAAATTCGTATGGAAGCAGAAAAGACCCCGGATAACCAAAGCAACCCTGAGCACAAAGAACAATGCTGGGGGGATTACATACCATATCTCAAAGTATACTACAGAGCTATAGTTATAAAAGCAGCATGGTACTGGCAGAAAAATAGACAAATGGATCAATGGAACATCATTGAAAACCCAAAGCCGAGTACATGCAATTTCAGCCATCTGATATTTCACAAAGGTGCCAAGAAGGCACAATGGTGGAAAGACAGCATCTTCAACAAATGGTGCTGGCAAAACTGGATCTCCACCTGTAGAAGAAAGAAACTAGATTCCTATCTTTCACCTTGTGCGAAAATCAACTCCAAATGGATCAAAGACCTCAATGTGAAAATTGAAATCCTGAAACTACTAGAAGAAAATATTGGCAGTAACTTACAAGATTAAGGTGTAGGAATGGATTTTCTAAATCAGACAGAATTTGCTCAGGAATTAAAGTCAGGAATCAACAAGTGGGACCTCATTAAACTAAAAAGCTTTGTACAACAAAAGAAACAAAAAATGAAGAGAAAACCCACAGATTGGGAAAAAGTCTTCACCAGTGACACATCTGACAGAGGTTTACCATCCAGAATATATAAAGAACTCAAAAAACAAAGAAGCTAGAAACCAAATGACCCAATTAAAAGATGGGCTAAAGATCTAAACAGAGAGTTCTCAAAGGAAGAAACAAAGATGGTTAAGAAACATCTCAAAAAAAGTTCAACACCATTAGTAATTAGGGAAATGCAAATTAAAACCACCCTAAGATATCACCTTACCCCAATCAGACTGGCTAGGATCAAGAGAACAAATGATACCAAATGCTGGTGAGGATGTGGAGAAAGGGTAATGCTCATTCACTGTTGGTGGGATTGCAAACTCATGCAACCCCTATGGAAAAGAGTGTGGAGAACTCTTAACTAAAATTGAATCTACCATATGACCCAGTTATACCACTCCTTGACATATACCCAAAGCACTCATCCTATTGTAGACACACTTGTACAACCATGATTGTTGCTGATATTTTCACAATAGCTAAGAGATGGAAGCAACTTAAGTGCCCCTCAACTGATGAGTGGTTAACATAAATGTGATGTACTTACATGATGAAGTTCTACTCAGCAGTAAAGAAAGATGAAATCATGAAATATGCAGTAAATGGATGGATCTAGAAATTGTTATACTAAGTGAAGTAACACAGATTCAGAGGACACATCTCATTCATGCTTCCAAGTGAAGCCAGACATGGTTGAGTAGGGCCTTTGTGTTAATTTCACATAGATGGAACTGGTAAAAGAAAGGAGCTAAGGGCTCCTCCCAAACCCATTTGACCCCTGGGGAACTGATCCTCAAATGACCATAAGTTTAAAAATAAATTGATTTATTTTGGCCAACTGTATGTTCTTAAAAACCCCAAAGGAAATTATAAACAAAGGGTAAAATCATGAGTATATTGAAGAGTTTAAGGGATTACACTTCCCAGACATTAGGCTTAAGTCTATATAAATAGGTATTTAGACAATTATTTCTCATTGATGGTTTTGTTCCTAATCAGAAAGTGCTGCTCAGATGTAAGTCTTCAAATCCTGGTCTCCAATACTGTAATGTCCACCCGTAGCTAAGGGAGACAACCAGCTCTTGTTCTAAAATGATGGATAAATTTTTCTCCCCCTATCTAGAAGCCTTTGAGAGGGAACTGACACTGATTCTAACCACTCCAACAGCTAGTTCCACTGTACAATCCAATTAAAATCCACTCCTTCCCATATAACCAAAGGACTCAACAACCTACTACAGTGATACTTGCTGTTTACTGCTGCTCTTTTCACAATAACTAGGAAATGGAAACAACCTAACTGTCCCTCAACTGACGAATGGATAATGAAAATGTTGCACATTTACACAATGGAGTTCTAATCAGTGATAAAGAAGAATGAAATCATGAAATTTGCAGGAAAATGGATGTAACTAGAAACTGGTTTACCATTTGTGAGTGTATATCTGATGAAAAACGCAGAGGCAATGTGGAGTTCAGGGAGGAGAAAAAGATCCAGAAAGGTGGATTGTAGGAGACAGGTGTTATCAAGGGGGAAATGGGGAAAAACAGAGATAAAACCAGGGTGGAAATAGGAGGGGTCATAGAGGATGAAAGAGAGGCAAGATAAATAAGACTAGGTGGTGTGAAACAACCAGAAGGAAATGCAGTAGCTCAGCTTACTGAAAATTTTATATATAGATCCAGCATGTGAATAGCTGAAGACTAAGAAAAACCCCAGTGCCAGGCTTGGGAAACTTCCCTTCAGTTGTTGGTCAGGGTAGTCCAAGAGACTTCCAAAAAACATCACAAACTATTGTCGCAGTCCTTGTTTGCCTCCCAGAACATGAAGGTAAGACCCTGTTGCTGAAGACAGTATATACGTCTGGCAATCAAACTGGAGCTGATCTGTAAGCCTCCTCCCTGAAGATCAGCTCCCGCAGCATCAGAAGATACTATTCAAGCTGCCAAGGTAGAAATTCAGTCAGTGATTCCATCTAGCTGTAAAGTCAATGAATCACAGCAATGACTAGCCCAGCAAATAATCTCTGTGGGTACAGTAGTGGCATTTTTATTTTGGGAGTAATCAAGTGCTGCCTAATGGAACTTAAGGCCCACTTATTGGGAGGAAACTCATGGGTGGTACTTTACACAAGAAAGTCAAATATACAACTGGAGAAGTTATAGATCCTAAAGAAAAACCCATTTTTGTCATATTACTCGACTGGCATGATTTCTTCTATTATAAATATGTATACTTACATTTAGAGATGTCATTGAAGAAGATTTTTTTTTGCAACAGATAAAGACTCTTTCAGTTTCACAACTAGTTAAATACAGAAAATAAGGGTCTGTGACATACCATCCCTAAGTGATACAGCCACAATGAAAGCTCTACAACTCTGGCTCAGGGAACGTAGTGGAATAGGGGACTGTAAGAATATCATTGCATCTCTCAACACTCACCAGCGATGCTTCCTCATGCAACAGATGGTTATTAATACAGCAAGCCACAACTGGCCCAATTACAGAGAATAAGAAACTTCAGAGACGTTATCCATGAATAGGATATCTATATCAAAACTCTGTTATCCATGGATGAAGGACTATTGTGGAATAACTTGGAAAAATTGTAGAAGGCAGAGGTGGTTGATCACCACAGGAAACAGAGTATTCTAGACAGCTGGGTAGTTATCCATACGAACTTACAGCAATGGTTACAGCATGTGCAAGATCCATAAAAATTCATAGCACACAACATCACAGCAGAGAAGTGGAGAAGTAGATAAGAATTCTTAACCTTAGTATAGGACCTATTGGTAACTCCTACTGGAAGGGGGAGAGTTGTTTTTCTTTAAGGGCGTGACGCTAGATAAGTTAACAATGCTCCAGTGGATGGACACACACTGTAGGACATTTGAGTATACAAACTTGGATCACTGGCCCTTAATATATATGATAGAGTATGTGAAAATTGGCAGGGTGCTATAAGAGGGGTGAAGTTAGGGGAGAGAGTCTAAATATAATCAAAATATATTGCATGCAGCTCACAAAAATTCAATAAAAATTTGACGAACTTACTGCAGCTAATGAAGAAAGCCTTGTAGTTGCTATTAATGAATTAGCTGAATCCTGCTTTTGAAGACAGCCAGTTATCATCTATTTAAACCTGTCTTTTTCTTTTTAAAATATTAAATATAGATATCATATAATCCATATAGTTGTAAATCATAATAAGATATTAATTGTACATTTGAAAAATCATCTTTGCCTTTGTACTCTGAGATTTGTACAGTTAAATCATCAAAGAGACACAACTCGTAAGATAGTTAATTTTACAAATTGTCTACTTTGTCTGATTATTTGTTTGATTCTTCTTTGAATAAATCACTTCTGACATTAATTAAGATGAACAGTATCAATGCATGAAGCACTTTAGATGCAATTTTGTGTAACACTCACATTAAACAACAGAAAATCCCTTGTTCACCCTCTATTTCAGGTATGTTTAGTTTGGTTAAAGGAAGTTAGACGTGGCTTCAAGCTTGAGGTTATTCTTGGTTTTATATTTTCTTTATCAAAACTTATTTCAGTTCTTTCCAAGTATTCCCTAATTTTGACACATGAATATTTCATCAAATGTCATATATTAATGAAAGTTTACATGAAATGAGGGTACAAATTGGTTAGGTTGGGATTCAGTGTTAAATTATTATCCATATACACTGTATAGATAACTCGGTACTAAAATGTTATTGTCAGAAAGTAATTAACAGAACAGTGTTAGTGAGGAATTGAAAGGTCATTTCAGAAAAAGCCAGTAGTATACAATGTTAATCTCCATGTCATATCTCTTGTAGGCCTTAGTAGTGTCTATTTCCCCTTTTCTAAGATTTTTCTTTCTTAGAATTGCTTCAATAGAAAGGCAGATGCTATGGCCTGAAAGTAAACCTATTTTAAAAATTATTTTATCAATTCTTTCAGAACTTCATACAAATAATTCTTCACAGATCCACCTCCATCTCCCTCTCCACTGAGATTTATGTTCACATTTTTCCCCTTTGAATCTAATATGTGTAAAATGAAACCTACCCTGGATTGTGATTGATCACACCTTTAGAGAAAACTGGCTCTTCTGTCCCAACAGCTACCAAATGCCAATATCTACTCATGCTGGAATTTTGCCTGGCCCAAGATGAGAAGGTCTTGTGAATGTTGTCACTGCTATTTTGGTTTCATATGTAAAATTATCTGGAAACACTTTCATTTTGGTTGTCCACCACCTCTGACTTTTTCAGTCTTTCTAAAATCTCTCCCATGAAGATTCTTGAGCCTTGGAGAGGGGTATGAGTATGACATCAATGCCTCATTTGGGGCTGAGAACTCTTCTATCTTCTATTCTCTGAATGTTGACTAGTTGTGGTTCTTAGTGTTCATAACTTTCTATGCAAGAAGATTTTCTGATGAGGACTGAGAGATGTACTAATGTATGGGTATAGCAATGTCATCAGGCATCATTTTCATATGAGGTCCAGTTAATCGATTATTAATAATAGGTTCTGCCTTAGGGCCTATGACCTGTCTAGCCACAGTCCTTGGCCCTGATAACAGTGACATGTATGGGTTCTATCTTGTGGACTAGGCCTCAAATTCAATATGAGTGTGGTTGGTTAGTTGCATAACATTTGTGCCACTATTTGCACTGGTGGTCATATCTTGGCCATCCAGTTATTATTGCAGTTAACAATGTTCACCAATGACTAAGACTGATGATTCCTTTTCTTCTCCAGTAGTGTGTAGCAACTTCCAGCAATATGAAAGCTAGCAAGTAGGGATAAGGCTTCCAGGTCAGTAAGTACTGCTTGATTTCTCTAGGTTTTATGAGTCAAGTACGTGTTGTCTTCAGTGATAGAGTATCACCATCAAGTTCTGGTGGGTAACCAAGGACAATGAATATAACCCATAATGTTTCAGATTCTATGGCTTCCCACAGACAGAAAACTAAGAGAGAAGTAACTCATTCCAAGTGCTGGAGTTTTTTATTTGCTAGGATGAGGTGTCTAGTTGGGGTATTGTTTCATTATTATAAGATAATTCTATTTAACTTGTTTTAATATATGTATATATTTTAGAGAGCCTTTATGATAGTAAGTTTCCATATGTTTTTTTCAAGGGGCCTTTACCGTTAGTTATCCTTCCCTATAATCCCTCCCCTACCTACCTTCCTCTCCCCCCACCCCAATTAATCTTCCCTTCTCCATTATCCTCCTTTTTCCCTTTATATTACTATAATCCATCTCCTATCCCTCAAAAGATTCCCTCTACCTGTGGCTGCTCACTACTTTCCTAACCTCTATGAGTATTTCCAATGAAACACAGCTCTGTCAGTTCAAAGCTAATATCCACACATGAGGGAAACATGATGTTTGTGTTTCTAGGTGTCTGTTACCTCAGTCAGATTGTTTCCATTTTTATCCATTTAATTGCAAATTTCATAATTTTTCTTTTTTTTGGAGACTGGGTCTCTCTGTAGCCCAGGATAGCCTGAAAATTGCTATGTAGACCAGACTGGATTTTATGTCACGGAGATCTGCCTGCCTCCACCCGAATGCTTAAATTAAAGGGATATGCTACCATGCCTAGCTAATTTTTTTAAAAATTTGTTTATTTTTATTTTATGTATATGAGTGTTTTGCCTGATGTAAGTACATCTGTGCTTATGCAATACCTGCAGATAGCAGAAATGGATATCATATCTGTTGGACCTGGAATTATGGATGGTTGTTAGCTAACATGTGGTTGCTGGTAACTGAACACAGGTCCTTTGCAAGAGCCTGAATGGCTTTAACTTCTGAAAGCTCTTTCCAGCCCTAGTTTTATTTTTATCAGATGAATAGTATTCCATCATGTAAATCTACCTCTTTTTTTTCTTCTTCCTTTGTCAGTTGATGGAAAATTAGACTGTTTCTATTTCCTGTCTATTGTGACTAGATCAGCAATAAACATGGATGAACCGGTATCTCTCTAATAGAATATAAACTCCTCTGGGTATTGCTCAAAGTCCGTATAGCTGGAATGTGGGGTAGAACTATTTATAGCATTTTGAGGATCTTCCACACTGATTTCAACAGTGGATACAACAGTTTGTACTTCCACCAGGAGTGAATAAATGTCCTCATTTCTCCAAACTCATGCCAACATTTTTTTGTCATTTTCTTTTTTGATCTTAGCCATTCTGGGATAAGGTGAACTCTCAAAGTAGTTTTAATTTGTATTTCCTTGGTGACTAAATATATTAAACATTTTTAGGGGTTTCTCAGTCATTTGTGTTTCATCTCTGGTGAGCTCTCTGTTTAGTTTCATTTTTTAAATGGATTGTTTCTTAAAGTTTGGTTTTTATGCTGGGCATGGTGGTGCATGCCTTTAATACCAGCAATCAGGAGGCAAAGGCAGGCAGATCTCTGTGAGTTCAAGGCCAGCCTGGTCTACATAGTGAGTTCCAGGACAGCTGAGGGCTACAGGGAGAACCTGTCTCAAAAAGACCAAAAGAAAAGTTTGGTTTTTTTCATTTCTTCTTAACTTTTTATTTATTTATTTGGGGTATGAGTGCCCTATCTGTGTATGTAAGTGCACCTGTGTTGTGTGCAGTGCCCACAGAAGTCAGAAGAGGGCATCAGATCCCTTGGAACTACAGTTTACAGATAGTTGTTAGCAGCCATGTGGTTGCTGGGATTCGACCCTAAGTCTTCTGTAAGAACAGCCAGTACTTTTAGCCTCTGAGTCATCTCTCCAGTCCCAAGGTTTTTTTTTTTTTCATTTTTGTATATATTCTAGATATTAACTCTCTATCAGATGTATAGCTGCTAAATACTTTTATTCCCATTCTGTGGGCTACCTCTTTACTCAAATGATGGTGTCTTTTTCGCTATTATTGTTTCTTATTGGATTTTGGGGCATTTCCTATGACAGATCTAAATCAAATTTAGACAACCCCCCATCCACACCCCTCCATAGCCTTCTTGCAACTGGATTTCACAAATTCTGTCATATATGTTAAATTCTATCCAGTCAAGCATTTGTACCCAGATATCCCTATCTAGAGTTACTCCCTTAAAGAAGATCTAGTCTCCCTCACACCACAGTAATCAGTTGCCAACAGCTTTTCAGCTAGGGCTGGGACCTGCTGCCCACTACCCTTGTTCTGTGCTGGGTCTTTGTCTGACTGAATCCGCATGGGGCTTGTTATGCTGTCACCATTGCTGCAAGTTCTATGAACAAGTTGAAGATACTGAATTTTCTGCATCACTTATTTCTGACTGTTTTATCAAATGCAAGATGGCATAGGTGTGTGAACTTATATCCAGGTCCTCAGTTCTATTCCATCCATCAGAGTGTCTTTTTTATCAATATCATGCTATTTTTATTCTTATAGCTCAGTAATATAACTTAAGGTCAGTGATGCTGACACCTCCAGCTCTTCATTTGTTGTTCAAGATTATTTGGGCTATTGTGGGTTTCTGGTGTTTCCATATGAAATAATATTAATATTTCAGTTTCTGTTAAGAAGTTCATTGGAGACAGGAGTGGTGGTGCACACCTTTAGTTCAAGCACTCAAGAGGCAGAGGAAAGTGATTCTGATGAGCTAGAGGCCAGTGTGGTCTACATAGTGAAATCTAGGATCCTGGGGCTATGGGGAAACACTGTCTCAAAAGACCAAAAAAAATTACATTGCAATATTTATGAGAATTGTGTTGAATCTCTATATTGCTTTTGGTAGGAAAGTCATTTTCATAATATTGATTCTACTGAGCCATGAACTTGGCTTCCAAAAGGGTCTCCCTCTTTTGGCCCCTTCTTTCATTTATTCAATGTTTTAAAATTTTTATTATACAAGTGTTTAATTTCTTTAGTTAGAGTTATTCCAAAATAATGGGGCTGGAGAGATGGCTCAGTGGTTAAGAACACTGTTCTTCCAGAAGACCCGTGTTTGAATCCCAGTACCCACTTAGCAGCTAACAACTGTCCCTAACTCCAGTTCCAAGGGATCTGACAACCTCTTCTGTCCTCCATGGGCGTTGCACGACATGGGTGCACTTACCGACATGCAGGCAATACACGCATACACATAAAATAAAAATAGTAAAAAAATTTAAAAAAGAATTATTCCAAATATTTTAGATTATAATGAATGTGGACATTTCCCTGATTTCTTTCTTGGCATGTTTTCCATTTGATATAGGAAGGCCACTCATTTTGTGTGTTAATTTTTTATCTTGTTACTTTCCTGAATATGTTTATCAGCACTAGGAGTTTTCTGGTGGCATCATTAGTCTCTTTAGATCCCCTTTATCATCTTCAGTTTCCTTATGCTTTAGCTAAGATCTCAAGTATTATATTCAACAGTAGTGGGGAGAGTGGATACATTTGTCTCATTCCTGATTTTAGTGAATGGCAAGTTCACTCCACTAGTCATATTCTTTATTTTTAAAAATGAATCAGCATTTAGCTTCTGTGAACGTCAGAGTACTTTCTTCCCTTCTTAAGTCACTCATCTTATCAAAACCAGAAAACTGATTTTCCTGCCACTTGTAACAGTAGAGAGCCAGAATAGCTTTTGAGTTTGTCTGATTATATTTATTTGCATTATTATTTCTGAAGCCCTTGCTATATTCTAATCTTTTATATATACTATATTTGAACAGTAATTAGTAGGAAATTGAAAATAAATCAATGTCCAAAGTTAATGTGAACTCCTATATTCACACTAGATCTAAATCTATTAAAAGTTAAATTTCTTACACTTGCCAATATTCTCTTTTGTAAGAGACAGTATAATCAACGGAGGAGTTAATGTGAAACCTTCAAGTCTTAAGGTATGTTTTCTTAGGTTTTACTATGTTCTTGAATATTTTAATACTTCTTGGTGAATATATTGATTCATTCCTTGTTCTTTAAAATATCTATTCAACATCTAGTATATTATAGGCATTATCCTAACAAGAGATATAGCATCTACCATGCATGTTAAATTTATATAGATAGCAGACATCATTTCCCAAGTGCTCTCCTAAGAGCTAAAGTCATCCACAGATTATTATATTACTCTTACCCAATTAATCCAAGCTAATGACTTCATCAAACAATAATGACTCAGATTTAGAAGGAGATGATCCCTAGATACAAATGATTTAATTACCAAACTACAACTGTGCACAAAATACTTTTTAAAATGAAGAAAATTGATCTGAATTATAATTCAGACTGCTTTATTAGTAATTAAGAAGGGATATTAATTAAGATATGTAGTTAATACTGCAACTTTGTTTTCTTCCACAAATATATACTTGATTCCAAGTAGCATATGAAAGTATATGAGTTCTTTCTATTTTCCCTGATTAAAGAAGCTAATATTGTAGATTCATTTTATATAAAATAAAAATTTTATCCTTTATCGAATTAATAACATTTCAACACGAATTTTAACTGATCCAAAATTGTGTATATTTATCATGTATACATTATGTTATGAAATGGCTACAGTGAAGAAACGGTTCCATCAATCAAAATAGCACATACATATATTCCTTATAGTGAGACTACTTAACACTTCTTTTGTTACCAAGTTTTTCAATGTTACACATTGTCATATCTATAGATGCTCTGGTGTATAGTAAATCATCAGAACTTACTCATAGTAACCAAACCATTGTTTTTGACCAACATCTCTCCAGCTTCCATCTCCCCATCCCTTAGTAATGCCTGGGTTTCTGAAAGTTCTGTTTCTATATTTCATATGCAAGGAATCTGTCTTTCTGTGCCTTTCTGAATTCTGTCAATATAATGTGTTATGCACACATAAGTTATGTCAAAAATTAAATAATTTCCCCCTTTGTTAGGACCAAATGGCACTTATCTGTACTATATTTATTATATTTAAAACAAAAATGTTTTTCTAGAGATAGTTACAGTATGCTTTGATGGTGGCTCACTATAAGATATTGTATTAAAATTAGTACAAATTAACTAATTTTTTCTAGGATACACATAATTTTCTTGGCTGCTACTTCATTCAGTGACTATTATTTTTAATATTTTATTAATTATTTGATAATTTCTTGCATGTGCATAACCCATTTTGATCATGTTGCCCACCTCCCATATCTTCCCCTAACTCTTCCTAGATCTACCCTCTACCAATCAATACTCTTTATGTCTGTCTTCTTTTGGTTTTTCTTAATTTTGTAACTGACAGGCAAATTTATTCTGCCCACATGATGATGGGTGTGAGGCCAACCACTGGAGCATGGTATACTTACCAGGGTCCCCAGAAGCCACCACTTGTCAATGGTCTTCAGCTATGGATGGGGACTTGTGACCCTCTCCATTCTCAATGCTGAAATGTTGACTGACTTGGTCTTGTGAAGACCATGAGACCAGCTAAGAATTCATAAGTGCAGCAGTTCTGTCAAATCCAGAATACTAATTGCTGTCCACTGTACTACTGTGGTGATGTCTGAGGGCTACACTAATTGATGAGAATGAAAATAAAAATTTAGAGTGTGGTTTGATACCATATCCAAAATGATGGTAGATTTTCATATAGAGCCTATGAGCATCTCAAACATGGGTTCTTGGCTAGATTTAAAGTAATAGGCATATGTACCCTCCTGTGGAATGGGCTTTAAATACAAAAAAGAAAGTGGTTGGTTACCCCCATAGTTTTTGTGCCACTGTTGCACCTATGGGCATATTTTGTCCCGCTGGTTGTTAGAGTTCACAGGTTTCACAGGGGGGTATGACTGTTGATGACATTTCTTTCTCATCAGCCTTCATATCACCTTCTGGTACTATGAAAGCTAGCCAGTAAGGAGAAAGCTTCCTGACCACAACCAAGTCAATATCTCCATGTCCTTTGACCAATGTGTGTGGTATCTTTGGCAACAGGGTCTTACTATAAAGTTCTGGTAGGCATTCGAGGGCAATGCCTATAACCTATTTTATTTTAGCAGCCTCTGGGATATCTCTACCAAATAGTCAAGTGTAGATATCCCTCGTCTGGCACTGGACCTTTGATTTGTCTGCCTATGGCTTCTGGGAGGAGCATTACCCCAATATGGTATGGAAATTCCAAGTAAATTTTTTTTATGAATACATATGCATCTTATAAATAGTGGGTTTCAATGTGTCTTTTTTGAACATCCTTAACGTTAATTATCTCTTTCCCCTCCTCTGCTCTACCCTCTCTCCCTACTTCAATCGACCTCCACATTATTCCCCTTTCTCTTTCATATATCCTTTTTTACTCTTTCCTTCCTTTAATATCTTTTTTTTTCTCTCCTCCAGTGATTTTCCAATGCAATTCTTTAATTCTTCTTCTGCAGTAATTGCAGAGATGAGAAGTATATGTTGGAACTTCACAATCTCTGGAATCACGGTTTTCTTTCAAATAAATGCAGGAAATCCTGGAGTTGGTTCCTCCGTGCATGATGCATAATTTGGGTATCTGGCAAGTCCATCTTATTCACCAGTAGTGCAGTTTTGTCTGGAGTTCCTTTTTATATAACTCCAGTTACTTTACAAGCAATATCATGGTTTCAAATGCAGTTCTGTACTGAGTTTTGGAAGAAAGCTAAAACCCAGAAATATCAGCACCTAAAAGTACCCGTCTAGCTCTTCCTCAATGCTGGGGAATGTTTGGCCCAGTGCTTTCTTCATATGTGCTCCTTCCATCAAACCCGGTGGGCAGCCACTGAGAACTGTATGATGTTACTGTACACAGCCTTTCCCAGCCCAGGTCTTATTCCTATAAGTGCACAATCTGCATTTGTAGGCTTTTCATGAGAAATTCAACTTAGCACAGATATGTTTGAATATGTGGGAATTCTACCAGGTATACACCAGCTATGACTTTTAAGCTGAGGTGCATTACCTATTTCTGTCATTCATCAGTAAGAAAAATATAATCTACCCAGGCCACCTACCTCTACTAAAGTTTTTTCCTCCTTACTGGAGTCTAAAATTCTCCATTTTCATCAGTTAATGTAAACACCCACAGATACAGTCTTTTCTGTTGGAGTCCTTGAGTGTGGTAGCCTGATCATTTGTGATATTTGTCTTGTTAAAGTCAGTGGTTTTTTGCACTATAATCTAGACATCAGCACCCATCCACCTTCTGTATCTAAAGAGGATGACTCATTCCACAACAACCAATGATACTTCTATACTAACTGTTTTTTAAAAGAAGGAACACCACTTCTGCATTTTAATAAATATTTTTATTGAATTTTTGTGGGTTTCATACAATATATCTTAATCCTATTTAGACCTCCCCTACCCTATCTGTGCCCCACTAAAGTGCACCCACAGGATTTTGCATGTTCTGTCTTGTTTAATAAAGTTTAGCAAGCCACTTACACATTTTCATTTTATGATAAAAGTGTTCTTCATAAAGGTCTTAAAAGTAGTGCACTGAAAGGAAAATATTTCGGAACATCACAATCTGTGTGCTTTTTACTACCATGGACCAGGCTCAAAATTTTGTTGTATAACATAGTTATGAAGTAATTTTATACATTATGTTGAGAATAATGATCCTTAAAGTTGTCTAAATATTAATGTGTGAATACACATGAAAACAACTTTCCTTACATATCAAGAAGGACAATTTACAGGTCACTGTAGCTAAAGACCTTGAGTAAAAGACATTGTCTTGGATTTTCTTCATGGGCTGAATCTAATCAGAGAAGCCTTTAAAATTGAGGGAGTTTTACCAATTGTGTCTGAGAGACTGTACAGCAAGCAGCCTAGAGACCGAAGAAAAAGGACAGCAACAGATTGACTTTACAGCCTTCAGAAATGAATGCATCCCTGGAAACATTTTGAATTTAGTGCTTTCAGAACTATGTCAGAAAATAACCCAGAGAATTATGGCATAGTAAATTTATATTTTATGATACTAAATTTGTTGTACTTTGGTACATCAACAATTAAAACGTAGAACACCATGTTACTAGTTTTTTACTTAGTAAATTTTACTATCCTGCATTTAAATATAAACATTCAGAATGTTATCATGCAATAAATATTGATAATGTAATGTTTCCCCTAGTAGAATAAAATACACACACACACACACACACACACACACATGCACACATACACATACCACATGCACACATACTCTATCTTTTACCTTGAACTTTTTTATTAATTTGAAGTTAAAGATAAGGTCAACTATTTAGCAGGAATGGCAAGTTGATTTATGTTTCATAAAATATTAATGCAGTGGTTAAAACAATCTCAGAATTAGATTTTTCAATGCAGCAGTAATTATAATAATTTAAATTGTTCCTTAAAGCATTAAGATAGCTTTCTTTGTAATATGTAGTGTGAATAATTAAAATCATATGATAAATTAACATTTTCAAATGTACACTTATGAGGTCTAGTGGCCATCATCCTATCTTCATTCCTATTACTGTGATAAATCACTATGGTAATGAGCAACATGGGGAGAAAGGGATTTATGTCAGTTTACAAGTCCTGTTTATAACACATCATTATGAAGAAGTCAAGGCAGGAAGTTCAAACAGCGAGTCCCATCACATCCACAGTCAAGAGCAAAGGGAGAATGAATGTGTGAATGCTTACTTCCTTGCTTGTGCTCAGTTCATTCTTCACTCTTACTCAGTACAAAAGCCCCTTCCTAGGGAATGATGCTCAATTGTCTCATAAATATTCATGAAAGCCAAAATACCCACAAGTCTGCTCCCTACCTTTGAACAGTCTGCTTCAGTCTCCCTTTGGAGAGTGTGCTTTGTCAAGCCTTGTTTCTAATGCTTTGGTAAATAAACTTGTGTTCAAACTATTAACCTCTCTTGGTTAAATTCATTCCTTTAAGAAGACAAGGACGGAAGCCCTCACAACATACATAAGATCAACATTCCATGCCTTCGTGTGTATGCACCACTTATGTGCAGACTCAGCAACAATAACGTGCTGTCTGGGCAAGCTCCATCCATATAATTTTTCTTGCAAGTGCACTATTTTTTAAAACTTTCACAGCATTTTTTACTATGCATTTTCTGGGTTTGGATATATTTGGTACACAAATTTTGTTACCTGTTGCATAACACAGTTCTATGCTGTACATAATCATAATCTGTGAACAATTTCAAATAGCCTAATTATGCCACAGGATTACTATCTAACTTTGTGTAAGGGTACTTTATAAGGTGTGCACAATGATGGAATTGCTTAATTATACATTTGTAAGACCATAACCCCATTAAGTTGCTGTGATGGTTAGTGTTAATTGTCAAGTCTGCACTTAGAAGGCAAGCCTCCAGGCACTTCTGTGAGGGAGTGCCTAGATTAAGGCTAGTCACTGAGAATATCTGTGAGGAATTGTCTTGATTATATTAATTGCTGTAAGAAAACCCATTTTGATTGGAGCAGGACTATCCCCCGGAAAGGGAATGCCGGAGAAGGAAGCTAAGTGCTAGTATGTTTACACATTATTTCATCACTGTCTGCTCTTGATTTAGATGGAATGTGATCAGCTGCTTTAAGTTCCTGATACCTTGACTTCCTCTAGGACTATATCCTAGAATTATGAGCCAAATAAACCCTCTCTGCCTTAAATTGCTTTTGCCAGTGATAGAAAACAACAGTGACATACAGTTCTACACACACACACACACACACACACACACACACACACACACACAACATTCATTCTCTTGTAATATGTAGACCCTACTGATTTTATTTGAATAATCATGGTAAATATGGGTAGTGTCTATTTGCATTGGACTCTTTTGATCATGAAAACTGTTCTCTTCACCAACTCATCAACTTCTAGAGATAGGTAATTGTTAAGGTCATGGAAATTTTGCTATATTTCTAGTATGTAATTATTCCAATAAAAAATTCTTTCAAGACAAAAATTATTTCAGAGTTCAAAATAATCAATAGTTTATTAAGTAGCATGTTAAAATGAGACATAACATTGTATACTGGGTCACAAAACATCTGACAGTAATAGTTTTCCTGTATTTATGTCATATCCAAAAAGACACAAGAAGAAAAAGTGTTTCTGTAATGGTTATATTTGGACTTATTTTCTATGACTGGCAAATAGGTATCTTCAGGGCAAATAACTGTATTGATGAACCAATATTTTGAAATGTTAAGTATAATTTAGTAATCCTGCTTTCTCTTACCTTATATCCTCAATGAGTTTTACATCTGTTTGTGGGAAATAAACAACTGTTATTAGTAATTAAAGAAATTAAGAAGTGGATCAACAAGATTATAGTTTGACCTAAGTGCCCATCAACAACAACAGGCTGACAGAGTTGTCAACACAGAAACATTATGCTTTCTCTTACAGTGCCTTTTAATTATATTACTATGACTCTCTGTATGATTTAATCATAGATATTCCAAGACTAATGAAAACATATTTTATAACTCAAGAATAGAGAGCAGAATTCAACTGTAATTCATTATCCTAACAAGTGAAACTTTTCCATTAGAGTATTCACTTTGAATGAACAATCATTTTCCATTTTTCTAGCTTTCACATGTAATCCAGAGAAAATATACAAAGATACAAAGTTAGAATCAACATATAAGAGATAACATGCAATGTTAATCTTTCTTTACCTGTGTAACCTCACTTAATAAAAGCTTTTTCTAGTTTCATCTACTTACCTGAAATTATGGTTATTTTATTTTTACAGGGAAGTAATATCTTAATGTGTATATATACCACATTTTCCTTATCCAGTCATCAATTGATGCCATTTCCTAGCTATTATGATTGAACTACTGTGCACGTATGTATGCAAGTATATCTGTAGTAGTACATGTCTTTGGGTATATGCTGAGGAGTGTGAAACTTCCAGATTGATTTTCATAGTAGCTTCATTAATTTACACTCCCACCAACCATATATAAGAATTCCCCTTCCTTATATCCATGCATATTAAAATCCAGGTTTGCTAGTATTTGCTATTTGTATTACTGATCTTCACCATTCTGACTGTGGTCAGATTGAATCTTCAAAATAACTTTACTCTGCATTTTCCTGATATATATGGAACACTTTTACAAGTATTCCCCAGCCATTTGTATTTCTTATTTTGAGATCTGTTTGTGCAGTTTTACAGCCCACTTTTGGTTAATATTTTATGTTTAGTAAATTCTTTGTATATTCTATATACTAATCCTTTGTCAATTATATAGTTGACAATGATTTTCTTTTATTCTGAAGTCTTCCTTTTCACTCAAATGACAGTTCCTTTTGCTATACAGAAGCTTTTTTTTTTTTAAATTTCATGAGATCCTTTCTTCAAATGCTGGTCTCGTTTCTTGTGCTACAGGAACTACAGGAATCCTATTCAGAAAATCCATACCAGTTCCTATAAGTTAAAGTCTATGCCCTAGCTTATCCTCAAACATTTTCAGAGTATCAGATTTAAGTTGATACATTTAGAGTTGAATTTTGTGCAGGCTAAGAGATAAGAGTTCAGTTTCATTTTTATGCATATTGAAATCCAGGTTTCCCAGAAGCATTTGGTGAAGATTCTGTCTTTTTCCCAATGCATATTTTTTAATAACCACATGTTTAGAAGAAGCACTTCATTACAGCTTTAACATATTCAGTAATACATTCCAGAGTAAGGATACATGTGTTTCAAAGGTGGCTGTAAATTTTTAGGTTCACAGTTGAATTAATATAGTCATACAATATTGAACTGAGTATAAACCCTGTAAGACATAAAATTGAATGAGTTTTTATCATTTAAGGAAGATCTCCATTTCATTTTAAGATATGATGTTTCCTACATTTTTAATATAGATGTTTGTGCATGTGTCTTTAATCTATGTATCTGATGATTACTAGTCATAGTCGGTTACACTCGGATCCTTAGTAACTGAGTATGGACATAAAGTCATCATTCACTGTTCACTGGTAATGTTTATCACCTCTACTATTTAACATGAAGTAAATTTTAAAAAAATTAATAGCTACATAATTAGAAGAAGCATTTCATTAAAGCTTTAACGTATTTTTATGATGTAATACCTGGATCCTCCATTCTTCTCCATTTACCTATGTGTGTGTTTAGGTGCCAGCAACATGTTGTTTCAATACTATAGTTCTGCAGTACAATTTGAAATCATGTAGGGTGGTACATCCTGTAATATTCTTTTTGTTCAAGATTTCTTTGTCTGTCTGTGTGTGTGGGGGGGCTGTGAATGAGTGGGATTGTGGCCCAGATGTTATTTTCAGTGTTTTTCTTTGGTATATAAAAGGCCACTGATTTGTGTGTGTTAATTTTGTATCATGCCACCTTGATGAAAGTGTTTGTCAGAGAGAAGGATAATAAAATATACAGAAAATTAAAGAGAGAAGAACACCAGGGGTGGAAAAATCTAATCATGGACAGTGTGGAGCATGGGGAAATGAGGTGCTGATGGAAACTTTAACCAAAATGAGGGGTGCATGAAAAAAAACCACTTGGAAGCCTATGGTATTCCAACCTAAGAAAAATTTAAATTACATGGGATAGTAGAACACAAATGACATGAAAGGCGAGAGACAAAAGACTCGTGGTTAAAAGTTTAAGTGGGGCCAGGGGGATTGGGTAGAAGAGATGATAGGACATGTGTTAGCAGAACCTAAAGATATGTGAAGAAACATGATTCAGTACTTCATAAGATAATTAAACTGCTCTCATAGACATGGGTTATTAAATTAAAATTTCAGTGCAAGCATGAGATACTACTTATGGTTATTGGTCAGAGAGGTCCAGAAGCCTCCCAAACCAACAGAGGCTATTGTCATTGACCAAGAAACCCCCTTTCTGATGGCTAGCTTACATTGTGTCAGGAGGTGCTATGCAGGATGCTGAGGGAGAAAGGAAGCAATAACTTTACCTCGTGCTGGGTCCTGTGTATGTGACTTGCTGGCAAGATAGTCCCACTGGTACAATGGGGGCATGATGGTTATGGCATAACTAGCCTCTTTCTAAATGGCTATGATGCTTTCTCCACAAGAGGTGATTTCATGACTGGTACTGTGAACCTGGTTCAAAGTCCATGACTCGAGAGACTATAGGCATTAGGGGGAGAATCTACCTTTGTTTTGCCAAATGGTCATGCTGTCAAACTGCATTCTAAATATGTGTGTGTACCCACAGATTTGTCTTGCTCTCAGCATGGACCGGGCAAGCTTCTTTAGTGGTGAGGAGAGGTTAATGAAGTAACTAAAATTGTCAAAGTGTTTAGTAAATAATATTGAGGGCTCTGCTGTGAATGGCTCATCTATACCAATCTCTCACTATCCAGAGATCAGAGAACTTCATGGAAGAGGGGATGGAAAGAATGTGGGTGAGAAGTGTGAAATGTTGACTTCTAGTACGGCATGCTGTTGTACACAGTAACCCACAGCAGCCGTGGTTACCTGTACAGGATCTACACAAGAGCAAGCTAGTAGAAATTCTACTAAGGATGGGGGAATAAGTCCCTGTGGTTCCACCCCTATCAGAAGAGCTATTGGTAGTTGAGAGGGAAAGTTACTCTCCTTTGGGAACTTGGTTCCTGGTAGGTTGACCAAATGGTACACATTTGTGCTGAACTATTTGGACTCAAGGTGTTATTAATAGCAGTAAGAAAAGGACATGAAGTTTGGAGGGATCCACTGTAGGAGAACTAGTGGAACATGGAAAGAGGTAGTTGTGCATAGACATAATCAATATAAAATGCATAAATGTATGAAAGTTTCACTAATACATATCAAATGAAAGAGCTCAGTTACCCTATGTGAAGAAAAACTCCTCATAGGAGATGAGAGCTGTTGCCCTTATGAAGTAAGAGATTAAGTCCTTTTCTTCTTATTTCAGTGATGTACGGGACATATGTCAGTGCAAGGGACAGAACCACACAGTGTGTGGGGCCTTTCTCTCCAAAGCCCAGCATGGGGGTTCCTGGACATTAATACTCTGTTTCCAAAATGGAAGCAACAGACAGTGTGATAGGTTGGTGCTACTTACGGACACAGCCTGCAGCAGCAAACCAGCTATGCACAGCTGGTACCATCTAATATTAGAGCTCTGAAGCTTTACCCATGGACCTCTAGATGCCCTCTTCTATCAAACTGTGATGTGAGTTGAGGGGAAGCCTGGCATGCAGTGTTTCAACTTCTGCAAAATATTGTTGGACTGTTTCCATGATTCTGAACTCTGATGACTTCATAACTAGGTAGTATTCTGGGCAACTTACATTTCACTTCTCTCTCCATTTTAAAAATTGCTTAAGGTATGGAAAATAAATAACTCTATATCAGAAATTTCACAAATCTATTCACAATCAAAGGGAATTTTTCTTTGCTGGTAATTTATACACAAAATCAAGTCAACCTATTTTGGTGTATGTCTTTACTTTTCTAACTGATTTTTACCAGACCTAAGGGATCCATGTTATATACTTATGTTGCCATATATATTTTAAAATTGCCAACAGCACTGTTAATATTTCAAATAGCTAGTTTAGCAATACAGGAATTTATGCTGACATTAAAAGCAATCCTGAATTGCTAGTAGGGATATTTTAAGAATCTCTCTATTACTGATGTGACAAATGATGACTTTAATGGCATCATAAACCAGAAATATGAAAGCATTATTAAAAATTGCTTCATAAAGGACTTATCAAGTAACTATCAGTTACACTATTTAGACGTGATGAAAGTTCAGCTTACACACACTGGACCACTTCAGAGACACTGAACTAGCACTATTATAAAACATGCAAGTAATGAATGTTATGGCTTAAAAAAATTGTCTTTGTAATCTTACTATGAATAAATTGTGTTGGTTAGGGAAATTCTTAACACCTTATGAGACCAATTCACATTTAAAAGCCATTTTATTATTATGAAGCATTGCTTCATCACATTGCCCAGACGTATAGTTCACATGCTGAAACTACATCACTTACTATGGCCTAAATATTGAAATAGTGTACTTACATTTTAAAGATATGGGACTCTGCACTAAAGGGTATCATTCCATTAATTATTCAACTTTTGTGTGATGGTTAAACATCTATGTACCATGTCTGTTTTATCGTCTGTCCTTTTTTCCCCTTATAATTAATGAGTCTAGACATGTGGTTATACAGGCTGCTTTAGATATTGGTATCTATTTGATTGCAGTTTCTGTCTTTTCAGACCTATCTCAGGAAATCTGTGCAATGCACAGCAGTGACTGCAGAAATTCTATGCTATTCATACATTGCTCAGGACATGATTGTCTTTTATATATGTCTATTAGGAGAAAGGAAAGACGGAGAAAAGAATGTGACCAGAGGTATTACCAGCTTTCTGGATGTTCAAATTTCTAACTCTTGCTATTGTGTAGTAAGTTTCTTAGAAAGTAACAAACAGCACTCTAAACTATTTAACTGTATAAGCATTATCACATCTATATTCCAGAGTGGAATAGATAGAGAAAATGTGTGCAACATGGACATGTACAGATGTGGGTTGCAGTATGCAAGGTGGACAACAGCCTTGTAGGATGGGAGTGCCAACAGGCCATGAGGTGACGTCGGTAGCAGGGTCTTCTACAGCACTGGGGCTCAGTTTGATGGTGAACAAAAATTACCCACGGTGCTTCTTGAAAGACATTTCTTTTCCAGCCTGGAGAGTGTCTGACAGGAGAAAAACTGAGCAAATGTAAAAATAAATGTTGTAGATTACCAATACCGAGACCATCACTAATAATATCTTGTGACAATGTTTGCACTGAATATTTTGCACAGAAGTGAAGGAAAAGGATTTATCTACTTAACGCCCTCCCATTCATAATAACTGCAAAGAAATATTTAGGAGTAAATGTAACCAAAGACATTAAAGGGTTCTACAGTGAATTTTATAATCTTTAAAGACAGATATGGAAAGAGACAGTAGGATATGGAAAGATCTACCATGATCATGAATTGGTAGAATTAATATTGCGAAAATGACCATATTACCAAAAAACAATCTATAGCTTGAATCCTTATATTTATAGACAAGTATACCGTATACCACTCATCAAAGAAGCTAGTTTTGTAACAGATGGAGGCAACTGCTGAGTTCCACAACTGTCCACACACAGAGAATATTCGTCTGAGAGATGCCACCCAGTTATCGGTGACATATTTATAGTGGAACCTCTACACCTAAGGCCCACAGAATGTAGTATAACAGGAGGTAGAGAGAAAATTAGTGTATCCCTCAACTCTCACCAGGAGCTTCATTATATAACAGAGTCTGATGTACCCAGAAGACTGCAACTGGCCAAGTTTTAAAGAACAAGAGATTGTAGTGGGCCGGCCCAAGTCTGGGAATTGTTGGAGACTGATTACCAGTGGATCAAGAGGAGTAGATCTTATGATCTCTAGACAGACTGACTAGACTTCAGTAGATGAATTTGCACTGAAGGACATCGGGATACAAATGCTTGACTGGGTAGAACTTAACATGTATGGCAGAATATATGAGGTCTGGCAGAAGACTGTGTATAGGGGACATGGTTGGGCGTGGGGGTTTAAATTTGACTAAGAACTATTGTATGAAATGTACAAAAGTGCAATAAAAATTTTAAAAAATAAAAACTTTAATTTATGAAGCAAATAATATTTTCATAGTTACACATTATCTATCCATGCGACTCTGGAGACCTAGTGTATCGAGGAGTCAGGGAACTGTTATGTTGCTATAGCTGTGCAGTATGTTACGGATCTGGGCAGATCTTTCCTTCAGAGGTTCCACAGGGACTATGGGTGGAATTGTGACTTCCATTCCAAAATTATGACTTCTCCTCCCTTATAATCTGGAATGTATTCTTATTTAGAAATAGAGTCTTTGCATATATAATCAGTTTAAGATATTAGAGCATTCCCTAATCCTGTTTAACTGATACCCTTATGAGAAGAGCAAAATGCCTTGTGAAAACAGGGGCACATGGGAAGAATTCCACATTATGTCTAATGGGGCAATTAGCATGGTGCAGAAGAACAAGCAAAGGGATCAAAGAGAGATGGCCACCATCAAAAAAGCAGGACGTGATTCTCCCCGAACTTCTAGAAGTAGAGTGGTCAAGCCAAGGACCCCTCCCCCATCTCACCCCCCATTGCCCCCACCAGAGTTCATGTAATCTGTCATATATGTTAAGGTCTATCTTGTCAAGCATTTGTACCCAGATGCCCTTCTGTTCAAGTTCATCCACTGGAGTCTAGTCAACCAATCTAGAGTTATTTCCTTAAGGAAGATCAACTCTCCCTCACCCCAATTTGTTCTTTGACGATTTTGTACATACACATATCCTTACTATCATTTTGCTCACCCTCTCTGATCTCTTTCCTACCCCATTACCCACCCCTTATTCCCTACAAGCCCCTTTCCCACATTTGTGTGTGTGTGTTTGTGTGTGTGTGTGTGTGTGTGTGTGTGTGTGTGTGTGTTTGTATATGTATCCCACTGTGCTTAATCATAGCCATCTGTATAACATGGGTTGGAAGTATTCATTGCAGTAGGATCCCTTCATCAGTGATTATACAACTGAAGATTTTTAGTTGATTATTTTTCATACCCTTCTGTGTGGGTCCAATGGTCCATCCACAGGAGCCTCATCAACCTATCAAAAGTCTCAACCTTAAACTCTCTTCCTTTCAATAGTCACTGCTTGTCAGTGACTTAGGTAGGATTCCTTAGGTAGGGCTGGGGTTTCTTACCCACTTCTCCACCTCCGTGCTGGGATTATCTCTGGTTTTAGCCTATGTGAGATCTGTGCATGCTATCACCATTGTTGTGAGTTCATATAAGTAACTGCCTAGCTGTCTGGAAAACATTGTTTCCCTGTAGTCATATACTATATTTGGTTTTGATATTCATGCTACTATTGGAGACTGAGTTTATGTTGCCAGGCCAGTTGTAACTCACAGGATTCATAGCTATGCAAGACTGATGATTAATTTTTGCTTCCAGTAGCATGCATAGCAATGTCCAGCACTATGAAAGCTTTGAAGTCAGTACCAGCTTGACTTTTCCTGTTTTTTTCTACAGCTCATGTATGTAGTGTCTTCAGCAATGAGGGCTTATCATTAGGTTCTGGTGTAGCAATAAAAACAGCAAGGTAATGGGAGGAAAACAGACAAATCAATCAGTAGAATAGAATTGAGGTCCCCAATTTAAATCCGTATATATATAACTATCCAATTTTTGACAAAGGTGCCACAAATACACACTGAAGAAAAGTCAGCATGCTCACAAAATGTGGCTGGTCAAAATGAATCATTGTATGTACAAGAATGAAACTAGATCCCTGTCTCTCACTGTTCACAAGGTTCAATTCTCAATGGATCAAGGCCCTCAACCCGATACTCTGATTCTCATAGAAGAGAAAGTAAGAAATTCACTGAAACTTACAGCTATAGAAATGCCTTTCTAAACAGGACTACCATCAAAGGATGAAATGAAAATGAATGAGAAATACTTAAAAATGTTCAACATCTTTAGTCAGCAGGTTAAAAAATTAAAACCACTTGAGATTTAATCTTACTCCACTCAGAATGATAAGATTTAAAAAACAGACAATGACAAATGTCATTGAGGATGTAAGGAAAGGAGAGCACTTAACCACTGCTTGTGGCAGTGCAAACCAAGGCAGTCACTATGGAAATCAGTGTGGAGATTCCTGAAAAATCTAGAAATTGACCTACCATACAATCCAGTCATACCACTCTTGGGCATATACCTCAAAGAATCCACGTCATACTGCAGAGATGCTTGTTCACCCATGTTCTTTGCTGCCCTTTTCATAGTAGCCAGTAACACCATAGATGTCTACCAACTGATGAATGGATAATGAAAGCATGATACATTTATTCAATGGAATATTATTCAGCTGTGAAAAAATGAAGTTATGAAATTCACAATTAATAGATGGAACTGAAACAATCATTCTGACTGAGGTAACACAGACTCAAAAGGAAAACTACAAATGTTCACTCTCATAGCTAGGTGTTATCTTTCAATTCTTAGATATGCATGCTTCAATTGGAAAATCCACAGAGAACAGGAAACAAATGCCCATAGTTGAGGGAGGCTTTATGGGAAAGGAGATAGACTGCAGTGATAAAAAGGGGAAAAGGGGGATAATAAAGTAGGAAGGGTTAAACAGAGTGACAAATTGGGAGGACAGTGTAGAGGAGGGAGTATGAAGAGGGTAACTAACACTAAAGGCCTTTAGACAAAACCATATGGAAACCTGCAACTATAGAATCTTCTTAAGGTATATCCATATGCATTATAGTAAGAGATTAAAAGGGGCTACCTTATAACAGGGGGCATTGTCTTTACTAGACACCATAGGCTTTCAAATAAAAGCCCAATGCCACAGATGGAATTCCTGTCTTGAAGCTGTTGATCAAGGGTCCCATAGACCCCCTAAACAATACTGGCCATTGCCCCACTCTTGGTTACCCACAAGGTATATTTTTTTCTACAGCCATTGGACTTGTGGTACTATGTTACAGCCATTCAAGAAAGCTAATCCAGTAGGCTAAAGTCAAGGTGGTGAGATCCCCATTTCTCATCTAGGACTCGGTGTTCTCTTCCAAGATCACTGGCAATAGGCACAATTCAGTTCCTCCTGTCTCTTGTGACTGCATTCTTTTACGGTATATTGCTGGCTGTTGTCTGAGAACTGTCACCAGCCTGGAGATGGCTTTCACAGTTCCCTGTGAGGTGGCCACCATGAACAAGTGACCATATAGATGCCAGTTTTCTCACAGGCCTGCAGGATTGCACCTCTCCTGCCCAGGCAGAAGTTTCTGATTTTAAAGATTTCATGTGATTAGGTTATGCATGTCCAAACAGAGTCATCTATTTTAAGGATAATTAAGTTTGGACCTTAATTTCAGAACCATACCTAGATGAGAATTTGAATGGATAACTCAGAGTAAGTGCTTACTTCAAGGGCACAGAGTTCAGGTAGGAGCACATTGAAAGCATTCCACAGTGATGTGTCCTGCTTTGTTAGCATTGTCCAATATACTGAAGGGACTCACTGAAAATAGGAATTACCTAAGGAGCCAAGATTATGTACTTTTAATTTTTTGATTTATTATTTTATATGTATGCATATGCCTGCAAGTGTGTAAGTGCACTTGTGTCATGTAGTGCCTGTGAAGGACACAAGAGGGTGTCGGATCCCCTGGAATTGGAGTTATGGACAGTTGTCAGCTGCCATGTGGGTGCTGGGATTTGACCCTGGGTCTTCTGCAAGAACAGCCAGTGCTCTTAACTGCTGAGCCATCTCTCCAGCCCAAGATTATGTATTTTATGCATAAGAACAAACAGAGCTTTATTACCATGAGCATACAATACATATCCTTTACTTTTACAAAGGTATTTACTATCTGATTTTAAGTAGTAATAACATTGTACTTTAGTTCAATCATGTACATAAAGCAAATACTCAATAATCTAAAGAAGGCAAGGTGAATATACCCTTCAATTCTCCTACTATAAGTAATTAATATTCTATATGCTCTTGCATCCTAGTGTTTAATAGTATGTGAATATGACACATTTGACTTTGAATTATGAATGTAACAATAAAATTGTTTTCCTAATTAATTTCAGGGTAACTGATCTGATGAACTGATGCTTCCCCATCCAGCTCTGACATATGTTGACTATGGTTTGTGACACCCTAGTGCTGATATCGTATTGGCGCTTTCTAGGACAGGTACATGCTCTCAGGTTTAACATATGCTAACAAGAGCCAATGGTTTATTTTCAATTTTTTTCCAGTGATTGTGTTTATATTGTTTAATCATTGTACATATAGATTAACTAGAAGTATAGATAGGAATTTCTATCAAAATAGGTGACTACTTTGAAAAGATTTGATAAATCTTAGTTTTAAAGACTGTAGTTAAATTTAATGTAAATGAAACAATTATACACTCTTGGAGAAAAAAATCCCACTATTCTAAATTAATGTCTTACTTGTATTGCTTTGTAGGTAAAGGTGAAATTAAAAATATTTAGCTACTCCACTGCATGAATAGCACTTAATTATTGAAACTCCACTACTCAAAATAAAAACTACAACCCATTCTCCTCTACATGCCTTTAAATTCTAGTTCTGCTTTGAAAGCACTGGTTCATGAGCCTGAAAATCATGAGCTATACATTATGGGTGTATCCATGGAATGAAAGGAGATGAAAATTAAAATCTTGGGCCTATATCAAAAGCCTGGGAAACATATATATATAATATTAAGATAAAATTAATAAGAGATTTAACTTGTATGTGAATTACTTCTATGAATCACTAGTTTAAGCAGATTCTCATTTAAAATATCCAGACTGGCCTTAGTTTCTCAACTAATTTTTCTCAGGTTATTCTCTGTTTTTATCCTGAAAATGAGATACTTTATAAGAAGTCTGCATTTCATGAGAAAAGAAATGTGATGAGAAATCATGACTTCTCAAGGCAGTTTGTCTGCAAGGCCCTCAGATTCCTTGTCAAGCGGTGCAGAAATAAGAGGGTGCTACGGGCACACTGCTCTCTTGAATTTAAGACTTGGTTAATTGAGCCCTGGTGATGACTGGAAGAACAACACGGAAACCAGCTTCCTTCTCTGCCACATTCTTTGTCTCTTGTTGTCCCTTAATTCATTTGAAGTTGTTTATTTCATGTGCTGAGTGAAGTGGAGACAGATGGAAACAGTTTACAATTCTCTCTTATCTTTTTGAAATTTCTTCTTAGCATTCCTGCTTGGCTTCCATCAAGGTATGAAAACAAAAAAGAATCAGATATAAACAGAGCATTAAACAATGCCTCTGCCTCCCGGGTTCATTTGCTCGTCTCCTATATACCCAACTTAATAATTCACACTCCGCAGAACCGCAGTATGCTTCTGTTAGGTTTGATGTCCTCTATTAATGTGACAGCACACATCCAGCGCAAGGCTGCAGTGTTGGGAATAGCAGTGGGGCAGGGGTGTTCTTGAGAGCCATGAGCTAAAAGTGTCCCTCTATACAAGTTAGCCCATTTAAAAACAGGACTCAATAAAGCTAAATTCTGTTAAGTACTGTTAGTTTTAACCGTGTCTAACTATAGACTTTCAATATTGGAGAACTGCAGAGTCCACCCCTTCGCCTGCATAAACAACTTGCTTTTTTTCTAGAAAGGAATGGAAGCAAATCTTGATTTTCTGCATCCCATCACTCCACTCTGCTGACCATTAGCAAAGCAGCTGACACTACATATTGTACAAGGAATAGTACACAAGCGGTATTAATGGGCTGGAGTTACAGGTCAGGCCAGGAGGATCTGAGTCTCCTACAAATGTTTTCTGAAAGGACGTTAAGAAAAACAGAGAAGGGAAAAGAAAGCCGCACCCTAAATAGTTTAGAGCTATTTAAATCTCTCATTTGTATTTCTGTGTATTTTATAGTAAATCATCAAGTCAAGTATTAAGAACTCTACGTCATAAGCAAACCTCAATGAGCATGGTCGAGATAGATTTCTAGATATTTACAATAGATTATATGTACAATATATAGATCTTTTTGCTACACCAACCAAAGTTTCTGTGTGTACATAGAATTGAGCTAATTATTTGAGTTGTTTACATAAGAATGTGTGAAAACAGTGATCAGAATTAATTTTAAAGTATTTTCAACAGAAAAAGTATATCATGAAGACTGATAATTGTTAAAAATACTTTAAAAATAATTCTTATCATTGTTATACATTTTTATTTGAACAACTAAATGTTAACTAAATTCTATGTACACAGAAAATTTTGAGCACTACAGAAAACCTTACATTTTTTAGTGTAAATTAAAAGAACCATAATTTGGGTCTATGAGTCATATGAGCACATGAAATTTCATTCAAGAAGAAAGAAAAAAAGCATAGATTTTTGAGCCAAAATTATATTCCAATTGGAACAACAAAATATAGAAGCCAAGCTAAATTAGAGAAAACAGTCATCTGTGAAAATAAATTGACTTTAGAAATAAGATGTGACTTATTTAAAGGATTGAAAGATCATAGATTTTAATCTCAAGTTTTCCTGAGGCTCAATAAAGATGGGTTGAGAATAAGAGCATCAGTGAAAGACTGTATATGTGGATGACGGTTCTCAGCACACTGATTGCAGCCAGGTTCGGCTTCTGGAGGTATGCAACTTCCCTTTGAGCTGTCCATCAAGGTTTTGACATGTTGGCTTTGACTTTCAGACACTAGCATAAACAGGATTGAGAAATTATCCTGAGTCTTATAAATTTTCTATGCCTCTCAATGCCAATATTTAAAGAATAAACTCAACAATATTCTATTGGCATTAAGTTGCAAACATTCCTTAGAAAAAATAGTGTGAAGGTGGATTTCGGGGAAATAAGTGATGGTAATTATTTCATTGTTATGAATCTGTTATTAAGCAAAATAACCATTATCCTTATATATTATCTAGACCATACTTTAATTAATTGTGTTATGTAACAACTTACTTAACTCATAAAAGTCACCTTCATTTTATAGATGAAGAAAATGAAGCTTAGAAAGATGAAATCAGATTCTCAGACAATAAAATGTTAAAAGCAAAATTAGAGCCAGATAATATCATTGTATGCGCCAAGTGTTTACAACTGCTTCATTCTTGTTTTAATCACTTGATAGTTGGAGTGCTATCAAGCACTTGCAACACTAAGCTGCACAATCTTACACATCAAAGATAAATACCGACTTGTAAAACTATGATTTTCCCTGTCTTGCAGTGCAGTCCCTTGTTTAATCATTTATTTGTTACTAAAAATCATTTTATTTTTAAAGAAATATTTTATTACTTTTATTTTTTATGTGTATGTGTGTATTGCCTGCATGTCGATAAGTTCACCTATGTCATACACTGCCTGCGGAGGTCAGAAGAGGCTGCCGGATTCCCTGGAACTGGAGTTACAGGCAGTTGTTAGCTGTCATGTGGGTGCTGGGATTCGAACCTGGGTCTTCTGCAAGAACATTCAGTGTTCTTAACCACTGAGCCATCTCTCCAGCCCCTAAAAATCATTTTATATCTGATATCAGGGGCTTAGAATATGAGCATGAATAAATAAACTTTGATGAATTTTATTTTAATGGAGAAAAGGAAACAAAATGAACTTTATAGCCCACAGAACTATGTGTTTGGGTATGTGAAGTGATCATCAAATGCTGGGAAGCATGGCATTGGATACCTGCTCCATTCAGGGGGGATCTGCAGAGGTGAAGGTGTGAAAATGACTCTCTGAAGAGCTGAGGCCAGAGCTGAGTTTTAGTGGCTGCAAAGGTATGATTTCTGCTAAATGTCATTCTTTGAGAATGGGTGAGTAGGTGGTATCTGCTATCCTGGAGGAAGGTAAAGTTGTTACAAGAATAGAATCTCACTTTGTATCAGAGGTTGGGGTAGGTTAACTGGAAATCAGTTTAATTATTATAACAATGCAGCATTTCCTTAGTAAGTAATTACACAATGATGATCTGTAAACAGCAAGGATGGCTGACATTTTAAATTTCAGGTTAAAATATTTCATTTAGTATGAGGTAAAAACATAATTATGGGTCAAATCATGACCAGATATTAAATGATTATTGGCTAGTAAACTTTGGCAAGTAATCTAACATAAGCATGAGTATATTTTCTGTTTTTTAATTTTCTAAATATGGAAAAAATGATGGTGTCTGCTTCATGAAATTCTAAGATTTTCTGGAAAATTCTTCGTTAAAATATTTTATTATTTTTATTTTTGTGTGCATGAATGTAGTGTCTGCATATGAGTAAGTGCACCCATGTCATGCAGTATCTGCAGAGGTCAGAAGAGGGTGTTGGATCCCCTGGAATTGGAGTTATGGATAGTTGTCAGCTGCCATGCGGGTGTTTGGAATGGAACCCTGGTCCTCTGCAAAAGAGCAGCCAGTGCTTTTAACAGCTGAGATATCTCTCCAGCCCCTTTATCAAATTCTTGCTAATGGATAAAGTGGGTGCCTTGAATATAACAAATACTTAGAAGCTGATAATTCTTATTCATATGTGAAACATTTATTTAATGTCTGCTATTAAGATGGTTGGGTCTGATCTTACTCTGTGGAACACATTCAGCAGCATGCTGGTCACGTTCCATACCTGCTCTTAGTGGTCACTGTTACCACAAACATCCTCAAGATCATTCATGAGGAGAGAATTTATGTCAGAAATTGCACACAGCTGTTCAGGGCTACATTTCCACGGAGTCAGTTAGTAGTGACGAAGCTGAATTTTAAAGTATGAAATGTTTATATTAGAATTGAGGGAATTGTTCTGAGAAAATACCAAGCATATCTATTATATAAAGAAGTTGGGGGTAGGGGCAGAAGATACACAGGCATATTCCCTACATGCTGAAGAAGGAAGAGGTTTATACGCTAAGAGATGGACCAAAGTGATCACAGCCAAGCCAGCATAACTAACATTATTCAAAATATATTATGAGGTGAAGTAGGCATCAATGTTTGATATGAAATGTTTAGCTGCCAATTTTATTTCTGCTTGTCTTACAGGGTCACTTGGCTAGCAAGATGGTGTGGCCAAGATGACTGCAGTCATGTCAGACAGGGTCTCTGCAGAACAGCAGTGCTGAGGTCTTAGTTGTGATGAAGGAGGGCAGGGCAGCATCGCTGGGCATGAGCACAGTGGAAACATCCTCTGTATGCTTCTTGTTAATGCATGTCCTCATATCTTTATTGGGTTAATTTATCTACTCTCCTTTGCTCAAAAATAAGTATTACCTAGTATCTCCTTATTTAAAACAATCTCAATGCCAAGTTTTCAGGGGCCCCCAAGCCTGTCATTCACATGAAAGAGCTCAGAAGCCATTTAGTCAGGCCTGTAGCTGACTGGAGCTCTGGATTACATCCCCCTAAGAGGTTTAACTTCCAGCATTCCCCTAACCTCTTCTCTGAAACACTATGAGGTGGTGTTTGCTAATCAGCTGGATTTCAGGACAATTTGTTATATAATTGTATTAGTTACTTTTCTGTTGCTGTGATAAAACACCATGACCAAGGGAACTTATAAAAGGAAGAGTTTATTTGAGCTTATGGTTCCCAGAGGAATCAAGGGTCCATCATGACAGGGTGGTAAGAGGTGGCCAGAGCAGGAAGAGGAGAGCTCACATCTTCAAGGAAGCTGAGAATGATTGGAAATCCTACAAGGCCCACCCCCAGTGACTTGCTTCCACCAGCATGTCCACACCTTCTGAAGCCTCCCAAATCAGTGCCACCAACTGGGAAAAAACTGTTCAAATATTTGGAGCCTATGGGGGGACATTTTCATTCCAACCACCACATTCAACTCCCTGGCCCCCATAGCTCATGACCATATAAAATACAAAATGCATTTAGTCCACCATCAAAAAGTCCCAGTAGTCTTTACCACTATCAATACTATTCAAAAGTCCAGAGACCAAAGTCTCTTCTGAGATTCAAGGCAATTTCTTAACTGTAAGCCCTGTAAAATCAAAAGACAAATAATATACTTTCAATAAACAATGCAACCAAATACACATTTCCATTCCAAAAGGGAGGAATGGGGCATAGTGAGGAAACACCAGGCCAAAACAAGACAGAAAACCAGTAGGATAAACACCAAATCCAGTAGCTCCATATCTGACTTCTGGGACTTTACTTCCAAGGGGCTTAGATGTCTCAACCCTTCCAGTTTGGTGCCATGCAACATATAATACTTTCTTGGGCTGGTACCCATCACTGTTTGCAGGTCTCCTTGGTTGTAACTCCTGTCCCAGGGGTATTTGACACCCTCTTCTGACTTCCACGGACATTGCACTACAGGAGTGCACTTATATGCAGCAGAGAATATGCTCATATGTAAAATGATAAATAAAAAATAAAAATTAAAAGACCGAAAATGTTTTATATGAAATACATAAAAGTTAATAAAAATATACATTGTGATAAAAAGAATGGCAGAGAAATGCAGATTAAGAAACAGCAAGACTTCTGCTTGGTCATGTCCATCCCATTGCTTCAGTAGCTAATTTATTGATTGGGTATTTTATTATGAAATTTTCTTGGAATTCAAGAAGTAATATGAAACATTATAAAGATAGAGGAGTTTAAATTATAAAATAAAGTAAAATAGGCCTCAGATAAGCTGCACTTTGGTGGCACCATTTCTGACAGACTTTGCTTTGAGGGAAATAAGATGCCCTGCCGCATAGCAGCAGTTCTCATAAAAGAATATAAATTGTCCTTTCACGACAGTCTTCCAAGGGTGCACCATGCCCTGTTGTAGCCTGTCCTACTTTACAACAATATCTCCATCTTTTGGAAAGAGTAATTTCATCTGTGTCAAAACTCACATTAATGAAATCTTCCTTGCTTTAGACATTTCCTCTCTGTTTCCCTGGGTATTAAAGTATGGGAAAATTAAAAGGTTGAGTTTATTATTTTTCTCCTGAAATGTGGACATGATCACTGTGATTTTATTTATCCCACAGGCCACTGACTGTTATAAAGAAGACCAGGGAGATCATCAGGATTCATTTGAACCCACCAGATAATATTGTCCCAAGATCCAGTGGTATCCAACTATAACTTTGATTGTAGGTTGTCAGACAAGAGTTTGGATGCTCAAGACATCAGCCTAGGACAAGCCATTTTTGCTGCACATTCTCAAAGGGTAGCAAATATTAAAAATTTATTTGAGCTGAATTCAGTTCTAATTTAAGACTCCCATGGGGGCAAACACGACAGTTAAGCCTGTTATTGTGACACGGAATCATAAAATACAAAGCGGGTAACAATAATTAAGAACACTAGTATGATGCCAATGCAGAAAAGCTGAGAAGAGGGGGAAAGTTAGCACAGAGAAAGAAACACCATGCACAGTTATGTAAGAATGTAGATTTGTTGCTCGTGTATTTTAAAAACATGCATGTGAAGAGTAATGCATACATGTTATGAACAGTGGCTGGTTGTATCTCCTGTGTCCTGTGCCATGTTTCAGAAAAGCATGATTTTCTTGTTATTAATTACATTTAAGTCTACTGATCAAATGAGCATTTGGGAACATTCTACTTTACTGACTTTTGGGGAACATAGCCCACCTTGAAGATCTAGCAGACAGGTTATGGCTCACTGTGATCTCTAAAACCCCTAGCTTTGTTATCTTGAAGTGCGTCTTGGGGTGTTAAAGGCTCACTAATGACACCTGATAGCAATCTGTGAATCTATGAGGCCTGGCCAGTGTTTCTACAGTGGTCAGTGTGTGAAGTCTCACCTTCTTTATTAGGCAAACACAGTATTGTGACTCTCCTTGTGTCTGGAATTGTGAGCATGCCCAGAATGGTGTCATGGACAGGGCTACTTCTGCCTAATGGAATTCAGCATCTCACAGAAGCAAATGTGATTTGGAGTGATGACTCAGAGTCCATGGATACACCTGCATTAGGATGAGCCAGGCTGTGTGGCTGAAGTTGACATTCTTCCTAAATTAACGTACTTGCTCATGTGTTTGATAGTCCTACATCATCAGATTATTGTTCACTGGATTAAGCAGGAGAGCTGAGTAAGGGTGGATTGCTGGCTATGAGTCTGTAATGGGTGTTGGAGGTGAAGTGGGACCCATTTGGTCTATTTCTGGCATTTGTTTTGTGCCCAGAAACACCTTTTCTTGCTCACAAAAGTCTTTGGGATTAATTTGAATTTTGTGTTACCTTAACAATGAATAACTTCAATACCATTCAAGGAACCCTCTTACTTCAGTTCCAGAGTTTGGATTAAAATGAGCCTCCCCCCAAAAGATTAGCTACATGAGGAAATTGCTAACTGAAAAACATGTCTTTCCACTGAGGTCTAGTCAGCCTATCCTCAGTGGATGGACTTGCACTGGGGAACATCTGGGGACACTGACTTGACACAGTGGGCTTTTACATGGATGACAGAGTATATGGATTCAAGTGGGGGGGGCTGTGGGAGGGTGCTGGTGGGGATGGGGATATAAAGATGATTAAGATTATTTGAGATATTCTGTATGAAATGCACAAAATTTCAATGAAAAGAAATTTAAACAATAATTGTCTTGGAAGTTAAAAAATAGAAAGTACTGCAATAACTAAACATATATTTCTCAAATTAAAAATATGCAATTGCAGTTTAGAATGCAAATTTGCAATTCTATATGTCTATTATAATTTTTGAATATTATTTACTGATAAAACTATTCTACCAAGTTTCACCAATGCTGTGAAATTTGTCAGTGTTGCTGTAATGTGGGTTTGCCATTCACTCTCTTTCCAAATTTTCTAATATAGAAAAGGTTTTCAGCTGGGCGTGGTGGCACATGCCTTTAATCCCAGCACTTGGGAGGCAGAGGCAGGAGGATCTCTGTGAGTTCAAGGCCAGCCTGGTCTACATAGTGAGTTCTAGGACAGCTGGGGCTACAGGGAGAACCTGTCTCAAAAAGACCAAAAAAAAAAAAAAAAGTTTTTCAATGCTATCCTGTTATTTCTTAAGGAAAGCAACACTAATAATTTTTTTAAAGTCTTATAGGTGGCTTAGAAACCATACTTTCATGAAAATTAATAAACTTTCATTAGTGTTTATATCCCAACCTCCTATGAGTTTAAGAATAGATCATCCTCAGTCTCTGCAGCTCTGAATTGCAAGAGGATAAATTATCCAGCTTGAACCAAAGAAACTGATCTTGCCTGCACAGATCTTTAGTAAAGTAGTGGCTCCCTCCTTTCCTGCCATGACTATAAGAGGATTCTGTATGTTTCCTTTTTAAATTTGCAAAAGCATTTTGGCTATATCAGTTTTATGAGGAAATATTTTTAAATAAATATGTAATTGAAGGATATGATGATACTTTGCAAAATCCTGTTGTCAAACATGAGAAAATAGTATCACTTAAATTCCCCTCCTTCCTCTCCTGCTCCTGTCCCTTCTCCTCCTTCTCCCTTTCTGTCTCTACTTCTTTATTTTTTCTTCCTTCCTCTCTCCCCTACCCCCTTTGCTTTCTGCTTTCTTCTTCTTGTCTTTCCTTCCAATCAACCATGAGGAAATATTATACCTTAAACTACCCTCTCCTTTCTTTAGTTCCTTCTTTTTAAAAATAAAACATGATGCGTTATCATAAATACTACCCGTGGCTTCAGAAATTCCATCTAGAAAAATTTAAATACATACATCTCTGCATCACAGAGTTTGACTAAAATGTAATTGTAGGCGCGTTTCTACATTGGTGACATTTAAACTGTGGCTTGTGGAGTTTTAGTGTTGCAATAGAAAAACAAATAAAAATCCTTTGAGGCTGCTGTAGAGAACGGCTGCTAGGATTGAGCTCCTTTACTGCATTTGTCTGAGTATCTCGTCCTGACTTAAAATTCCTTTCTTCAATCAGGACACATATACATTTATACAGGGTTCTTGTAACTTCTTATTTCTTTAGAATAAATGTGGTTAGAAAAATGGTTAAGACCTCTTGCCTGGCAATCATGAGGATCAAAGTTCCAATCTCTATACTCATTTAACACCCCTGGTATCCTACAAATGCCTGTAACTACAATTCCAAAGGAGCCCATGCCTTCTTCTGGCCTCTGAGCCCACATCTGCACATACACATGCATGGGCAATACACACACATACATACATACATAAATAAAATACATCTTAAATAAATGTTTCTTGAGCTAAACACACATTCAATCATAGTTGTGCAAGACTTCTAAGAACATTGAATTACATGTAAATATTGTATGTATTGTGATTAATTTTACTCAACTCTTCCTTAGAGTGCAAAAACAAACATCACACTCACAGAGCACACATCCACATGCGTTCACATCACTCCAGTTGTATCACATATGCCAGTGTCTGAAAAAAGATCTAAGAAATTCCTTAGTTTCTGTTCATTTAACCCTTATGACTCTGTGACCATAAGAAGATATACTATTCCCAAATATTTGGAAATTGTGCAGATTGAAAAAGACTTTACATTTATTTATCATAGTACTCCTTCCTGTTGCATTTTTGTTTTAAAATATGCTATTTCTTTCTTTAAAAAAATCTCCTTGGCAGTTAAGGAGCATCTTAAAATAAAATCTACAGGAATTTATAATAAAATTACCATTTCTTTCCCTCATTTCCTCTTCTTCAATAAAATTAGAGAGATGCTGGTGATTGCAATAATCTGATTGGGGACTTAAATGCAAAGAAAATCAGAAAATTCTAAATTGTGGTTCCTACAGCAACTATAAAAAGACGTTCAACATGACTGCATATTTATATTAAGATATAAAACTTAACAACTTCTCCAGTTATACAAATGCTATATAAAAACAAAGGGGTAGAATTATGGTTGCTATGGGAATCACAACTCTGAACCTACTGACTTTTGGAAGTTTAAATATACTGACATAGAATTTCACACTGAATATTACATAGGTGCAGGAACGTGCACGGGATTAGAGACAAACATGTGGCAAATGACATGAAATGAAATAATGAACAAAATGTCATTCTACTGCCTAAATGTCTCCTATTTATGGATCAGTCCCTTTCACTGCGATAATGCATCCCTTCTGAGAGCAGAGCAAAATACCCCTAGGCTATGTTTTAAGGAAGTGATGCTATGTGCTTATATTTCCCTTTAGTTTAAAGGTTTACTTACCTGCTCTTATAGCTAATGGACAGGCTCTGGGCATTGGACACTTATAGAAATCAATGTGCATCAATTTACTAACATAAGACCTTTCATTATTGTCTCCAAATCAAGGTAATAATTACAATTATACAGAGTTTTCTGAAACTGGTTTAAATAAGATAATGTGTGTTATTCTTACCTATGCAAATGGCAGATAGATTCTTGATTTCCAGTACTCAACACTTTTCCTTATACCATATCTACAATAGCAGAAGCCTTCTGATTTCTTTTTAGAAATTTTAGCCATGGAAGTAATATTCTAGTTAAGTAATGAAAGTCTGATATTCACATAAAAATTGCAAGTTGAAGAATACGTAAACATTTACGACTAGTTAAGAAACATGCATATTTCAGAACCAATTCCTTTCTTTGGGCTCTGCATAATTCTTGCTCCTTTACAATCATTGATGGAGGCGGACTTTAAGTAAAGCAGTGACAATAGTTGTCATCAAAGTGATCTGCTAACCTATTAAACATCACCTCCTCACCTACTTACAGCCTTTTGCTTAGGACATTATGAAATCAATTTCGCCTAAGGACTCAGCCCCTTGGTAATTTTCATTTTATTTGGTGGAGGTGAATTAGAATTTTTTTTACCTCAATTAGATCACTTCAGCAAAAACAGCTGGTTGTTTATTGTCATTAATTGTTTTACTGTCTGATTCTCAGCTTGAGAGGCCAGGAGCAACTGTAAGTTAAGCAGTGCACCTAAGGACTGCAGACATGCTCAGAAGTTAAGCGCACTTGTTTCTATTGCCAAGGACCGGCACCTCAGGTGATTCACAAAGGCTTGTAACTCTAACCTCAGGGAAATCCAATGCTTCCAGCTTCTGTGAATATCTGCTCTCCTGTGCACATTACACCTTCCCTCACATAAACATAATCAAAAAATTAAATTAAAAAATAGCCTTTCTTTAAAGGGTGCTGGAGATATTGCTCAGTGGTTAATTCTTCCATAGGACCCAAGTTTGATTCCAAGTTCCTAAGTCAGTCCGCTGTCTGTAACTCCAGCTCTGGGGGATCCAGTTTTGTCTTCTGTACTCTGTGGGCACCCACATACGTGGCATGCACTCACACAGACACACAGACACACACAGACACAGACACAGACACACAGACACGCGCGCGCGCGCGCACACACACACACACACACACACACACACACGAATAAAAAATCTTAAGAACAACCGTGCTCTGGAGTTGGCCCAGTGCATAGTCTGTGCTTTGTAGTTACTGCCAAAGCGTCGGGTTATGGGAGGAGCACTCATAGTAAGTGAAATCAAACAGAACATCTTCCATGATCCAGTTGTCTTATTGCCTATAACACAACTTATGAAAAGACATCTGGTCCTGAGAGTACTTGCTTAATAGTGCAGCAAGTTAATTTAAATTAATTTTTCAGTGTTTCCTTCACAATCCCTGTGGTGCTCAGCTTAGTACCCCTTTGGGCAGTCACATGCTGAGCTGTGCTCTCCCCTCTTGTCCCCCCTGCTTTTGCGTTGTTAGGTAGTCTTTAAAGTGACTGCCTTCTGAGTTTACACAGGACCCTTAGCAGGCTTTCCGAACTTTGAATCTCATATGTTTTAGTTTTCCTCCATGCTGTTTCCTTCCAATGCACTGATGTGCTTGTGAGGACACACGGTAGCATATACAGACATGCTGACCTAAATGACATGTTTCTCCAGTTTCCTGTCTGCTGCCTGAAAGCAGCTTGTTGATGCTATTTAGATATTTCTTTTTTTTAACTTTTAAACTTTATTGAGACTTTCATTCATGCATATAAGGTATTTTGATCAAATCCACACCCACTCCCTCCCCTCCAACACCTCCCATATTTCCCCAATACTTTTTTCTGACAACTTTGTGTACTTTCTTCCCTTTCTTTCTTTCTTTCCTTCCTTTCTTCCTCCCTCCCTCCCTCCTCTCTCTCTCTCTCTCTCTCTCTCCTTTCTTTCTTTATGGGGATTTTTGCTACTCTAACATTCCTCCCTCTGAAGAGGTACCCCTAACATCTTTTAGGGATTAGATAAGAGCTCCCAAACACTTTTGACGTTTTGGGTCTTTGGAACACAGTATGTTGCTTAGAGGCCCAAGGACTTGTTAACTTTTAGCCAAGAAACTGGCTACTTTTCTTTGGGGTCTTTTTACCCTAACTGTCTATCCCTTTCCTACCTTCTATTTTTATCACACCATCCTCTGAAGAGGTTACCAAATTTGCCAATAGGGAATTGGGATGCAGACCGCTCTGGCTTCTTCCATGCTGAAAGGGAGGTAGGGTGAGGCAATTGGGGCACCCCATCAGCGGGTCTGTCTAAAAGACTCCCAAATTGTATAACTTTTATCTCTAATGGGAAAAGAAAGTCCTTGACTGAGGAGTAGAGGAGGAGAAGTAAAGGCAAGAGTAATGCATCCCTTTCAGCATGGAAGAAGCAACAGCAGCTATTAACAGTCAGTGGCTCTTCAAAAGAGGTGAGACCTGGTGGACACCTCCAGTATCCATGAGGGAATGTTGAAGTGCCCAGTATTGTGCAGATATACATTGCTGCTGTGTGTTCATGATCACAGTGACCCTCTCATATCTGGAACTCCTCCCCATTTCTTGACTCTTACACTCTTTCTGCTTCTTCTTCCATGATATATCCTGGACCTTGTGGAGAAGCGATGCTATAGATCTCCTGTTTATGGGTGAATGAGTAACATTCAGTTATTTTCACCATTTGGACTAGATATGAGTCACTGCATTAACTGCTGTCCTTTGCAGAAGGAACTTCTCTGCTCCAGCCTGAGAGGTGCACTAGTCTAAACAAAAATATTTAGAAGGGTGTTTAACATGACCATTTATGGAAGTAAGGGCAATGTGATCCTCAGCCATAGGCTCTACACCAGGATTGCGGTACTAGATATATATTTCCTCCTGAGGAGGAGGCCTCTAATTTAATCATAAATTGGTGGGTTACCCCCCAAATAGTCATGTCACTATTGCATGTCTTTCATGACAGGTTGGTATTGTAGCAAGCATGGTCTATGGGTGAGACCCTTGATGACTTTTCCCCTAGTAGTCTGCATAGCACCTTCCAACACTATGAATACCAAGCAACAGGAGGGAATTTCCAGCTCAATTTAACTTGATCTACCTGTCTCCAATATGTATGATTTTTCAGCAGCAGGTTCTTACCATCTAGTAGCAACAACAATAGCCGGTATGGTGGAGGGCACTCTGGAGTGTCACCAGCCAAAAACTCATAGGGAGAAACACATAGATGGCGCTAGGGTTTTTATTTAAAAGGATATGAACTAAGTGCAGCTTAATCTATCCATGAAAGGCACCTAATTTCTAAGCTCTTTGTTTTGCTTTTGTTTTCTTTTGAGATAAGGACTTGCTATGTTTTTTGGTCTATGAAGTAGTAGGTTTCTCTGTAGCTTTTTATGCATTCTTAGCTTTTGTTAACTTTCTTCCACACCCGACACTTCCACAATACCTCTGTCCTATCCCAGTGGCTTTCTCTTTCTTGCTGGTGTTATTTTCAAGAAAGAAAGGTGTTTTTCTTTTTTAATTTTGGAAAAGTCTAATTTATTAATTTTTTTGTGTTTGTGCATTTGCTATTGTTTTAAAGAAGGCTTTACCAGACCTATGATCACTAAGATTTACCCCATGCTTTCTTGGGAGAGTTTAATAGGTTTAGCTGTTAATATTTAAGTCTATAATCTATTTTGTGCATTTCCAGTTTGTATATATCAAGTATGTAATGTTGTATTTTAATAAAACTGTGGATTCTAGAATGAAGAGTTTGGCCATTTTCTTAAATAAAATGAAACACAATTTTCCTATGAATTAACCACTGATATTTTTAATTTAAAAATTAATGAAAGACAAGAGCCACTGTTGAATTTATTTTGGTCATTACAATTTTTCTTTCCTGGTGCATCCATCAGTCAAGACCGCTGTCATGGGCATTAGCTTTGCATGACTCACTGTCAGGGCTTGTTTGCCTAATGGACCCAGAACTGAAAAAGTATTTTTACTTTTTTGAAAAGTAATTAAATTTCTAGCAATGTTCTGGATCAAACACTTTACACTAAATTAGTAGTCTGATTTTTAGCTGCAATTATATGTGTAAACAATTTCCTCTTGTCCCAGAAGTTATAAATATCTTTATAAAAATAGATGGAAGAAAACAAAAGGGGAAGGTAATCCACCTACTCTACCAAAAAAGAAATCTATTGAAGTTAAAATTAAAAGGAGGTGTTTGATATGATAAATACTGATGAGATAATGGGTTTCTTTGGGATATGGAAATACGGTCCACAATGAAAATGAAGAGCTCAGCTAAGAGCTGGTGGGCAGATAGGAACAGAGGATATCACTTACAGGTGGCTTTACCTCCTCTTTTTGCAAACGCTGCCAGTGTTTGGCAAGATGATCTGTGACTCTTTGTATATTTTGAGTCTAAGAAGAGACAGGTCATCTGGGATCTGAAATGTAACACTTATATCCTGGGTTACAAACTGGTCATACTTCCACAGTTTTATTTCTGAACTGTTCTATGCGAATCTTCTAGGCCAGGTGATGATGAGATGCTATCAGAAAAATCTGTCTTCTATTTAAAACCTACACAGGCTGCTAGGCAGGGGGCCTTGTAAAGGGGCTGTGCTGAACAGAGCAGGTCGCTCATTCTGTAGAGAAAGGTGGCTTGCCTCAAAGGGACAGCTCACAAATTGATTAAATATCCACAGCATTGCTGTGTTGTAAGTTATTAAGGGGCAGTGGCACAGAGACCCTTGTCATCACTAATGAGGATTGCAACCTGACTGATCTGACCTAATCATTGGCAGGTAATAATAGATCTATCCCTTAAATTACTGGGTAACTTTGATGATTGCTCAGTCGCATGCAGAGTAAAGCAGAGCCCAGCATGGATTTTATCACTTATTTAATCTATTTTAGACCAAAATGTGTCAGAGAGAATACAGAAGATATTAAACTATTTAGAGTTACCAAGTTATAAATATTTGTCAAATAGGACTTTTATAACATTAGGCTACCTTTCCTTTAAACTTCTATGATTATTTTGGTAATATTATTTATTCCTCATATATTATTATAATTTTCATATATGAGGGTTTTTTAACAGGATAAAATCATCAATTTAGTACATTTCAAACTTGGAATATTCTACAATTAAATTAGAACACAGTGTCACGATAGAAAACTAAATCTTTAAAAGGGGAAATGCATAGATCTTTATCATGAAGAAAATGTTAGTCCGCTGCATTGTTTGTGTCCTCATGTCAGTAAAAGCAAGTTTCTGTGTCAGCATTTATCATCTCAGAGGTTTAGCCTAATTTTGGAACTGCTTGAATCATCCTTTCAAAGGTTTGTCAGAAATCTTCACAATGGCTTTCTTTTTCATGATTTCTTCTATAAGTTAGGAAACCTCATAAGACAAGTTCTGTCAATTTATTTTATTTTTTTATTTGCATTGAGCATTAATATAGTGTATTAAATATGAATTTGTATCATGAAGTTTGCCTTATCTTCAAAATATTTGTTGACTGAAATATGGTACATTTAATAATAGTACATAAATTCATGTTCAGGACCCACAAAGCAAACACAGCAGTGAATTAAGTCCAAAACAAAGAAGACGGAGATGATCATTAGAATTTAGACAGCATCTCGTTATACATTTAAATAAAAATCTCTTCTATCTTCTCACAAGAAGTCACTCTCATCTTGGTTTCCGGAACAGCAGTTTCAGTTTTGACATTTACATAAACAGAGTTATACAGTATTGTTTATTCTTTTGTGTCATATTTCTTTCATCCAACAGTATATTTGTGAAAACTATCTATAACTTTGAATGTGGTTTTGGCTAATTCATTTTCACTACAGGATGTGCCACTCTATGAACATCATAATTTACTTGTATTTTATTCATTGATGGATATTTGTGATGTTTCCAATTTTGAATATTCTGAGAACATTAGTGAATATGCAATCCATTTTCCTTGGGTAATATGAAGGACGGACTTGTTGGTCTATGGCACGGGCATATGTTCAACTTTACTAGGTAGTGTCAAATTGGCATCCAGAGGAGCATTACCAATTTACATTTCCTCTGGAAGTGGCCTTTTTATCAACTTAATGTTTCATATTTGTGGCTTGAAATTAAATGTTTTTAATTTTCCATTAGGATTAATCTGGTAATCTCAAAATAAGTCTTAGAGGAAGAAATATCTACAGATGAAACAAGTTTTCAAATTTAAAATATCTTTTGCCAATCTCGATAAAAATTTGAATACTTGGGCTTGGAAGGATGGCTCAGCTGTGAAGAACACTTGCTGTTTTTGCAAAGGATCCAGGTTCGATTCACAGCACCCAAATGGCATTCACAAGTCTCTGAAACTCTAGTTCCTGGGGATCAGATGCCCTCTTCTGGATTCTGAGGGCACCAGGCACATGTGGTGCACATAAATACACGCAGGTAAAATGCTTGCAGATATAAAATAAAAATTAGTAAACTTTAAAAATATGAATATGAAATTCTTCTGAACTCTTGAAAGTCCATTACAGTTATAATATGAGTGAGACGATCCCTTTATCTTCTCTAGTGTTTTCACAACTGAATTCACTTAGTTGAAGGGTTACTAGTACCAATCAACATCCCATAGGGTTATAAAGTCCAATGAAGCAATGCAACCAAAGCTTAACACAGTGAATACAAGTAATAATAATCTTTAAGCAATGGTATTTTACTTGTCTTTGCATCTAATTTTAAACCATCTCTATTAATAGGCTATAGTAACCAGTTTTAGTTGAGTGACATAGAAAGAATAGAAAAAGCAGAAACATTCTCTGAACTCCTGGTGATAGAGGGGGCAGCTTAATGTTGTTACACATTACCACAATATGTTTCCTCTTAGACTTCAGAAGAGCAGTTGGAATGTATCCTCAGCCTTCTCTTCTCTTTGTCCCTGCAGGGACTGCATTATGAATTTTATGCCTCTTCCTTCCATACAAAAGCTAGAGAACAAATAAAAAGTACATATTATGACAGCATCAGTGTAAAGATACACATATTAACAGTACATAAAACAACATTTCTCCAAGCTAAAAGCTATTTTTATGATGCAGAAAAAATCTACTATTTTTAAAGTTCTGGAAACCTAGATTTCCATCTCTCCTCCTGTCTCTTTTGTGTGCAGAACGTAGGTTCATAGAGCATTTTTTTCTGCTTAAAATGGTAAGTCTCCAGAGACTAGTTCAGTATGTAAACAAAGCAGTTAGTATTTTGTAGTGAATATATAGACAGAAAAATATCACTTAAAAATAAACCTACACCTTGAGAGTTTAAAGGGGAGACTGATAATAGAGGGACAGAACTGTGTTTTGGAGTGGTATAAAGAGCTATTATATTGAGCCTATTAAGTAAAGTGAATTCCCAGAAGAAAGCAAGTCCAGCTAATAAGTCTATGCATGATGTGTCCTTAGGATTTCACATACACATGTTATTAATCTCTGTCATACCTTCTTTGAGCCTGGTTTACATCCGGTAATATACCTTCAATTGTTTCCTATTTAAATTTAAATACAGTAAAATATCAATTGAGAAACTTGGAATGTCTTTGATAAACTTTCTAATTTCATCACAGTATTCATGGTAGTGAATTCTCATAATCCCTCAATAGCACAAACTCACTGTGGCTTTCATACCCTTCTTAGCAGGGTGAACACAACTATTCCTTAATGATTATAAGGAAAATTTCCAACTAATTCTGACAAAATTTCCAAGAGGAAAAAGATGCATGACATGATATTTCCAATTTTAAGTGAACTTTCATTTATACTCATGGACCATAATCTTCAGAATGCTTTTGCTTATTTAATTCTTTTTAATTTTTTCTTGTGTTAGTAAGGTTTCTGATCAACATTGCTTCATTACAATAAATGATTTGATGAGCAAGACAGCTTAAAATTCATATTCTGTGCTAATTAACAGATTCTTCTAATTGTTAGAAAGCTCCTGATGTCTTTCTAAATCATTCAACTCATTACTTTTTTTCACTGAAGTTACAGTTCTTAAAGGAATAGTAACAGATACTATAAAACTTCCTTTTGCATCTACACACTGCCTCAAAATACAGTAATTTGTGAAAGCAGGCCAATAATTTAAAATCTGTTAATTGATGTGCTTTCCTTCCAAAACTAAGTGAAATATCTTTCTTATTTTCCATTTCTACTTTCCCATCTGGGATACTAAAATGCATTTTTAAAAGATTGCTTTTAGTTGAAAATAATGTGGCAAAAACATATTCAAAGCTCTAGCGGCGTCTACTTGCATGTATTTTAGTTGACTGGTAGATCATATTTGAACTTCTACTTCCACAGAGAGGAACAAGTGGGAGCCATCTATTTTTAAGATGCTCATTCTTCTATGAGATTGCTTACAAACAGAGGTCATAATGTGTAGGTTTACATATGGGTCATTATGAAGTGATGCTTTCGGCAGTTGTGATACTGAATTTTCTGCCTGGTTATGAAAGAATGTCAACTTTGTTTAGACATAGGTTGTGAGCATTTGAAAATCACAATAGCAACTGTATAGACAATACAACGAATATAAAATCTTAAGGAAACATAGTTTTGAGAAAAGAGAAGGGTGAAAGTGAAGTAAAACCATGAAATTGACATTTATTTATTGCTCTTTGAGGCCAACCTAGGTTATTAATTCACCTGACTGACAAACATTAAGCAGCTTAAAATGTTCCTTAAACCATTATTATGTGACAGTTTAAAGAAGAGGCCTGAGGTTCAATTTTTACCATAGGTACATGTATAAATTGCAATTAACTTCGGAGATAAGTTTTCACAGGGTTAACTCTCTTGTGATCTATTTCATTTATTTTTATTTTCTGTGTATGCCTACATGTATGCAAGTGTACCTGTGCCATGCAATGCCCACAGAGGATAGAAGACAGTGTCAGATTCCTTTGAACTAGACTTACAGATAGTTATTAGCTGCCATGTGGGTGCTGGGATTTGAGCCGAAGTCCTCTGCAAGAGCAGCCAGTGCTCTTAACTGCTGAGCCAGTTCTCTAGGCCTGTGATATATTTTAAGAGGAACAATAATAATTCCTGTGTCCCATTCACAACTTCAAAAGGTTGCGAATATGTCATTTGAGTGGATATGCTCCTAGATCTTGGGATATTACCTCCTTTGTTTTGTTATTGCAAGTGAAAAAAAACCAAGACAAATTAAGTGATAAAAGCCAGTGTACATAGGGATTACAATTCTCAGGAATAACATGTGATTTCTCTTTATAACTTGAAGCTTCAGAAACTTAGAAACATCAGTTTTGTTTCTATCTTAAATTATTATCATGAAACAGTCAAGAATGAGGTCATCATTTGTAGGCAAAATTTAAAAATATGTCTATAAAACGATTCAAGTGCAAACTGGAACAAGAAAGACAATCTCCAATAAAACTCACAGTCTGATTAGTACAGGACCTGACTTTCTTTTGGTTGACAAATCAGTCAACAAACGATAAAGGAAGGATATAAATGGTTTCATTAGTTCACATTCCATATAATCTACTACAAACAGAAAAAAAGAAAAGTTCAGAACATAGTAAAATGAAGCTTGTCAACTTCTTCACAGAAACAAATTACTTGGCTGGTGTTGAGAACTGAAAGATATTGATCAGAAAGTCTTTGTAGAAAGGGTGTGCTCAAGTTAAATATGTGATAGTATTGATTGAGGAAAATATGTAATTTAAAGAAATTCTTCATATAATAAATGTATAAATCCCACTGGATTTAAAACTGACTATTTTAAATTATCTTTTTATATACTTTATATTCTTTTCTATGGAAAAACAAAATAGCAGGAAAAAAGATAGTGATATGATGTGAATGTTCAACATTTCGTTTTAAGTAGAATTGGATTATGCAACATCTTGGGACATCAGTGTCATTCTGTCCCCTAACTGAGGCTCACTCTTTGAAATAGCAGTGTCATGAAGACCGTAATTCCATCTATTCAGGTATCTCTCTCCATCTTGAGGAACTCTCACCTCCATGGTTCCTCATTGATGCTGTTTCCTGCTCAGTTTTTGTCTTCTTCTCCAGTACCTACCTAGACCCCAGACACCCAGTCCAGTCCTCTGCATGTAGGCACTTTCTGGGTTTGGAACAAATGCCCAACCAGCCCTAGTTCAAAGACTGATTTCAGTAACTATTCATGGACACTAATGAACTGTTTCATTCTTTAACATGTTAGTGAACTTCTAATGACTGCTTTCTTTAAGTTGTATTATTATTATTTAGAAATATGTTTTTATTCTCAAGAATAACATGTACAAGGTACACAGACATGGCTTTATTGCAGAGGTGTGGAGATTTGTTAGGTTCAATGAAATAGAGAAAAACCTTTTTTATAGGATTTAAAATTAATTTTACTACATCTCTAAAGTCTGAAAATCAAATCCAAAATTCTGGATCTGTAAAGTGGGGCTAAAATCTAAGAGAGTCATTGGTTTATATATAGCTCTTTTATCTACTTCATTTTGTTCTTAGTAACCAACATCACTCCAAAATCTTTGAAATGCTTTCATCCTCAAGGAGGAAATGTGGGAGAGCTGTAGAGAAGGGCCCAAAGACAAATGGGAAGTATCCTGTCTAGATTTATTCTGCTCATAATATAGTACTGTGAAGTATCAGGAATGGGAAAGATTCAAGTATTAAGACTGATTCTATTTTGGGGGCTGGAGAGATGGCTCAGCAGTTAAGAACACTGGTTGTTCTTGCAGAAGACCCGCGTTGGAATCCCAGCACCCACATGGCAGCTAACAACTGTCCCTAACTCCAGTTCCAGGGGTTCCGACTGCCTCTTTTGTCCTCCGCGGGCATTGCACAACATGGATTCACTTATCTGCTTTCAGGCAATACACTCATACACATAAAATAAAAATAAATAAAATATTTTTAAAAGATTTATTCTCTCTCTCTCTCTCTCTCTCTCTCTCTCTCTCTCTCTCTCTCTCCCTTTTCTCTCTCCCGTCTGTGTGTGTGTATAACTGGAAGGGCCTGTGCAGGCCATATGAGTGGGGTTAGATCTCCTGGATCTGGAGTTACAGATGATATTAAGCTGCCCAATGTGGGCGCTGGGGAACCAGTTCAGTTTTCCTTAAGAACAGTACTTCTCTGAACTGCTGAGATTGTTGTCCCCTGATTGCTATTTTTAACCATAGGTTGAGGACTTGAAATCTTACATACCTACAATGAACAAGCAAGTAGCATCAAAAAGAAAGGAGACACACCTGGTGACATTTTGGCAAACTTGGGGGCCATAAGTCCCGCCTTGTAGAGACTTCCTTTTTCTGGAGGGAGGGGCAGTTAGTACCTGGCAGTTTTGTGGGCCTTGGATTAGGAGCTGGAGCTCTGCCCTATGAGCAATGCCTCACGTTGCCCGGCCTTCCTAGCAGCGTCACGTTTCAGGCTGCTGATTCAGTATAAATCCATCTTTTAAATCTGCTGTGCTAAAAACAATTTAATGAACTTTTATGTTAGAGTAAATATGATATTTGAAAAATTAGACTTTTACCAGTTCATGGAGCTCTCATTTGATTACTAAAACTCAAAGAAGACTATCTAATACACACGGTAATTATAAGGATTATGCAATTAACAGAAGCGAAATAGTTCTCTAAACTAAAACATCACATACAAATATTGTTTATAGTTATTGTTTAGTCTCTACATGCTTTTGAATCATAAAAGCTCTATTAACCTAGAATAATCAGGATAAAACCCTTTTCCCTCAAATAGTGTAAGATTTTCCTATACTTAATATTGTTCCTTCCTTTAAGAACAATTTATATTTATTTACAAATTTCTTTCATACTCTTTGCTTAAATACATCTGCACTTGAGTTGTTCTTGTGCTATTTGCCTTCATACTCAATTTAGTAATTATTCTTAGAACTCTAAAATTTTCTTGGATATCTTTCCATAAGATTCTGATAGATTCTGTGTTTAAATTTCTCTCTTTTTGTCTTAAAGAATACTCTGTCAGTTCTATCTCACTATTTTCTGAGGAACCAAATTTAATATTCTCATCACTTAAAGATCCATACAGGGAAAGTAAGGATGTACAAAGGGTATGCGCTTATGTGCTAGAATGGAGTATTTGAAGATATCAGGTTTTATTCCATTTCAGACCTCCGTAGAATATAGCATATACTACACTGTGCAACATATCCATATCAACCCATTTGTATTTAAACTTCCCTGAGAGAGGTGGGAATAAAATTTCCATCATTTTAGTATTTTAACCTTAAAATGTTATTCTTTCTGCAGAAAATTTATACAATTTCCCAAGCATAGGTTGTAGGTTGGTCATTTTGAGTTTTAGAAAATAGGACCCTCCAGTGAAATATTTGAAGTAGAGGCACTAAATATCCATCCATGTACACGTATATGTATATGTATATGATGAAAATGTTTTGATTTCTGACTAATTCCTATTTGGTTGCTCTCTTATCTCTAGGTGTTCGCCCTTCCATGGGGCCCCTTCTCTTAATTCTGGGCTTCTCCATAATGTACTTCCAGCCAATACAATGTGAAAATAATTACTGTTTGCCAGATCCATGCTTCAGAAGTAAGACAATCTAATAATATTCACTCTTAGGAACTGAGAGAATCTTACTTCTCTGACTAACCGAAGAGTATCTTTTGTGATCATGGCTATACTACCTACACGGAGGAGAACTGAGGTCTAACCCAACAGGAACTGAAGCCTGAGACAGCTGGCAGGAGTTGACCATTCCTACCTGTCTGTAACCATGAGGGTCATAGTAGCTTCTGCTGCAGAGGTAAAGAGAGCTTCTTGCCAACAAGCCCACACAAGTTACACATCTGCACATAAGGTGGTTGTTTCTTTTACAATTTTATGTTTTGGGTAATTTATTATGCAATAACAGATTATTAAAATACTTTTCTGAAGTTCTCTTGTCAAAAAATTATTTCATCCTAAAATGGACTCTTCAAAGTCTCACAATTATACATATCAGATAATTTCTCAATTAGTTTATTATGAAAATGCTATTTGAAAGAGACATTGTAGCTTGAGCAATTCTCAATATTTGTTATGTCCAGAATCAATGCTTTAGTTTTTACTGCAATAATAGCCCTTGTATGATTGGAATCCTAGCAATACTATGCTTAGACCAGGTATATTGGAGCCTTGGCCTTTCACATTTTGCCTCTTGTCTTCACTGTTTATCTCTTGCCAACTCTTGGGAAGCCCAAATAATCAATGTTCCTGGAGGAGCTTGTCTTCCTTTTAATGTCTAAACCAAGAGGTTTTGAATCTGTGAGTCTCTCATTCTCCCTCCCCTTTTTTATTCAGGGTCTTTTGTCTGACTACTGATATATATGTATATATATATATATATATATTTATCTCAATATGCACTACAAACTCTGGTTTGTGTCACCAAATGTCGTTCAGTGTAAGTCCATCCACTGGAACCTATTGAGAGTCTCATCCTTGTAAAGAACACTTTGCTTCCTCCCAGGTGCTATTAGTTGCCAAAAGTTCCTTCTATTATGTTAGTATTTCTTCCCCATGACTGTTCTGGGATTTCATCTGGTTGGAACTTGCATGGGACCTGTGCATAATGTCACCATTGCTCTAAATTCATATGTAAAATTTACCAGATGTCTGGAAAACTGTTTCCTTGCGGTGATCTACCACCTCTGGCTCTTACAATCTTTCTGCTTCCTCTTCCACAATGATCCCTGGGTCTTGAGAGACAGAAGTTTGAAATAGGTGTTGCATTCAGGGATAAAAATTCTTCAGTCTTTTGTCCTATGCACATTTGCCAATTGTGGGTTTCTGGGTTAATCACCATTTGCTGCATAAGGGAACTTAGAGTTGAGAGATCTTATGTGTAGAAGTGGCATTGAAGATGTGACACTTAGGACTAAGCATTTCATAGACACTTATTCTCTGCATTTGACCAGTTCTGGAATTCCATAATGGTCTCCATCTGTTGTAAAAAGAAGCTTCTCTGAGGAGCGGTGATTGATACACTTTCCTATAAATATGAGGATGCATAATTCAAATATAGCAAGGGCCTAGAAATTTAAGAGCACTGACTGCTCTTGCAGAGGACCCAGGTTCAGTTCCCAGAACACCCATGGCAGCTAAGAACTGTCTGTGACTCTAGTTCCAGGGAATCTGACTCTCTTTTCTGTCTTCTGCAGGTATAATAGCATGTCGTGGGTGCACTTATATATATTCAGTCAATACACTTATGCATATAGAATAAATATAATAAAAAATTTAAATTACAATAAGAAGTTACATTGGTCTAGGGTTGTGGCAAAAGTAGTTTTTTTTTTTTTTTTTTTCTAAAATCTATGACTCCTCCATCCATGAGTAAATACTGTGTTTGAGTAAATACTGTGTTTACAGTACCACACACATAAGTTCCCACCCACTAAGTGGACATTGATTTCAATTAGGCAGATGTTGATTACGCCCAAGATAAAAGTGCCACTACTGCACCAATAGTGTTAGATGCTGGGCCAATCGTTGTTTATTAGGCTTTAGAGCTGTGTATGGCTATCGATTGGTTTCCTCCCTTGGCAGTTTGTATAGCATCCTCTGATACCATGAGAGCTAGTCCTTGGTGAGGTGGGGAGAGGCTTCTAGGTCCTGTGTCTGAAGTGTGGCCTGTCTTCAGCAATAGGGTCTTAAATTCAAATTCTGAGAGGCATTCAAGGGCTGTGGCAGTATCTTGATGGCAGCTGTCTTCTAGCCCCCATTTCTTGAGCTCCTTCTCCCCCTTTATTATCATGTTTGCTTTCCATTTTTCAGGCTCCTGCAGTTACATCAGTATACATACTCCTATCTAAGGATTTGGAGCTAAGATCCACAAGCAAGAGAGAACTTGTTTTTGTCACTTGTTTTTCTGAGTTTGTATTATTTCACAGTTTCTAGTTCCATCCATTTACTTGTAAATTTCATTTCATTTTTCTCTGATGCTGAGTAGAACTCCATTGTGTAAATGTATCACACAGGACAGAAGAATAGAGACCAAAGCAGATTTGGGGGTTGGAACATTCCAGTCTGTGTTGTGAGGTCTTAGGCAACGTTAACCATCATTGTGACAGAACCATTGAAGGCCTTCTGGTAATTCTGCTCCATAAACTCTGACCAATGGCTCCAAGTCCATCAGGCTCAACATATTCTATGTGATTTTTGCATCTAAATACTGCAGAATGAGTGTCCGGGGCAAACGAAGCAAACTTAATGGGAACTCAAGAAGTTACAGCACCTCTTCCTTGCATTTCCAGCTGAAACATTTACATTTTATTGCATCAGGAAAGAGAACGAATGTTTACAATTTGGTGCAGTCATACAAAATTTGTAAACCAGATTCTGAGAGTTGCTGCTTTTTTTTTTGTTTGTTTTTTTTGTTTTTTAATCATTATTTTTTTAATTTTTTTTTTCATACAGAAGAATTCATTCCAAAGCAATTGACATTGAGACGTTTTCACATGCATTTCTAATCTCTATATACATGACTATCACTGGTCACATTCGCCCACCTTCTGAGTTCCTCTGAGCTCAGATGCCGAGTTGCTGCTTTTATGTTCACAGCTACACCAAGCTCAGGGCTGAAAGTAGAGGGTCAGCTGTGCTTTCTGGGAGTGCGCTCAGTTGTACTCAGTTTCTGATTACTGGAGGAATCGAAAGTCACCTCCTTCAGTTCATGTCAGAGGACAACTGTAAGTATTTGTCAGGGCAAAAAAGAGTGAAGAAATAGCATCATCTCAAATGTTAAGGTCCTATAGGAATTCTAGGAGAAAATGAAGTTACCTACAAAAACAAAAACAAAAACAAAAAAACCGACAAGAAATCCAAGCCAAGTCTCAGCTGTAGCTTCAAATTTCTTTTTCAGTGTTAAATGTCAGAAGATAGATTAACATCTGCACAATTCTGAAGGACAGGGAGAAAGAAACACAGTCACCTCAAGGAAGATAGTAGGTAACAGGACATAGAGACGTATAAGCTCTGTAAATACAGACATCTGTTGTTACCTTTACTAAGAATTGCACTTGAACTCACTTTGAACAAAAAAACTAAGAAAAAATAATAGTAAAAGGCACTCACAAACAAGAAATTTATGGCACAGGAGTTAACTGTGGTAAGAATTGAATCTTTCTAAAGACAGAAATACCTGTATATACACACACACATGGTAGTTTATTAAAAATTGGGGATAAAATATACTTCCTAAAAATTCCTATATTATAAAATAGTAGATGACAGTAAAGTGTCAAGAAGATTAAGAATGTATTCATTTACTCATTTTATTCCATGAGGACTTACTAGGTAGTATGTAATAATTTTTATAATCACACAAGTCTTTAAGTGTGATGAGAAGGGTCATATTTTATGTATAAAGTGACAGCCTATAACACTGTTATTAGCCAAAAGAGCACTAGCTAATAAAAACAACAATGGGAGGTTAGAGGACCCTCCTGTGTGGCATCAAAGTCAAGGTAGAACATCAGCAGGGCTGCTGTAAGTAGATGAAGCTTCCAGAAGCAATGGAAACTGCCTTGATGAACGTGCCCAGTTCATGGTAATTGAGATCCACCATGTAAATGAAGTTAGGCTTTAAAAAGCCTTTTTAGATTAAATTAATACGTGAAGCATCCAGCAAAGCACATTTGAACTATTTGAGCAAAGACTAGTATTATGTATATATACACATACAAAACCTTGAAAAATATAAAATATTTTTGTATTTTTACAAATACATATTGAGTTAAAATTTTCAATGAGAAAAAGCAATAAAGCAAAATAAATCCCTGTTATTCACCATGAAGAAATCATGTACATTCTATTTTAATGTGTTTTTTCTAGCTTTTTTATGTACCATATGTGCATTGTATATTTAATAGTGTTGCTGTTATTACTGCATGATACCACTGTAAGTTATTATTTACCTTTTATCTTTCTTTGTAACTGTGTGGACATTTCACTGATGATTTGGCAGCTAAATGTAAAAGTGATGAATTTTTTTCTTTTAAAAATTAAATTGATTTTTTGGAATTTTCATATAATATAGTTTTTTTCATTTAGTACAATATCTGGTACTTATATCCCCTCCCCTCCTCGTACATCTTCTACTGTCCCCACCCAATTTAATATACTGTCATATATATGTATTTATATACATGTATTGCATAGAAAATATGACCTATAAAGTCTGATTTGTGTCCTCAAATGCCCCTCAGTGTGGGTAAATCCATTGGGCCTTCTAAGAATCCTGTCCCTGTAAGACACTGTCTTTCCCCTTCCCAGCAGCCATCAATCACCAAAAGTTCCTTAGGTTGGGTTGGGATTTCTTACCCACTCCCCCATGTCTATGCCAGGATTTTGTCTGATTTAAGCTTGCCTAAGACATGTGCATGCTGTTAGTATTGATGTGAGTTTATATGAGTAAATGATCAGATGTCTAGGCGACTCTGTGCTTGCCATCATCCACCCCCTTTGGCTCTTAAATTCTGTCCACCTCCTTTTCCATAATAATCCCTGAGCCTTGGAAGGCAGAGGTTTGAAATAGGTATCCTATTTAGGGATAAGCACTCCGTGGCTCTTGTTCTCCACACATTGGCTAGTTGTGGGTTTCTGTGTTAATCGCCATTGGCTGCATAAAGAAACATCTCTGATGAGAGTTAAGAGATGTATTTATTCACCTTAAGTGTAGAGGTTGCATTGAAGATGCATCACTTAGGGCTAAGTGTCTCAAAGACACTTTTTCTCTGTGGTTGACAGTTCATGAATTCTGTAATAGTTTCCAAACAAACAAGCAAGCAAGCAAGCAAGCAAACAAACAAACAAACAAACAAAACAAGCTTCTTTGGGGAGCCGTGATAAGGCACACTTGTCTGTAATTATGAGGATACATATTTAGAATAAAGTAAGAAAGTAAATTGGCCTAGGCCTAGGGATTTGACAAAAGCAAGTATTCTATCTAGGATCTGTGACCTCTCCAGCCATGTGTATTTATTTGGCTTGTTTACAGTACTCCATGTGAGTTCCCTCCCATAGAATGGGCCTTAATTCCATTGCGCAGTTATAAATTATCCCCCAAGATAAAAGTGACACTATTGCATCAGTAATGATAGTTTGTGGAGCAAGTTGTTGTGTGTTGGGCTTTACAGCTTTGTAGGTTTTCTCTCTTGGTAGCTTGTATAACAATCCTCTTATACTATGGGAGCTACCATTCAGGGAGGAGGTTTCAAGGTTTGTTCCAGTTTCAGTGCTCCAAGTTCTGTGTCTGAAGTGTGGTCTGTCTTCAGTAATAGAGTCATACCTTCAAGTTCTGCTAGTCAGTCAAGGGTTATGGCAATAGCCTGTGTTATTTGGGGAGTCTTTTACCCTGACCAACAACTTGAAGGGAAGTTTTTCTTTCCTGGCACTGTGTTTTTGTTATATAGCCTTCAGCTATGCAAATGTAACTCACATATTTATTGTATGTGTATTTTTAGTAGTATGTTGAACTAATATATTTTCCTCTGTTTTTTTCAACCCATGTAAGCATTATTTATCTCTCCTCTAGCAGTATTGGAGATGATGAGATTAATGGATTAATAGTGAAAGCTATGAATATGTTTTGTATCTTATAACCAGCATATTTCCTAATTAATTGAGTTTATATTTTAAGTGCCCAATACAAGATTCAATAAAATTCAAAACTACAGAAAGACCTATAATAAAGGGTTAATATGTACTCAATAATTTCAGAATTCATATTGTATATGTTATAACTTTTTCAACATTTGCATGTAAGTACAATTGTCAAGTTTTGGTATGTTATCAAATAAAAAATATCTATAGTCATATTAAAAGCCTATTAAAATATTCCCCTTTCCAGAAAAGTACCTATGTGATTCCAGATTTTCTTTAACTACTTTAACCAAGACAAGGTCTCACAATGGATTGAAAGCAGAGGCCGAGAGGAGAATCCAGCTGTCTCGTATAACATTTGACATTCGAGAGATTGGCAAAGGTGTAATATTATTACTAGTTAAACTCTCTGCTGGAAACTAATTTTTTAAAAGAAAAATGGACTATATATATTGACATTCGATAAGTTATTGCTATTTTTCTCAGTTTTGACTTCCAACCAATGTGGATGAGTGGATAAAATATAAATAAATAAAAACTGTAGTTCAGGATGATTTTTAAAACATTTAACTTTTGAGAATTTCATACATGAGCATTATATTTGTATCATTTTCATCTCTCTCAGACCCTCTTTGTGTCCTACCATGTCCCTCCACTCCCTTTCAATTTGTGTTCTTTATTAATGTTGAATGTATATATGTGCACTTTAAACACACAATATATGTATATATTATATAATATTAAATATATTATATTGATATAATGAATTACATATATAATATGTTATTTATAATAATATATAATATTAATAAAGTATAAAACATAATATATATTATATATAATAGAGTCCATTTAGTGGTGCTTATGTGTTTAGGGCTGCCCATTTGGGATTAAATAAATTTCAGGCAGCTGTTTTGTTGAGAAAATGGATTCTCCCTCACTCAGCATCAATTGATTACCTGTAGCTCTTCAGCTTGTGGTGAGATCCTGTGAAATGTGATCTTCTGAAATTTCCCTCACCCACTTTGGCATATCAGCTGGTTTCCTGATTATGCAGATCTTTGGAGATTTCACTGGTATAGAGACCCTATCATGTCTAGAATGCATAAACTATCAGAAGGTTTCTTGTCCCTGTTGCTATTAAATTCTTCCGCCTTCTGCCTGCTCTTTCCTGATGTTCCATATGCCTTAGGTGTAGAAATTGTAAAGTAGATGGATCACTTACGGCTGTGCCCCTCATAGTCAATTATCTCTCTGTTTGATCAGTTGTGTAACTATGTAATAGCTTTCATCTGTTGCAAGAAGCTTCTTTGATGAGTGCACTTGTCTGTAAATTTATACTATATTAAGAAATATTGTCAGTCTAGGAAAGTGACAGAATTGGATTATTCTCTAGGGTCCAACACCTCTCCAGCTGTGTGTACTTGGCTATGTTTATGCAACTCCACAACTCCACATGAATTACTCACCACTGAGTGGGCCTTGAGTCCAATGGAATGGCTTTTGATTGCCTCCAATATACAAGTGAATTATTGCATCAATAGTTTTGCTAGGCTGGCCATTGTTGTGGTTCATAAACTTTATAGCTGGACAGAATCCTTCATTGGTTTCTTCCCTTGGTAGTTTTCACAGTATCATCTGACACTGTGAGAGCTTGTCTTTAGAGAAGATGCTTCCACGTCAGTTCTAACTTAAATGTCCAAGACCAGTCTCTGAAGTATATCCTGTCTTCAGCAATAGGGTCTTACTTTCAAGCCTTGGAAGACAAACAAGAGCTGTGGCAATAACCTGTGCTATTTTGAGAGTCTCTTGGACTACCCTGAGCAATAAATCAAGGGTAGGTTTTCCTTGCCTGATCCTGTGATTTTTGTTATATAGCCTTCAGATATATACATGCACTCACATCATATATTATATATATACATATATATACATAAAATATGTATGTTTTTCAGTAGGCTTATGAAATAATACATTTACCCTTGGCTTTTCAGATCAGCTAATGTTGTTTATTTTTCCTTGATCTCCCCGGTGTAGCCCTCTCTCGTCCACCCCAGTTGAAGTACTCTCCACCCGGTATAGCCCTGTCTCGTCCACCCCAGTTGAAGCACGCTCCCTGGTATAGCCCTCTCTCGTCCACCCCAGTTGAAGCACTCTCCACCCGGTATAGCCCTCTGTTGTCCACCCCAGTTGAAGTACTCTCCATTTTCCCATTTCCCATTAGATAACAGCTGTCTCCTACTACTCTCTCTTGAGCTCCTTCTTCCACTCTACCCCTATGGTTCCTTTCCATCTTCCTGGCCCCTACAGGTACTCACTTCTAAGATCCTGGAGCTAGAATCCATAAATGAGATAGACAATACATCACTTGTTTTTCTGAGTCTGGTTTACCTTACTTAATATAATAGTTTTTGGTTTTATCCATTTAACTGAAATTTTTTTAATTTCAATTTTCCTTACACTAAACAGGACTTCATTGTGTAAATGTACTATATTTTTGTTATTAATTCATCAGTTGAGGGACATTTATGTTTTGTTCCATTTCCTAGCTATTATGAAAAGAAGAAACAGGGCTGAGCAAGTATCTCTGTAATCTGATATTTAGTTTTTTGGGTATAATTGGATCATATAGTAGATCTATTTTAGTTTTTAAAGAGTTCTTCACACTGATTTTCCTTCACAGATAGGGGTGCACAACTCTGGAATCCCACCAACAGTAAGGTTCCTCTTTCTCCATATTTTGCCAGCATTTGTAGTCAGTTGTTTTCTTGTTCTGAGCCATTTTTACAGGTTTTAGACAAAAATTTAAAATAGTATTAATTTACATCTCCCTAATTACTAAGTATGTTGAACACCTTTTAAAGTATTTAATAGCAGTATTTATTTTATTTATTTATTATTTTATTTATTTATTTATTATTTATTTATTTATTTATTTAGTGAACTCTCTATGCAGATCTAGAGCCCATTTTTTCCACTGGATCACATGTCTTCTCTTTTGTCTGTTTTTTAAGTTTTGATATTTTCTGAAAATTAATACTTTATCAGGTTTGGGTAACTGGCAAAGATTTTCCCACTCTGCGAGCTTTCTCTTCATTCGATTGGTTGTTAACTCTGCTACGTAGAAGTTTTTAGTTTAATGAGGCCCCATTTGTGAACTGATAGACTTAAATCTTGAGCAAATGAAGTCTGATTCAGACACCTGCATCTTGTATGTCAGTGGCTGTTTTCTTCTAACAGTTCTAGCATTTCAGGTTTCACATTGAACTTTTTCATTCTTTTGGAGTTTTTTTTTTGTGTAAGGAGATAAATATAGGTCGAATTTCATTTTTTCTACATGTAGAGATCCAGTTTTGCCAAGAACATTTATTGAAGGTGTTATTGTTCCTCCAGTGTGTGCTCTTGGCACGTTTGCTAAATATCAGGTGGTTGAAATTATATGTACTCATGTTTGGGTCTTCTATTTCATTCCACTGGTCTATATGTCTGCTCTTCTGTCAGTAATGTGGCATTGTGCTTTTTTATTACTTTAACTCTTTAATATAGTTTAAAATCTGGTGTGGTATTCCCTCTAGCATTGCACTTTTTGTTCAGATTACTTTGAGTTCTGGGGTCTTTTGTGGTTCATTATGAATTTTAGGCTGTTTTTTTCTTATTCTATTAAAAGTTTCATTGAAATTTGATTGAGATCATATTAGTGGTATTGTCATTTTCATAATATTAATTGTATCAATCCATGAGCATGGGAGGTCTTTCCATCTCCTAGTGTCTTTCTCAATATCTTTCTTCAAAGATTTAAAGCTTTAACATCTTTGGATACATTTACTTGTAGATATTTTATTGCTTGGACCCTATTATGAATGGGAATATTTCCATGCTCTTTTTCTCTGACTGCTCATTATTGGCCAGTAGAAAGGCTAGTGATCTTGCAAATTGGATTTGCATCCTACCACATTGCCGAAACTGCTGAAACATTTCTAGATGCATTCTGGTAGAAATTTTTGGAATTCTCATGTTATCTACAAATTGGGATAATTTGACTTATTTGAAAATTAGTATCCCTTTAATTTCCTTCTCTTGTCTAATTGCAAGAGCTAAGTTTTCAAGTACTATATTAGAAAAAAAGCAGGGATAGTGGACACTGTTGCCTCATTCCTGACTTTAATGGGAATGCATAGTTTTTCTCCATTCGGAATGATGTTGGCTGTTGGTTTGTCATATATAGTCTTAATTATGTTGAGGTCTGTTCACTTCATTCTAATTCTCTCTAGGACTTTTATCTTGAAGTCATGCTGGATTTTTGTTAACGTTCTTTACTGTGTCTGTTGGAATGATTGGGTTATCTTTGTTTCTAAGACTTATTATGGGTTATAACATGTATTGACTTATGTATACATTAAAGCCTATCAAGTCACTTTGTGAACCCAGATGTCTCTTGGGGTGAGTTCATCCACTGGAGCCTGTTCAGTCAATCATCACTCACTTAAAGAAAATTAACAATCCTTCACACAGCAGTGATCAGATACCAATAGTTCCTCACAAAATTTGCAGTCTCCTGCCCATTTCCCCAGTTCCATGCTGGTTTTTGAATGATTGAGTTTGCATGGGTCTTGTGCATTCTGTCATCGTTGCTATAAGTTCATATGAGGAAGATCCCAGGAGCCTGTAGGGCTCTGCTTCCTTATGGTCACATACCTCCTCCCCTAGCTCTTACAATCTTTCTGTCCCCTCTTGCATGAAGGCCTGCGTGAATGAGGTTTAAAATAGGTTTACAAGTATTTTATTGAGAGTTTTTATACCTATGTTCATTAAGGATATTTGTCTGTGTGTGTGTGTGTGTGTGTGTGTGTGTGTGTGTGTGTGTGTGTGTTTCCTTACCTGGTTTTGCTATTACAGTAATAGTGATTTCATAGAAGGAGTTAGGGAGTTCTGCCTCTGTGTATATCTTCTTAAATATTTTAAGCAGTATTGATTGCAGATCTTCTTTGAAGGTCTGGTAAAATTCTTCTGTGACTCCATCTGGACCTGAGCTTTTACAGTCCAGGACTTTGTATCACTGTTTCCAACTCCTTATTTGTTATGGGTCTATATAACTCATTGATCTCTTCTTGGTTTAATTTGGTGGTCCCATTGAATTTAGAAATTTGTCCATTTCTTTTAGATTTTTCTAATAGAGTATAGGTTTTAAGGTATACCCTTTCAATGATCTGGAGTACTTTGGTTTCTACACAATATTTTCTCTCTTTTTTGCCTCTGATTTTGTTTAGTGTCTACTCTTTCTTTCTTTTGATTGGTTGTGTTTATGATCTGTCAATCTTGTTTATTATTTTTAGAGAACCAGCTCTTAGATTAATCAATCCTTCATTTCTATTTCATTGATTCCTGCTCTGATTTTTGTTATTTCTTCTCACCTGCTGGGTTTGCATACAAATAATTATCGTTTTACCAAATTCTTGTGTTGTAACATTATTTATGCTTTCTGATTTTTCAATGTAGGCATTTAGAGATATAAACTTCTCTCTTGGGATTGTTTTTAATGTGCCACAGAGGCTTTGTTTTATTTTCTTTTTTATTTAGTATCAGGAGTATTTTTATTTATATCTTGATTTCTTTTTTGACATATTCATCATTCAGTAGTGTGTTGTTTAATCTCTATGAGCTCATGTAGTTACTAGAGCTCCTGTTGAGGTTTGTTTTGTGCCCCAGTATGTGGTATATTTTCGAGAAAATTTAATGGGCTGTTGAGTAAAATGCGTATGCTTTGGTGCTTGGGTGGAATATTCTGTAGATGTGTGTTAGGTCAGTTTGATGTAGGATATCATTTAACTCAGATTTTTCTCTGCTTTGTGTGGTTGATATGTTTGTTAGGGAATGAATTATAATGAAGTCTCCTACTATTACTGAGTTTGGATTAATTTGTGTCTTAAAGCCAAGTAGTACCCTTTTTATGAAAGTGTTTTATTCCAGAGTCTGATGTACATATATCTATGATTGTAATGTCTTCGTGGTTGATCGTTCCCTTGACCAGAATGAAGTAACCTTCTTTATCTCTTCTGACTAATTTTGTGCTAAAATCCGTTTTTTCAGATAATGGGAGCACAATGCCTGCTTGTTATTGGTACCATGGGCTTCAATTATAGCTTCTCATCCTTTCACTAAGGTGGTACCTGTCCTTGAAGGTTAGATGAGTTTCTTGTAGACAAAAAGCAGATGGATTTTGTTTCTTAATTCACTCAGTTTCATGTCTTTTGAGTGGCATGTTGAGTCCAATATGTTTAGCATTATTATTGAAGGATATTTATTGGTTACTGTCACTTTTGTTTTCTGTTTCTGCTTTGAGTCTTATTTTGTGTTTCATTAATTGTTGCTTCACTTGTTTTCTTTCTGTAGTGTATGGGTAAGATTATTTCCTCAGTTCATTGTGTTGCTTAAAGTGTTCTCTGCAGGGCTAGTTTGGTGGTCATAAATTATTTTCTATTTATATCAGAAATCATTCTTTTTCCTTTAACTATGATAAGACAGCTTCACTAGGTAAAGAAGTCTGGGTTGACATCTGTGGTCATGTAGAACTTGGGATACTTTGCTCCAGGCTCTTCTGGCTTTTTACGGTTGTATTGAAAAGTCAGCTGTAATTCAGACGTATTTTTCTATCATCTATCTATCTATCTATCTATCTATCTATCTATCTATCTATCTAATCTATCTATCATCTATCTATCATCTATCTATCATTTATCTATCTATATCATCTATCATCTATCTTCTATCTATCTATCTATCATCTATCTATCATCATTTATCTATCATCTATCTATCCATCATCTATCTACCTATCATCTATCGATAATCTATCATTATCATCTATCTATCATCTCTCTCTCTCTCTCTACACACACACACACACACACACACACACAGTTATTTTTCTCTTGCTTTTGTTGAAAGGAACCTTGGTTTTCTTTTTATTATTGTCATATCTTAATTGATTTCTGATCCTTCTGAATAGCTGTTTTTTTCTATTTCATATTCTCACTTTTTTTTTACTGGAGGGACAGGTGTGATTTCAGATTGCTTCAGAGTATGACGTGGGCAGTCACAGCTAGGACGGTAAGTATGGAGATGGCAGCAGTATTCTAGCTAGCTCACTGGGCTCTTCTTGAGCTATGGCAACACTGTGGAGGCCTATTCCCTAATTGGGAATTACCTTTACATAGAAAATCTTGTCCAGAATATATACTCTAAATATGGGTTGTATATTTGGATAATAAAATTTTAATTAACACTTTATTTAAAAACCCTTTGTTTCTGGTAGGGAGAGGTGATACATTTTTTTCCTGGTAAGCTGTACACATTAATCTTGTTTTCTGACTGCTCTTAATCTCTATTCAGAGGTAAACTCACCTTCCAAATGGTCTCTAAATTCATTTTTAATTTCTTGTGTCTGGCAATTTGAGCTGGATTGTCATTCTCTCCTTCTCCATATTATCCTGTTTTGCAAAAGATGACCTTTATAGAAAATAAGAAAGGGCCCACTTATTCTTTAGTGTCCAGTCGGATATGGTCAAAGAGAGGCACCTACATGCATTTGAAGAATGGTAAAAAAATGGCAGTTTGTGACTTTACTAATATGAATTCCTCACTGACACTTGCTGTGGCTTGTCTCCATCATTCCACAGCAGGTCAGCATTCATTCCTATGAGGCAGGTGTCTCCTTCTCTCCTATAAATTAACATTACGGGCTCTAGCAGCCACACCCTCCTGTGGCTCCATTTTTGGTAGTGAAAGAGCAGGTATTTTTGTATTGTCCTTCATGGGCTAGTGGAACTGTTCTCAAGGATTTCTTTAATAATTTAACTAACTGTGCTTAAAATGCCCCTTTGTTATTCCCTTTTCATTAACCCTATCTGAATGAGAATGTGATCCCTTTGATACAAAGACCATCCTGAAACAGAAATGCTTCATTTCGAGGCAGAGGATCAATTATTCATTTGTCCCTGAGATGATAAGTAAGCAGGTGAATCACTCACTTAACAACAATAACTTCATTTGGTAAAACATATGAAATTGATGCATCAAGAACATTAAGATTTATATGGATTAATTTGACTTATGATTTCCTTGTAGATGTAGATGTTATTATTAATTCCATTAACTGAAGCACAGAGAGAGTAAGGTATATCTGGGAAGTACTGACCATCTCTTCATGGCTTGAGTTTTGACAACTCTCTTCAATTGTTGCCACTAGCAATGCTTTCTATATTTTTAGACTAGATTTTTTTCCACTGATACTTTCTTTTTATTTCAATAATTTAGATGATTAACTGGGAAGTAAGTTTTGTACCTTTTCACGAGTTTATATGTATGTATATATCTAGAAATCATTAAAAGTTCATATTATTTGACCTATCATAATTTCTAATGCTTCAAAATATAATATGTAGTATATAATGTATGACTTTTGTATCTGTGGTTCTTCCCCAATGTCCTCTTCCCAACATTCTCTAGATTCTCAGTTCATCAGTGAGTTTTCTAATGTCCTGCTTCATCTTCCATGTGTACAGAAATCTGTACCAACTGACAACAGAGACTAACAAGCATCAACCAAGCACAATATTCTATGTCAAGAGCATGAATATGTGATGGTTTTGCTGCAAACATTTGCTATTCAAAATGTTAAATTTTTAAATAAAGCAAAATCAATTTAATTTCCTCAACAACCTTATTAAAATTATTAAAGATGATTAATGTATTTCTGAAAAAGGCCTATTTTCTCAGTCAACTGATGAATGTGTCTGATTTATTTCTGAGTCATTCAGGGTAGTGGCTTATGATAAGGACTTCAGAACTTCCTGTTATGTATTAGATAATAATAATAATAAATAATGGACTGAAGAGATGGCTCAGCAGTTAAGAACACTGGCTTCTCTTGCAGAAGACCTGGTTTTGAGTCCCAGAACCCACATGGTGACTGACTATCGTCTATAACTCCAGTTCCAGTGGATCTGATGTCCTCTTCTGACCTCTGTGGCCATTTCATGACACAGGTGCACCTACCTATGTGCAGGCAATGTACTCATACACATAATTTTTTAAAAAGTAAATAAAACAATTTAGCTCTAGCCCATGCATTAGCCAGGTATTCTTTCAAAAGTAAAGTCATGAATACAAGTTAAACACAAGAAAATCAGGAAAAGTTCCCAGAAGAATTCATACACAGTTACTAAATGACTGTAGAGTACCAGTAAACAAGAGCTATTACCATATGACTGCTGATGCTCAGAAGGGAAGGCTAATGTCTGTGCCACATAGATTTAGCATCAGTGCAGTCTTTTGGAATGCTCCTTCCCTGATCACTTTGCCCCAATAGAAGGGTTGCAAGATTTATTAACACTTGGGATAGGGCAGAACATTCTAGAGGTTTTAAAAATATGGGTGGATTCTTGAGCCTTTGAAAATTCCATACCAGATTGATTTGGTTTTTGTGTGGCAGTACTGCATTCATATTTTTTCTTGGAGTCATATGATTTTTACCCAGTGCTCATATTTATCAGATAAGGGCTCAAGAGAGTGACATCACGATATATTTGTTCTAGCATGAAAGCATTTTGGTCATCTTCTAAATTGACTTTATGCATCTGAGGACATTGCTATGTTGGAATCGAGAGCCCTTACAAGGTCATACTAATTCTAGTAGCATAACTGAATTATTTGACTTGAAATTTAGCCTTTATTTTCTGCAACTACACTTCTACTTAAAAGCTATAGGTTCACTTTCTGAGAATTTCTGTGATCACACATTATTTATAGTCTGCTCAGACTACAAAATTTGCAAGGAAATGTGTCTTATTAGTAATATATTCCCCACCCTTGCCAATTTCATACTTTTACTTGCTCTGCTGTATCCACTCTCCCTCCCCACATTCCTGCTTGCTAGACCCTATTCCATATGGGATACTTGGCTTTTTAGCCCCATACACATCAACTTAACTATTTCTTTTATATCTCTCATACCAGGTTTTTGACTAATTCATTCTTATAGGTTCTCAGCATGTATTCTCAAAACACAGTAAAGATGAATAATATCCAAGACCTCAATGATATTAAATCTCCAGATAGTTGTAGATTGCTTTATTGAAATATCACTATTAATAAATACATCTTGGAAGGTTTCCAATGAAGTTGTTAGTTAAGAAAAGGCTTAAATTCATTGCTCTTGCAATGTTAAAGTTGCATGATACATGCTTTTAGAGATTTTCTATGAAACATTAAAATAACATCATTGTCCGGAATGTCTTCGTATCATAACTGCATAGTGAAGAAAGAAGCAATCAAACCATGTGGATCAGCTAACAGACATGCATCTGCTTCCACATGTCCAGCAACCAAGTCAGTTGGATCCGAGTAGCTGCCTGTGCCCCATCAGAAGACAGCACATGCTAATGATGATGAGTTTCTGGTGTCCAGTTAAGATCATTCTTCTGAAGAATTCCTTCATCTGTGGGCATTTTGATAATGTGGTAAGGCCTTAGGATCAATTAATGTCTTCTCAGCATCAAATACATAAAAAGCATCATGAACAAAGTGGGAGCTATTACAGCTGTCCTCCACAACAGTAAAAAAAATGGGATATAACCTGGAAATGATACACAAAGAACTTGTTATAAATATAAAAATTTTGCTAGTGAATATAGTCATTGCTACTTAGCAGAAACAAGATCCATAAAGAAGGGGAAGGAAGGCCAATAGGCCAAAAAATATCTTGACATGAAACAAACCCAGGAACTTCTGCTTCTGGTATTTGTAGTCATATTTTTATAAGACATAGACAAAAATCTATTTAAAATTGTTTGAAAGGCAATTGAGAGTTAACAAGGGTGTGGCAAGAATGGAGCTTGTGTGTTTTGGGGGATTTTTTAGCCCTTCAGAGCAACAGGTGATTTTAGCTACAAAGAGAAGTGTAGGAGTAACACTTTTGATGGTCTTTCATGAATAGGAGGAAAAACAGAAATAACTATTGTTTTTACAAGTAAGTTATTTATTTAGGATTTATTATATATTAGTTGTCAGGTAGTACACAGTGCATGAGCATTCACACACACACACACACACACACACACACACACACACACACACACCATGGCTTTTGCAAAGTCTTCTAGCCATATTTTTTCTGAAGCTTGCTACTGAGTGATTGTTCTGGAACAGTCCTCAGTCCTCGTTTACTGAGGACGGATGCATGCCTGTAGGAATAGAAGGCTAATTGTCCTGGACTAAGAAGAATGACTGCTGTTTGTTTTCAAATGACTCAAGTGGAAATGTGAGCAAGGTTGTACTTGAGCTTTAGGTACTAGGAAGTGAATTATTATTCTTGACCTCAGAAAGAAAACCACCTAGAGTGCTGCAAAGTTTTAAGAAGCACCAGTAGTCTTTTATAGCCTAACATGCTTAGTATCTAAAAGGCCATGGAGGCTAAATGTCTCTATACTTAATATTTGAATAACTACTTTTATCTAATGTTTTAAAATGAAATACAGAAAACTCTTGGCATTTTAGAGTAAGAAAAATATAAATAATTGGGCATGATACAAAATCATTGTAACCATATTATTAAAAGTTTGTAAATCTATTTTTTTTTTTCTGTTCTGGGAATTGAACCTAGGACCTTGCCCATGCTGGGCAAGTGCTCTAGGACTGAACCACATCCCTACCTTTACAACTTCTGCATCTGTGTGTGTGTGTGTGTGTGTGTGTGCGCGCGCGCGCGCGTGCACATGCAAACACATTGTGCACATTCGTTTACGTGCAGCTGCACATATTGTGATTAGCACGTGCTTCTGGAAGTCAGAGGATAAACTTGAACGTTGTTTCTGATGCATCACTCATCGTTTTTGAGACACATTCTCTCATTGCCCTGAAACTCACCAAGAAAGCTAGGCTGGCTTGCCGGCAAACACCAGAGACAGGTCAGACCCCCCCCCCCTTATTAGGGGTACAAGTGCACATCAGTGCAACAGGCTTTTTATGTGGGTTCTGGAGCTCAGAGTAGGGGTCTTGCTTTCAAAGCAAGCATATTACCGATTATCTCCTCAGCCCCTTACAAATCCATTTTAAAAAATATTTTATTATTTTTATTTTATGTATATGAGTGTATTGCCGGCATGTAATGTGAGTGCACCCGTGTCGTGTAATGCTGAGGAGGTCAGAAGAGGGCATCAGATTCCCCTGGAACTGGAGCTAAGGATGGTTCGTAGCCACCATGTGGGTGCTGGGAATTGAACCCAGGTCCTCTGCAAGAGCAGTGCTCTTAACCACTGAGCCATCTCTCCAGCTCCCTACAAATCCATTAAAAATTTTAATTAATTAATTAATTAATTAATTAATTTTTTGTCTTTTTGGGGCGGGGTCTCCCTGTAGCCCCAGATGGCCTACAACTCACTATGTAGGCCAGGCTCGCCACAAACTCAGAGAGATCTACCTGTCTTTGCCTCCGGATTGCTGAGATTAAAGTTGTGCACCACTAGGCCTGGCTACAAATTCATTTTAATAAGACAAATTAGTCTATTTTTGTCTGGTATTATTAATTTGTTTTCTGTCCTATTATTTAAACTTTTAGAGAATTTTTTTCCTTAGAAAATAAAATTTTGCAAATTAAGAAATCTCTACTAGTTGTAGCAGCTGTTTTATTTTACAAATAGGATATTTTAAAGGTTAAACATTTTTCTCAGAACTTTTAAATGCAGAACATTTATATTAGAACTGAAATGGTGTGAATAGACTGCATTTTGTCATGGAAGCCTCTCCTCATTACCACCATGTGCAAAGCGCTCTTCACTACTGGCTCCGCCTGCCCTACCATCCAACCCAGCAAGCTCGAGCTGAGCTCTGCAGCCTCTCTTTTAAATCTCCACTTTCTGCCATCACCAATTTTTAGTAATCCTCTATCGTTAGCATCCTTTTATACTTTATCATTCTAGCATCAGTTCTCCTATCGTCTGGGCGATTTTAGAGGATCTCTATCAAGCATCTGTGTCAGGATTCATTGTCGTTCATGAGACCTTTCACAAACATCTTTATGGTAAACTGATGTAACCATGTTGATTCCCTATTGAAAGGTAATTTATTTATTTATTTATTTATTTATTTATTATTTATTTTTTATGTGTTGTTCCACAAGCCAGGCGTCGTGGTGCACGCCTTTAATCCCAGCACTCTGGAGGTGGCAGGCGGATCTCTGTGAGTCCAAGGCCAGCCTGAGTTCCAGGACAGCTGGGGCTACAAGGAGACCCTGTCTCAAAAAGAAAAAAACAAAGCAAAACAAAACAAAAAAAAACCCCACCGTTTCTTTACATTCCTAGGGTGCTTTCACTCATCCCAGTGCTGTCATCGCAGTTACGCTGTATCAGTCCCAGCAGATGTCAGTCACTCTCTCAAGAACTCTATGCTTGGCAGGACTAGAACATGTGTACCCAATGTTTGCTCTGAATGAACATCCTTTTGAACACATGCCAAATATCATTGCCCTCCAGCAATTCTTTTAATCCTTTCCTTTGCACTTATCAGAGAAGTATTTTACTATCAGAAGGGCAAGGAATGAAAAAAATAAAAAGCCTCCGTAGTTTATTTGGGAGAAGAATTTGGGATTGTGAAATTGTGCCAAACACGTGTCATGTTTTCTTCTGTAAAATATTTAGATTACCTGTATTAGGGAGATTGATTTTGAAAAATAAAATATTTAGTAAATATTGTACTTCTCAGGAGATTATATCTTCAGATTCAAAAATTAAACTCCTTCAGCTGGGTATCATTGCAGTTCTCGTGGTCACTACGCAGCAGCTGCTCAAAACACATGCAGTAAATATATCTGAATAGATATACCAAAGGAATAGTCAGTTGTTATGTCGGGATTCCAGCTACATTTTGGAATTCATATTGATGTTATTGAAAGTTTTGACTTTTGCTCCTGAGCATAGTTGCTGACTAATTTTTGAGGTAAATGACATTATTCTGCATGGGGTTCAGCACATCTATTAGAAGCCATTTGTGCAGTAGAGGAAAACAAATGTTTTACTATTTCATAGAGTCCTTACAAACTCCCTCCAAAACCATTTTGAATCATCTTTTCCCTTAACCAAAAGCTGCAAACTTCGGTTCCTGTCCATGTCTCTTCCTTTCCCCTGACCCCATTCAGTCTCCATCCAGTCTCAGTGACTATTGATTATTCATTTTAATCTTTCTAGGCTTCATTCTTTCTTATTCAGGGTTAATTTAACAATTTTGGATTCTCTAATGTAATATTTGTATTTAACTTCATATTATTTTCCAAAATATGATATATTTAGATTCTTCCTAGGCAAAAATTCCTTTCCACTTATCTGCATCTACTTCTAATAGATTAAGGAAACATGTAGGTATATTTTCCTGACAATTTTTCCTGCTAAACAAAATACAGACATTTAATGTATTTTAAGCATCAAGAAAGAACAAGATATTAATTTTCTTCATTTCAATATCTATCATTTATAAAATTTGAAGAAATATGTATGTTCTGTAAATATTGAGGAATCCATACTTCTTACTCTGTTCTGCAAAAGATGTGTTAGTTAGCTTGGTGAAACAGAGAGGAGAAAATGAAACAGCTTTTGTATGTTTTCGACATTTTTCTTCTAATAAAAGAAGACATTTTTAATTAGAGAATAGCTATGAAAACAAGTAAAAATAGTGGCAATGTTTGAACACATGTCTTTAAGTAGCTATAAGGACTTTGCCTAGTGGAACTAGATTTATGTATTATATACACTCATAACGATTTCTTTCCATATGCTCTTTGAAAGCTTTTTAGTACTTTTATTTTCTAAGGAAGGATATTTTATAAGTGCCCATCCCTTTGCCAAATTGGACTAAAGTGTGATTGGCTTGGAAGAAATCACAAAGACGCTAATTCAGTCCTAAAGCACATTTAAAGCTTATCTGTGGCTTTCTTTTTGAACGCAGCCTCCTCACTGACAATCTCTAGCCAAAGATAATGCACTTTTGCCCCTTCGTCTCCATACGGGATGTTTCAGTGGCATTGACAATTCTCTATTGCAAAGTATGCAGTGGAGCAGTTTGTCTACAACTTGGAAAATGCCCAAATGATTCTCTACAAATTCCTATCCCTCCCCATTTCTAGCATAGTATACTTGGACAACGACTTAGCTTTAAAGAATAGGGTCATTTGAAATCTACATTAGCACCTATGCTGGGAATGATTTAACTATAGTAGTGAATTATAGTTCTGATATAGTATATTATCTTATTTATATAGAAAATGGATTCAAAATAGCTTTTAATACTGTGTAGATAGTCACAGGGCTCTACTAATCTGGAACAGTATTTTCCCTGTAGATATAATCTACTTTTGATCTCTACCACCTCTAGGTTTTAATTTTTTCCTCATTGCATACTAAGCAGAATTAAGGAGGATCTATAGCCAGTTGATAATCTTACCATAAGTATTCTGAAACTAGTTTGTGTTTCAGTGATCATCTCATTTCCACCTTCTTATCTAGCATCAGTACTACAAAAAGAAAAATAAAGCTTGTATTGAAAACTTTCTGCCTGCCAAGCACTGTGTATTCTTTAAATAGATCATTCAATTTTGTGAAAAAATGTGTTCTTGTGTCTTGCTTTATAGATGATGTGAGGAAAAGACCAAGATAGAGTGATTTTCCCAAGGTCATAGAAATACCAAATGTTGATTTCAAAGTGCATGCATTTTCCGCTTGGTTATGAAGAACTGTTTATGCACATATGCCTTTTCCTTCAGAAAGTATTGCCTGGAGATATCATGCTTCCATATTCTGTCTAATATGATCTCCAACAAAAGAGAAAGCACATCTCTCTACTCCAAGCCAAGCATGGCCTTGAGTACATGCAGTCAGTTACGCAGCAATATCACGGTCAACTATGTTTGTGCTGGGCACTATTTTGTTATCTGTCCTATGCGGTATCATCAAGTTTTCATACACCCCCAAAACAGGAATGATTTTCATCATAATAGAAGTCATAACTGTTCAAAGAACTTAATTAACTAACACAAATATGTTGTGGTAGTAGGTGGCAATAAATGAAATCACATATAAATGTTATCGGACATTGCAACCCACGTTCCTTCTTCCCTTTTAGACTTTCCCGTCTCAGTCAGAGCAGTTGAATTTCATGATATTTCCTATCCATTGGCAATGATTTGGCATCTAAATGTACAAATTCGATGGTTAATGCATTTGTGTCTTTATATGTTTATGTGTTTTTGAGTGTACCCTTGTGTATACCAGTGCAAACACGTGTGTGTGTGTGTGTGTGTGTGTGCATGTAGAAGCCAAAAGTAGATGTCAAGTTTCCAAGCTTCTTCCTTTATCACTCTCCATCTTATTTTCTGAAACAGTCTGTCACTGAATCTGGAACTCACTGATTCAGATAGTCTGATTGGTCACTAAGTACGGTGACCCACCTGTTTCTGCCTCCTCATCCAAGACATTACAGATGGCACGTTTCTTATATGTAATTGATCAACATCAGAACTCAGGCCCTCTTGCAAGCATTTTACTGACAGCCATCTCCCCAGTCCCTAAGGAAGGCTTCTGACTCTCACAAAAGGATTCTGATCCCTGGTTTGGAACCAGTTGTATGTGTTTTGCTCAGAGCAGAACTTTTCTAAGTAGGAAGATGATTCTCATTAATGCAGGTCACACTGGCAATGTGGGTATATGCAGGAAGTGTGGAGGACAAGGGGAGGGTTCCTTATCTAGACAGATCCTACATCATCCTAGCAGATAGATCATGAGAAAAAGTTCGAAACTGATTATCTCCACACCCAAACTGACGTCTATGGAAGTGCTTCATCTCTTGGTCTAGAATAGTGGAGGGAGTCACGAATCTGATTTAGAGGCACCCTGAAGTAGAGGAGGGAAGAGACAAAAGGAACTTCCCATCCCAGGTACAGGGGATAAGCAAAATAACATTTTTCAAAATGAAATGACAATAATGAACCTCATTTAAAATACAAGCTTCACATTCACACTTTACCAGCATCTAGACAGAGTGATAGAAGTCTCCCTACCATAGCAGACAACGTGGATCTTTCACTTGATAAGCCACTAGAGATTCAGATCTGCTTTTCTTTGAATCCAGCTGCAACCCTAATTCAAGAAAAGCCCTCCAACAGTCTTCTAATAAGACTGTTCTAGAGTTTAATGAATAATCACTGCTACTGTTGCCTTCTTTGGATTACCTATATTAAAGGATTTGTTAAAAAAGAAAAAAAATAAATATATTTATTGAGTTTTGTGCATTCAATATGTTAAGCTATTTATATGTGTTCTTTCTGTGTTTTTTCTTATTATTGTAAGCACTTAAAGCTATAAACTTCCCTCTTCGGACTGCTTTTACAGTGTCCTAGAGGTTTTGTTGTCCTTTTCATTTAGTTCTAGACATTCTTTTATTTCTTTTTTAACTTTTTCTTTGACCCATTCATCTTTCAGGAGTGTGTTGTTTAATCTCCACAAGTTAGTGTAGTTATTAGAGCATCTTTTGCTTTTGGTTGTAAGCTTTATTGCATTGTAGTCTGATAGAATGCAGGAAATTACTTCAGATTTTGTACTTATTGAAGTTTGCTTTGTGCCCCAGTATGTGGTCGATTTCAGAGAAACTTACTTGAGCTGCTGAGTAGAAAGTGTACTCTTTGGTGCTTAGGTGGAATACTCTGTAGCTATCTGCTAGGTCCATTTAATATGTCATTTAATTCAGAAATCTCTCTGTTTATTGTTTGTCCAGTTGACCTGTCTATTAGATAGTGGGGTACTGAAATTACCTACTAGTATTGAGTTGGAGTTAATGTGTGTCTTATTGTCCTACAGTACTGGTTTTATGATATTGAGGCATATATGTTCATGATTGTAATATTTTCTAGGTCAATTGTTCCTTTGATTAGAATAAAGTCACCCTCTTCACCTCTTCTGACTAGTTTTAATTTGAAATCCATTTTGTCAGATATTAAAATTGCAACATCTGCTTGCTTCTTAGTGACATTTGTTTGGAATATTTTTCTCTATCCTTTCACCTCCAGGTAGTACCTATCCTTGAAGGTGAGGTGACTTCATTGAAGACAACAACCAGATGAAATTTGCTTCATAATCCATTCCAATAGCCTATGTCTTTTGACTGGGGAATCAAAGCCATTGATATTTAGAGTTATTGAAAGGTGTGTATGGGCTACAGTCATTTTAATTTATTTATGTTTTTGGTTCCATTTTGTGTGTCTGTAATTACACCTTTTTTTTTTTAACTTTCTTAACCTCTTGGTTATAATCCTTCCTATCTTCAGCTCTTTGTCTAGCTACCAGTATTCTCTGCAGGGATGATTTTGGTGGACATGAATTCTTTCAGCCTATTTGTGTTATAAAAAATTTTTCATTGTCCTTCAACTATGATAGATAGCTTTGCTGGGTGAAGTATTCTGTCTTTCATAGTTTGCACTGAAAAGTCAGCTATAATTCTGAAAGGTTTTCTTTATATATAACTTGCTGTTTTTCTCTAGCATCTTTCAGTGCCCTCTTTTTTCCTGCACATTTAGTGCTGTGAGGAGTTTCAGTTCTCGTCCTGTCTAATTGGTGTTCTACACGCTTCTTGTATCTGTATAAACATGTCTTTCCTTAGTTTAGGAAGGTTTTCTTCTATAACCCTCTTGCAGATCTGGTCAAAGTCATCAAACTGAGACTCTTCTTCCTGTATTCCCATGATGCATAGATTTGTTTTGTCATGGTGTCCCAGCCTTCCTGCACACTTTGTTCCTCTATATTTTTAAAATTTTTAAGAGTTTTTGCTTGAGAAATCTAGTACTTCAGCTTTGCCATCCAGTCTTTATATTTTGTTTTTCATTTCATTCACTCTGTTTGTGAGGCTTTATCCTATCTTTTCAAATTGACTTATTGAGTTTTTCAGTTCCATCCTTTTTGGCTTCAGTGTTCTTCAAAGTTTCTCTTTTGTTTGTAAATCCATGTTTCAAGTCCTGAATTGTTTTGTTATTTCACTCCGCCACATATTTGTATTTTCTTGAGCCTCCATCACTAGTTTACACCTCTCTTCTTTCAGTTCTTTGAGTTGTTTGTGTGTTCTTTAATTTTTTTTGACTCTGTTTATACTTATTATGTTAAATTCTGCATTGTGGGGTTCCTCAGGGCAATTCTCATTGTAGTACAATTCTGTAGGACTGGTGGATTTTGTTGGGGACGTATTCTCTTGATTTTTCATACTTTTTTGTAATTTTGGGCATATAGAATGTTTTTTGTTGGTTGTGGCTGACAGGAAATGTTATTCTTCCTTTATTTAGTTGAAGTTTGGCTCTGTTAATATTGTTGATATAGCTTGGTTACTTTTTGCTCAGGTATGAAACGTTAGTTGGTGTGTGCTTCATGTTTTTGCATGGTACTAGCCTAGTCTGGGTAGTAGGCATGTCCATGATAAGCAGAGGGTGGCCAAGGAGTGGGGACCTCCTGTGGAGGGCTTGACAAAGGAAACTGGAGAATTGATCTAGTCTGAGTACAAGGGATCAGGATGTAGACTAAGGGTCTGGACTAAGAAAGTAGTCCAGAGATCTGGGGCAGAAAAAGGCAGGAGTGGGCCTGGGCCCAAGACTAGAAGGGGACAGAGCCTGGGGAGAGAGGAAAAAAGAAATTTGATTGCAAAATTAGCTCATGATAATTAAAACCTTAACTGTAATAAGGAGCTCTCACTCCTTGTCAACATTATCCTTGTGGGTATCTGGGGCTTTATAGGTCTCCTGTGCTTTCAAGTCACCATCTCATTGTGAGCTCAAAATAATCCTGGGATCTCAGGAAAGGAAATGTTGTGAACAGGTTCACTGATAAGAACACACAGGGCAATTAGGCAAGTTTGTTCTTCTCCAATGCCATTATTAAAATGTGGTTTTCAGGGCCCATTTCCTTTCTAACTTCTGAGTAAAATCCAGAGCAGGCCAAACATTTCCTATGTACTGATAGTTTTTCTTTTCTTCGAAAAAAAAAAAAAATCTCACTATGTAGACCATGCTGGCTTTGACTAGCCTTATAGTTCAGGCTGGAAACAAAACCAGCATCCTACTGTGTTAACCTCCCAAGTGCTAGAGTCACAGGCAGATGTCACCATGCTCAGCTTGTCGCTTGTCATTTTAAAATGTCCAGGTACTTTTAGTCATACTTTGATTTTACTAATATGAAGTTCAATGTCATAATCAAAATCCTAAATCAACCTGCTAGTACTGGAAAAGAAGAAGATGAAAATGGCTCATGTCTTTTGTTTTGGAAAGCTTATTCAGTTGGCTTGATTACACCTTTGCTATTGTTGAAGAAAAGAGGAGGTTTAGGCAATAAGAACGGTTTAGTAACCCTGGCCAGTATCCATCTGATGCCAGTTTCCTAGTTTCCTTTGGTTAGGGAATGTGCTTAGAACCCACATGTTCTTTCTTTGAGCATACTTATGGATGCTTCAGCAGAGTAAGAGGAGGGTTTAGTTTTAATGAAAGAGCATTAACTGGCAGAAGTTTGTGGAGGCTCTGAAGTCAGTGATCTGTTATCTAAGGAACAAAAAACCTGGAGGGATAATTCAACCTGAGGCTGAGTGGCTAAACAGTGAAGTGAGATTTGGACACTTGATCTAAGTTCCAGGATCTGAAGGTCCAAATGTCAGGAGTTTGAGTGTCTGAGGTCAAGAGCAGATGCATGTCGCTATTCAGAAAGAGAGCAAGTTCCTCAGCTCTCTGTTTTTCTGTTCCGTTCAGACTCCCAGTAGATCAGATGAATGTGTTACCAGGAAAGGGAGTATCTTTACTCAGCTTGTTCATTCAAATGCTAATATTTTGTGAAATACTCTCATGATATACCCAGAAACAATATTTTCCAGTAATCTGAGATTATCTTAATCATCTTGACACATAAAATTAATGACCACACCATCTAATTTAGGAATAGGAAATTGTCACGTGAAGATCATCTGAAGTAGGTGAATGCTTCAACTTTAGTTCGTAGCTTTTCAACCTTCCTCCTATCTAGCTGTTTGGTTCATATAACCAGATACTGTTTAATGAAGTTTTCTGTTCTTTTCAGGTAATCTCCTCAGTTGATTTCTGAATTAAGTTACCAGGTATCTTTGACTTACTGTCAACCCTTTTTTCATTTAGCTGCCTGAGCAATTCTGGCTATACTCCTTCCCGTTTAGATTTTTCATGCAGAAGCTTACACCAGCTTTCAGTATTCTTCAGACTCTGAGGAATATATATCATACCCAGTATGAAGTCTTCTAGAAATACATCTGAGCAACCCTGGGGTGAAACTCAGTTTCCATTCTATTCTCGATAGAGTAGAAGAAATCCTCTCATCTTAAAAACTCCCTTAAGTAAATCCTCCATCTAACCTCTAACTTCCCTTATAGTGGCCAGCTTAATCCTTATTTCCCAAAGTCATTGGAAGAGACTGCTTAGTAGTAACAGATCTGCAAAATTGCATTGTCTCTAGTTATTTCAGGTCCTATCTAGATGTTTTAACTTCTATGTTTGAAGGGTAGGAATGAATCCTGTGCCATCAGAGCTTCAGCATTACCAAGCCTGAGAGCACATGCCATTTCATCATGTGGTTTTAATGATTACGCACATTTATCCACCAGACCTCTACTTTACATGGTCACTGGAGATTCTTAGTTTACAAGTTGAATTTCTGGGTTTGTTGGTGATCAGAATAATAAAATCTATTAGTCTTAGTATTGTTTTATAGATATATCTTTAATCTTCCTTTATATTCTGATTTAAGAATGTGAGCTAGAAATTGAAGTTGCACAACTCCTTGAAGGAAAGAGTCTGTGCCATAGTACACATTCTTCCCTTAATAGATTCCTGTTTCTCAAACCATTGGGAGTGATCATAAGTAGAGTTGCCTATGGTGATTCTGAATATAGATGGATACACATAGACAGTGCTCAGCTCCATTTCCTATGATTGTTGATTATTAATCAATTTTCTGCCATTAAAAGGAATATATGAGCTGGGTAACTTATCCAGAGAAGTTATCCATACAATTTTTGAGGTCAAAAGTCCAATATGATACTGGCTCTGGGAAGGGTCTCGTGGCTTCACAATCAGTCAGGATACAGTATGTAAGAAAAAGATTATCTTATTGCCAGGGAGACTGCCAGAATTGGGGAGAGGCCAGTAATAACATCCAGCTAGATGAAGCCTCTTAAAAGTTCCTTCATCCTGTTTCTTAAAATCACCACATTGAGGATTAATTTTCCAACATGTGGACAAACCACAGCCACACCATGGTACATTGTACTGTGAATATTTATGTCCTCACTTGTATAGTTCTTTCAGATAACTGTTTTGTGAAACATAGTGCATTAAATACATCACCTGTATGTTTAAGTTATATTGTCTCTTTTCCAAATTTTCACAATATACTATCAAAGCACAGGCATATATCTTTGCTTTCCCCCAAATGATAACATTGTCCAAATGAATACTCATTAGACAAAACCCTTAAATGAAGCAAAATCATCCAAAATAATTTCAGAGTACATTGGAAGGCTACAGTGACATCCTCCTCTGACTTGTTTATCAGAATGCTGCAAATACCTTCCAAGATCTTGTGTTTTTAACTTAGAAAAGGAAAAGAGAACAAAATAACAAAGACCAAAGAAACCTTTCCTATGAAAAGCAAAATATAATTAAAAGAAAGTATAATAAATAAGAACTAAAAAATAAAGTGCATAAAATGCAAATGCATTTTCTTATGCACATAGCTTTCTACTACAGGAGCATATTAAAATTAGTATTCAGATCAATGGTATATGAATTCTATTATTAAAGCAACTGAAGTTTTTAATATTATAAATATGTATGACTATGAAACTAAGAAATATATTCTGTTCAAAGTTCTACTAATGCTGAATATTTTAATGAAACTTAATGCATTTTTATACAAGTGGTATAAATTATCCACTTTAAAATTAGATAAAATCTTTTTGAGAAATAATTACGAGTGTGTGTTCATTAGGTTGGAATTAGAGGACTGCTCTATAAGGGCATCAGGTCACATCCTTCATCTGCCTCCAGACACTCAATTCCATGATGATGCCTTGAGTGTGTTATGGCAACTGAATCCCAATATTTGGACAATTCTAATTAACCTTTACTCCTCCTTCACAAAACTGTTTATTCACAAAAAGTGCTTGGTTATAGTTGGTCAGTGCTGTGAACTAGCCATCACCCAGCTTCTTCTCTCTGACAGAGCCAGTTAGTCCGTATGATTTTTCTTGTGGATAGCAAACGTGGCTGAGTTAGTAACATATTTAAGAAGCCTCTGCCGATGCTTGTTTTCATACTAATCACAAACAATTTTCCCTTCTGTTCTCAACAGCAAGCTTATATAAATCCACTGCAAATTTTCAGTGGGGGTAAATGACCTCCTCAGACAATTAATATTAGTTGAGGCACTGCATATTTTTGTTTTATTTAAACATAAACTTCATTTATATCAAAGGCTCTTCTTTTTTCCATCTCATCTTCACTTTAGAAACACTTTCTGATTTCCTTTTCACCACAAATATTAGTGAAGGATGAGTCTCAGATACTGGAAATAATACACACATACACACACACTCACACTGTTGACATACAACTATAGTATATTTCTCTCTAAATTAAATATACATATTACATATCTATCTCATCTATCCTATATGTTAAAACATATTTCATAGTTTCAAACATTATTTACATGACTTTATAACCTTTTCACCACAAATATTAGTGAAGGATGAGTCTCAGATACTGGAAATAATACACACATACACACACACTCACACTGTTGACATACAACTATAGTATATTTCTCTCTAAATTAAATATACATATTACATATCTATCTCATCTATCCTATATGTTAAAACATATTTCATAGTTTCAAACATTATTTACATGACTTTATAAATGTGAAATAATACAGGAATTTATTTAAAAAACAATTAGTACTGCTTTGACATTAGTATATTTTGTGAAAAAATATTGTTTTGATTTTAAGATTTTCATTCTACAAAGAGAATTGAGCACATAGTCATGTTAGGTGAGCATCTTATGGTCAGGGAAGTTGTAGTGAGAATGAAGCCAGCAGAAGAGTGTGTAGGAGCACCAGGCATGCTCATGGTTTGCCCTAGCGTTCTCCTTCCTGCAATACTGTGTTATGTGTTATCTCGATGCAACCTTTCTTTGCACCTTATAAAAGCAGGCTTTGTATGGGGACAGGTAGGCGAGGAATGATGTGTGATATAGGTCTTCCATTTCTGCCTGTCAAAGGAAAACCATGATCTAGTTGTGTGCCAGGAAAATGAATACAGTAGTTTGAATTCTGTGCTGAGGACAGAGGATGAATGAGTGGTTTGGAGGACTTGGGTGGGAAGGGGTAATGAAATGGTACTCTAGGTATGTTTTGCCCAGTATCTAGCCCTTCAGGAATCCTTTTCAATGAACAGAAAACTTCTCATCTTGTAAGAGTCTGAGCCTCCTCTATGGGTGAGACATGTCACGTTTGCAGTTGTTTCTCTGCTTAAGGACTAACTATTGAAGATGAAACCTGCTTTAAGCCAGCAAAGTTAGTGCTATTGCTATAACTGTGTTATTATTATTTTTATTATCTTGATTCTAAAGATGTAGGAAGGAAAATGAAAGCCTACATGTATTTTTAGGAGTTTGTTCTTGCACACATTTTCTTAGATTTGATGACATTTAAGAAAAGCTGTCTGTCACTTTCTAGCACCCAGCAGTACCAGTGTCATTTGTGATGGCATTGTGTGTATAGCACGCCTTGTTGGCAAAGCACGTTCATTTACGTTATCACCTCAATCATTTTCATGCTTCTTCCAAATAAAGGGATATTCAAAGGGTTGAAGGCTTCCTTAAAGTTACTTCTATGATGTATAACAGAAATGAAAACTCAGACCTTTTGACAAAACTAAAACCAAACTTGCAGTTACAGTTGAAATATTTCTACTTGGCTGTAACAAATGTCTTATAAACTGTGCTATCAAGTCTTAGAAAATGCCAGTTTTCTCTCTTTTAACCATCCTTAGGGAATTTTAGGCACATCTTCTCTCTATGTATGTTTTTCTCTCTCATTGCTGATAGCATTGAGCTTTGAATGTCTATATATTTCCCTGGACTTGACTTTAACATCTCTAACATTGTTGCATAAGTAAATTCTGATAAAAGATTATTTTTAATTATGATAATGTTCATAAAGTATCAAATGTCATTTAATTAGCAAAAACTTAATAGATAATCTAAAGATGATAACTGAATAAACTGCTCTAAAAATGTTTTTGGAAGCTGTAATAATTTGACTAATATTTTCCTTCCTATGACTGCCCCCCACACCAAAAAAAATCTAAGACATTTTTGGTCACCATAGCTAAGCCTTAAACTTGGTGCTAAAGCATAAGGATTTGAAGAAAAAAAAATCTATACTGCCCAAAAGACATATCGAAAATATATGTTGATAAACACTAGTCTCATCTTTCTTCCCATTATTTCAGTCATTTCAAATATAATCAGGCTCCTGCCTGAACAATGATCTCAACAGGTGAAAAGGAGCAATGACAGAACAGATGATCTGAAATGAGGTGCTAATGGCTCATGGGCTTTTCTCTGTTGCTAGAAAGATATATCCAAAACCCAAATCAGCTGCACTATCAATCTACTGCTGCAGTGGAGGGCTACCCTGGGCCTGCAGCAGGGCTAGAAGGAGAGATGGGGATTGTTTATAAAACCACGCTAAGCTACACATTCATCTTGAGAGGGAAGACGGTAAAGATCAGTATTTATCAAAGGGCATTCTCCTAAGAATTTATAAAAGTCTAGCTTTTTTGCTTGTGCTTCACACATTTAATCTGAATTTTTAAGGTTGGTTCTAAGAAACCGAGTTTATAATAAACTCCATAGTTGATGGGTATACATTATATTTTGAGAAACAATTTTTATATCAACTTTTAATAAATACATGAGGAAATCATGAAACCAATTTAAAAAAAGCAGGGTCTTGCCCAAAGATGTGTACGTGGACCCTAATTGATCCAAAATCTCAGATACATAGACATCTCATTGAATCAGTTTTAGTCTCACCAATAATGTTGCTCTCTTCTTCGATCATGTCCATTCTGAGAAAGAGAAATTAAAAGCACTTGCCACAGCTGAAGGTGCTAAAATCTTTCATTATTCAGAGATTCCTGCTCACATTTTCATAGAAATATGAAAATCCAGAAAACAGTGCATTCATAGATATTTTCAGTGCCTTCTTTAAAAATTTGAAGGTAACTGTAAAAATTAGAATTCCCCAATTCCTTGAAAGTTATTTAATGTAAACAAGTTGTGTCTTGAAAGGGGGATACAGTGCATTTACACAGTACAAATATCCACTCTTACTAGCTACTTTCCTTGTTCTCCAGCAGGAATTCTGGCCAGTGCAGATCTTGTCGAGGAAATGTTGAAGGAATGGAGAGACTCGCGAAGGCCAATGGGACTCATTACAAGAGTATGAATAATGATTCCAGAGCACAGAAATTTGTATTACGATGGAGGAAAATGAAGTGGTGTGGGCAGTGAGATGGCACTGTATTTATAGTGCTGCTCCATAAGAAAGTGAATGTAGACACTGCAAAAATTTCTGACTGCATATTTGAACTTAACTATTTGCTTAGAGAAGTATTTCTGTGTTTATTCGTACCAATGTACTCTACTCAGGCTTCCCTCTGTTCATAGGCATCCTGTCCTGCTGTGATCAGTCTGACCCTCCAGTTTTGGCAGTTCCCTCGAGGATCTTAGCCCCCAGGCCAGCTTGGTTCCTAAGACTCCCTAGGGCCCTGCCATCATAGCTCTCAGACATCTCTAGTCACTAGTATCTTTCTCATCCCAGACTCCTTACCCCAGACTTGTAGTTCTGAGGTCTGTTTTGGAGTCTCCCTGGCACCGGGGGATCTGAGCTCTGAATACCCCAGACCTTAGGCCTTCCAGACTTAACCTAGCAGTCAGTTTATTGATCTAGCAACCTCCATCCCAATGTGCTGATTCAAGACCACATAGAGTCATTCCTGGAATCTCAACTCAAAAGTTGTACCTATCTACATAGCTGAAATGAGACCATTCATTCACCGAAGATGTACAACAACATAAAGTGGCTTCCTAAATGAACACCAAGCACTACATAACTAGCCCATAACCTGACAAGTTGAGGAGATGGCAAGCAAAGACACAAACAAGCATTCAACAAAGATGCACTCACTCATACCAAGAAACAACTATACACGTCTAGACGCTTGCTCTCACTGAGAGCACCAACAACATAACATAATATGGCGACTACAGATATTAACAACACTATGGTAGTGTTTCCTTAGAGTGAGAACCTAGTGGGTGCATAAGACAATGATTCCAAAACAGCGATTATAAATATGTCATAGGAACTCAGAGAGGATATGAATAAAAAACTGAATGAAGACCATGAAAACACAAATAGTAGAATGAAATAACTTAGTCCAAAACATGAAATTAGAATTCAATAAAGAGTCAGAATCTCTGAAGAAAAACTCGACTGAACAGAAATTGAATTAAGATTCAGGAACTCAAACAAAAGCTTAGTGGAGAGAAGCAAATAAGAAGTGAGAAAAATGCAGTGTGGGCCCACGCCTACCAGCCGCGGGCCCACACCTCTCCGAGGGCAAGCGCTACGAGCAAACACCACTCTGGAGCGGTCAGAGGGTGGAACTCAACTTTATTTTCAGCAGGCTGTATGTATACACATAATCATCTAATAACTTGAAAGGGCACCCATTGTGGACCAATCGTAGCAAAGGTCATGCTGATCACATGCTCACATCTAGCATTGGAGTTCATGCATTGATCAAGCACTAGTCCCGTGAGGAGGCAGACCAATCAAAGCAGAGGAAGCACGATGCACTCTCAGGCCATCTGTGGGGAAAGGTGTGGAAGGAGGTGCGGCTATAGGGGTGTATGGGGGACGGTCGGGAGGGGGAAGCCATGTTGATGGCAGCTGTTTAAGGAAACAGGCCCAAGCTATGAAATGGCCCCGGCAGGGCTAGAATTTGCCCTACAACAGAGAAATCAGATTTTGAAGACAAGCGTCAGGAGATGGATCATTCAATCAAAGACAAATAATAACAACAAAAAGAAATAAATCTAAAATAACCCAGGAACAGACCATGTAAGACCTTGGACGCTGTAAAAATCTATTAATCATAGGCATAGAAGAAGGGGATGAAATCTAGGTCAAAGGTACAAAAAATGTTTTAAAGAAATAACAAGAATTCCCAAACCGAGGGAACAAACAACACCTAAAGGAGCAGATGGGGAAAGATAAATAAAAGTAAGGCTAAAATCAACAAAATACAAATGAAGAAAACAGTACAAAGAAAACAAAAGAATCAAAGAAGCGAAGATTTGGTTCTTTGAAAAGATTTGAGAGATTGACAAACCTTTACTGAAATTAACAAAATGAAAGAGGAAGGACTCAGTTAAACTCAAAACTGAAAAGGGAAACTTAACAAGAGACCCAAAAGAAATTCAGAAAACCCTAAGACATACTTTAAAAACATATATTATATTCCACAAAACTAGAAAATCTAAAAGAAATAAATTTCTAGATATGTGTGGCCTACCCAAATTAAATATAAATAACATGAATAATTTAAACAGATTCATTATCAACCAATGATATAGACACAGTAGTTAAATATCTCTCAACTAATAAGAGTCCAGGACCAGATGGATACAGTCAGAATTCTTGCCAAACCTAGAAAGAACTAATACCAATACTCCTCAAATTATTCCTTAAAATGAAAAAGGAAGGAGTACTACTATATTCTTTCTCTGAATCCAGTATTATTCTAATTTCAAAACCAGACAAAGACCCAATAAAAAATCATATATCAATTTCTCTGATGAACATAGAGGCAAATAACCTCAATAAAATACAATCTGAATGCAAGAACACATAGAAAAGATGATCAATCATAATCAAGTTGGCTTCATCCCAGAGAGGCAAGGAAGAGGCCATATAGGAAAATCAATAAATGTGATCAACCATATAAACAGATTCAAGGACAGAAAAAACATAATCATCTTATTAGATGCAGAAACACATTTGAGATTATCCAGTGTCCATTCATGATAAAAGTCATGAAAAACCTAGGTAAACAGAGGAAGTATTACAATATAATAAAGTGAGTATACAACAACCCAATGACCAACATTGTACTATAAATGGAAAACTGAAAGCATTCCCATTAATACCAGGAACAAGCAAATGTCCACTCTCTCTGTTCCTGTTCCGTGTAGTACTTGATGTCTTGGCTAAAGCAATAAGACCAAGGAAGGAGATAAAGGGGCTACAAACTGGAAAGAAGAAGTCAAACTGGAAGAAGTTAAAATACCCTTATTTATAAATAATATGATTCTGAAAATAAAAGATCCTAAAGATTCCACCAGAAAACTCTTAGAGGTGGGAAATATACCAACAATATAGTAGAGTGTAAAATTAATACCCCCCAAATCAGTTGCCTTCCTATATGCCCCCAAACAAATATAATAAGAAAGAAATCCTGGAAATGATCCCATTAATGATAGCCTAAAAACCATAAAATATTTAGAGTAAATCTCAAAAGAAAGAGGACTTGTATAGTAAAAACATTAAGATGCTGAAGAGATTGAAAACAATAGCATAAGACAGAAAGATCTGTGCTCATGTATTGTGAAAATGATCATCCCATAAACAGCAGTGTGCAAATTCAGTGCAATACCCATTAAATTTATAACATAATTCTTCACAGAAATTGAAAAACTCAAATTTCATATGGAAACACACAACAGAATAAGATAGCCTAAATAATCTTAAACAATAAAAGAACTGAAGGAATAAGTACTATCTCTGACATCAAATTATATTATAGAACTATACTAATAAAAACAGCATGGTACTCATAAAAAAAGAAAACGCACAAAAAAGACACATTGAGCATTCAAATAGAATTGAAGGAAGGCCCAGATTTAAATCTACACATTTACAGTCACATAATTTTTAACAAAGGAACCAAAAATACACACTGGAGAAAACACAGTAGGTTCAACAAATGGCACTGGTCAAACTGGATAGTAAAATGCAGAAGAATGAAATTAGATCCCTGTCTCTCACCATGAACAACACTAAGCTTCAAATGGATCAAGGGCCTCAGTATAAGACCTTAAAACATGAATCAAATAAGGGAGAAAGGGAATATATTGGAAGTTAGAGGCATAAGAAAGAACTTTATGAAAAGGACTGCTGTATCCCAGGTATTAAATCCAAAATTTCACAAATAGGACCACATGAAACTAAAAATCTTTTGTATATTAAAGGGCACCATCATTTGAGTGCAGAGACAACTCACATAATTGGAAAAATAATCCCCTTTATTCACAATATCTCTGATAAAGGGTTAGTATCCAGAATATACAAAGGACTGAAAAAACTAAGTATCAAAAACAGCAACTCAAAGAGAGATTTCTCCTGCCTGGTGCTGTGTTTTCTATTATATAACTTTCAGTAGGACTTTGAACTAACACATTTCCTCTAGTTTTTCACACCATCTAAGCATTATTTATCTTTCTTCTCATGTCCTTTGTATATCCCTCCCTAAGCCCTTCCCAGTTAAAGTACCACCTTTTCCCCATTTCTCTCGTAATAACATCTGTTTCCTGCTATTACCCTGTCTAGAGTCCCTTCTTCCCATTTATACCCATGAGTCCTTTGCATTTTCCTTGATCCTGCAGTTACACACACACACACACACACACACACACACACACACACGCACACACACACACACACACACATATATTCACATCTATGGATTTGGAGCTTAGATCTACAAATGAGAGAGAATATACATCATTTGTTTTTCTATGTCTGCTACTTAACAGTATAACAGTGTCTACTTCCATATGTTTAAATGTAAATTTCAGGATTATTTTTTAACCACTGAGAACTTCATTGTGTAAATGTACCACATTTTCATTATCCATTCATGACTTGAGGAACATTCAGATTGTTTCCATTTCTTAGTTATCGTGAAAAGAACAACAGCCTGGCTGTGCAAATGCCTCTGTAATAGGATAAGTCTGTTGGGTATATGCCAAGGAATGGTATGATTAGATCATATGGCAGATTCATTTTTAGTTTTTCAACAGTTCTTCATACTGATTTCCACAGGGCTAAACCAGTTGCAGTACAAACAGTGGATGAGAGTCCCCTTTTCTCTTCATCCATGCCAGAATTTGGTGTCATTTGCTCTCTTAATTTTAGCCATTCTGGCTGGGGTTAGATGAAATCTTAAAGTAGTTTTGATATGCATTTCCTTAATTATTAAGAATGTTCAACACTTTTAAGGTGTTTCTTAATCATTATTATCTCTTATTTTGAGTACTCTCTGTCCTGATTTATAGCTGTTTTTAATTGTGTCGTTTATTTACTTGCTTCTTTGTTTTTTTAAGTTATTTGTCTATTCTGGATATTAAGTCCCTATCAGATGAACAGTTGGAAAAGGTTTTCTCTCATTCTGTAGGCTTCCTCTTTCCTCACTTGTTTGTATCCTTTGCTATACAAACAGACGCTTTTTGTTTAATGAGGTCCCATTTGCCAATTCTTGACCTTAACTCCTGAGCAACTGATGTCTGACGTAGACAGTCTTTACCTGCACCTGTATCTTGTAGCGTACTACGTCTGTATTCTTCTAACAGTCTCAGTGTTTCAGGATCCACACTGAGGACGTTGATCCATTTGAAGTTAACTTTGTGCAGGCTGATAGTTACAGGCTTCATAGCATTCATCTAAGGTGGAGATCCAATTTTGCCGGCACCATTTGTTGAAGGTTCTTTCTTCTGTATGTGTTCTTGGCTCTTTGTCAAATATAAGGAGATTGTAATTTTATGCACCCATGTTTGGGTCTTCTATTTTCTTCCATTAGTCGACATGTTTGTTTCTGTGCTTTGCTGTTTTTATGATTATGGATCTGTAATATATATTGAGGTCTGGTATGATAATCTCCCCAACATTGCTCTTTGTGCTCAGCGATGCTTGGGTTATTTGGGGATCTTTGTGTTTCCATATTAATTTTAGGATTTTTTTCTATTTCTGTGAAAAGTGGCATGGAGATTTTTTATTGGGATTGCATTGAATTTGTATATTACCTATGGTAGGATGGTCATTTTCACTATATTGGTTATACCAATCCATGATCATCTGAGGTCTATCCATCTCCTTACGTCTTCTTCAATGTCTTTCTTCAGAGATTTAAAATTTTCTTTTTAAACATCTTTAATGTATTTCATTAGCTTTATCCCTACATATTTTATTTTTTGAGGCTATTGTGAATGGAAATGTTTCCCTGAACTCATTCTGTGACTGTTTATTTTAGTTTTAGTTTTTGATTATTTACAGAGCTTTTATAATTTCATACAACAGTTCTTAATAAAATTTAGACTCCAGCATACCTCCTTCATCCCCCAACCAGATCTCATGTCTTTCACAATACATTTTAAGTTCTATCTAGTCAAGCATTTGCACCCAGATGTCCTTCGGTGTAAAACTGTCCACTGGAGTCTACTCAGCCCACCTAGAGATCATACATAAAGAATACTTACCCTCACCCACTAGCAATTAGTCTCCAGTAGTTCTCAGTCTAGGATCAGTCTGCCACTCATTTCTCTCCTCCCCTCTGGGCTCTTGTTTAATTGAGTTGGCATGGGTCCTGTGCTTGATGCCACCATTGCCACAAGTTCACATGTGCAAGATTCCAGTGGCCTGAAAGCCTCTGCTTTCTTGTGTTCATGAACCGGCTATGGCTCTTATAATCTTTCCACCCCCTCTACTGAAGTGGTCCCTGATCTGTGAGTGGGTGAGGTTCAGTATAGGAGTCCTATCCAAGAATACACACTGTGTAGTCTCTTATTCTTTAAAACTTGGCAAGTTGTGGCTTTCTGTGTGCATACCACTCTGTTGTAAAAGGGAGATTTACTGGTGTTCCACTATGTTCCATAAGCCTTAAGTGTAGAGTTCAATTGTAGATGTGTCACGTAATACTGGGCATCACTTAGACACATATTCTCTGTGTCTGACCAGGTGTGGAATTTTGCAACAAAAAGAAGCTTCTTTGATGAGTAGTGTATGGTATACTTGTCTGTAAATGTAAGGGTCCATATTAAACATATGGTAAGAAATTTCATTTGTCTAGAGATATGTAAGAGATATGTTTTTTCTCTAAGATCTGTGTCCTCTCCAACATGTGTATTTGGCTGAATTTACAGTGCCACCCAAGAGTTCACTACCATTGAGAAGATTTTACATGCAATTACATAGCTGTTGATTTCCCCCCAGATAACAGTACCACTACTGCACCAATAGAGGTAGTTTGCCATGTTAGTCGTTATGGATATTGAGTTTTAGGGCTGGGTTGGACCATTGATTATTTTTATCTCTTGGCAGTTAGCATATTATCATATAGCATTACGATAGCTAAACTTCAGGTAGAAGGCTTCCAGGTCAGTTCCTGGTCCATTGTTTCAAGTCCTGTATCCAAAGTATGACCTGTCATCAGCAGCATGGCCTTATCTACTAGTTCTGGGCAATAACCAAAAGGTTTGGCAATAGCCTGTACTATTTTTGGAATCTCTTAAACCACTCTCACCAACCATTCAAAGGGAGCTCACTTCTGTCTGGCACTGTGTTCCTTGCCAGGAAGCTCCCAGGTATACAGATGTACTAATTTTTAGACATTGTATGTGCATTTCTCATGGGATTTCAAGGGCATCACATTTCCCTCTGGGTTCCTAGCCCTCCAAGATTTATTCATCTCTACTCTTTTTCCTCCCATCCAACCTCCCACCTCCCTTCTCAGTTCCAGCACCCCCATTATCCTCCCCTTCCCCCCAATAACACCTGGCTCCTACCATTCCCCCTCTCCTCACTTCCCTCCTCCAAAACTATGGCCCCTTGCATGTTCCTCCATCTCCTCTTCCCTCCTGAACACTTCCATTTTTCCCACTTCACCCCTGTAACATCTGTTCCCTACTATCCCCCTCTTTTGGCTTCTTTCTTTTCCTTTACCTCTGTGTATCCTTTCAATTTTCTTGGTTCCTGGTATTACATCAGAAAATATATACTCACATGTAAGAGATTAGTGGTACAATCCATAAATGAGGGAGAATGTACATCACTTGCTTTTCCACATTTGTGCTATCTCACTTAGTTTCTAGTTCTATCCATTTACCTGCAAATTTCATAATTTCATATTTTCTTATTGCTCAGTAGAACTCCATTGTGCAAATGTACAACATTTCATTATATATTCATCACTTGGGGTATATTTAGGTTGTTTCCACTTCTTAGCTATTGTGAAGAGAACAGCAAACATGGATGTACCGTATCTCTACAGTATGATGAGTCCTTTGTCTATATGCCAAGGAGCGTTATAACTGGATTACATATAGCAGACTCATTTTCAGTTTTTTTTGAGAGTTTTCCACAGTGGTTTCCACAGTGGTTGCACAAATTTGCATTCTGATCATCAGTGAATGAGTGCTCTTCTTTCTCTATATCCTTTCCAGCATTTGGAGTGCTTAGTTCTCTTGATCTTAGCCAGCCTGACTGGGGTAAGGTAGAATCTTTTTTAAATTTATTTCTATTTTTTATTTTAAGAGGTGGTTTTAATGTAGTTACAAAGCAAAATTGAAACATAATACAGAATTCAGGAAAGAAACAGTTAAATCATAGGATAAAACAATTTGTAAAGAAGTGAATAAATTGGGAAGACTGAATTTACAAAGCATTTCATACAAAACATCTCAGTCTTGATCATCTTCATACACCCATCCCCACTGACACCCTCCCATAGCCCCAATGGAGCCCATATACTCTCTTATCCCTGTTAAAGCCCACTGTGTGGTCAGTGTCCCCAGCCGTTTCCCAGTGCAAGTCCATCTGCTGAGTCTAGCCAGCCTATCTAGAGTCCCTTGTTTTAGGAAGATCAGCTCTTCTTCATCTAGCAGCAAGCAGTTGCCAACATTCCTTCAGGTAAGACTGGGGTCTGTTGTTCATTTTCCCAGTTCTATGCTGGGTTATTTTCTGCGTGAGTTTGCATGGGACTTGTGTATGCTGACACCATTGCCAGAAAATCATATGAGCAGGTTCCCAGGAGCTTGTAAGACTCTGTTTACATATGGTCATGCACTACTTCCCTGGCTCTTACAATCTTCCTGTCCCCTCTTCTGCAATTGTTCCTGAGCCTTGGGTGGGAGAAGTTTAATAAAGGTATCCTGTCCACCGACCAGCGTTCAGCAGGCTCTTGATCTCTATACTTTGGCTATTTGTGACCTTTTGTGTTCCTGACCTTCCACTGCATGAAGCCCATTTTGCACCAGTCAGAGACTATTACCAAGTATGACAACTGGTCAAACACAGACACTGTCTATGACTTTCCCAGGCTTAAGTGATTAATGCATGTTGGATTTTGTCTAAGACATTTTCTGCATCTATTGAAATGACCATGTGTTTTTTTTTTAATTAAGCCCATTTGTATATTTTATTTCATTTATTGGCTTACTTATTTTGAACCATCCCTGTATCTCTGGAGTAAAGCTGGCTTCTTTTGATGTGTGTCTGTATGCTGTTTAAAAGTGTTTTGTTCAGCATCTCCGCATCAATGTTCATTAAGGATATGGGTCTATAGAATCTTTTTTGTTGTATCTTCACCTGGCCAGTGAGGCCAGTATCACGTCATAGAAGTGGCCTCAGAGAAGGAGTTGGGAGTTCACCTGCTTCACTTTTTGAATAATTTAAGCAGTATTGGTTGTGGATCTTCTTTGAATGTCTGATAGAATTCTGCTGTGTATCCATCTGGGCCTCAGCTTTATCTAGTTGGAGGTTTTTCTGTAACTGTTTCAATTTCCTTATTTTTTATAGGCCTGTTTAAGCTGTTGATCTCTTATCTTTTAACTTTGGGGGTGTCCATGATTTTAGAAATTCATCCGTTTCTTTTAGAATTTTTTATTTAATGGGGTATAGTTTTTTTTTTGATTATTCCCTTAATACGTTTTGATTTCTTGGGTTTCTGTTGGGATGCTTCCCCTTTCATCTCTGATTTTGATGATTTGGATTCTCTCTTTATTTCTTTTGGGTAAATGGGCTAAGGGTCTATCTATCTTGTCTATCTTAAGAGTCTTAACCTTTCAAAGAACTACATTTAAGCTTCACTGATTTTGTTGTTGTTGTTGTTGGTTTTTTTTTTTTTCCTTTGGTTCTATTTCATTAATTTCTTCTCTGATTTTTGTTATTTCTTCTTATCTACTAGTTTTGGGTTTGGTTTATTCTTGTCTTTCCAGTCTTAAGTTGTATTATTAAGTCATTTATATGTATTCTTTTTGATTTTTTTCTTTTTTAATTGAGCTTTTTAAATTTCATACAATATTTCCACTCAAATCCAGACCCCTTCCCCCATCCGTGTCTCTCCCTATGCTCCCATAAAACCCTATGCACTCAGCCATACATGCTGAGTCCTATTCATTCATGTGTTTGTACCCAACTGTCTTTCAGATTAAATGTGTCCACTGGAATCTAGTCAGCCCATCCACTGGTCGTATGTAAATCATAATCTCCCTCACCCACCAGCAATCAGTCTCAAATAGTTCTCAGTCTAGTGATGGCCTGTCAACTATTTCTCACCTCCTTTTTGGGCCCTTGTTTAATTGAGCTGACATGGGTCCCATGCTTGACACCACTGCTGCCAGAGGCTCACATGAGCAAGTCTCCAGTGACCTTGAGGCCTCCACCTCTCTGTGTTCATGAACCATCCTGGCTCTTAAAAACTTTTCATCTCCTCTTCCTCAATGATCCCTGAGCCATGGGTAGGTGAGATTCCATATAAGAGTCCCATCCTACACTCTACAGTCCCTTATTCTCCAAAACTTGACCAGTTGTGGCCTTCTGTGTGCATTGCACTCTGATGATGTGGAAGCCTCACTGGTGAGGGTTGAGGGGTGAATTAGGCTTCTCCCTACCCCTTATTCTGCTATGTTCCATGAATCTCTTAGTTGTAGAGATTCTACTGCAGATGTGTCATCTGGTACTGGGCATCTCCCAGGTGTATGTTCTCTGTGCCTGATCAGATGTGCAACTCTGCAGTAGCCTCCATCTGTTGCAAAAAGAAGCTTCCTTGATGAGTGCTGTATGGCATGTTTATCACTCTAAAGGAGGTCTTTTCTATCCGGCACTGCATTCCCTGCCAAGCAGCTCTCAGGTATACATAGGCATTAATGTTCAGACACTCTATGTGCATTTCTCATAAGGTTTCTAGGGCATCACTTTCCAAGTTTCCTAGTCCCCTGAGATTCACTCATCTTCATTCTTTTTCTCCTATCTGGCTTCCCTCCTCTCTCCATCCCTAGTCATGGTGCCCCCATTATCCCCACCATCCCCCCAATACCTTCCAACTCCTGCCATTTTTCCTTTCCTAACATCCCTCCCTTCCCAGCACCATAGTCCCTTGTGTGTCCCTCCCTCTTCTCCTCCCTTCTGATTACTCCCACTTTTTCCACCTTTCTCAGGTAATATTTGTTCCCTATTTGTTCCATACGATCCCCCTTTCAGGTTGTTTCTGTTCCTTTACCTCCATGTATCCTTTCCCTTTACCCGGCTTCTGGTGTTATATCAGAATTTATATACTCACATATAGGGGATTGGTGCTACAATCCACAAATGAGGGTGTTGAACTAAATTTTCCCCTTCACATTCACTGTTTGACCTGCCCTCACTCACTCAGGGCCTCGTGGTCCTGACACAGATTGACAAACCAGCATTACACATTTTTAACTTGTGTTTTGCATAGTTTATATGACATTTGGGGGGGGGTGTGACTTACACAAAACAGTTTCCCATAACCCATGTGCCATTCAAGCCCATCCATAGTGTCCAACAGCTTTCACAGGCTGCACTCACGTGCCATCACACCCCACAGTCTGCCTCATCTCATGCTGTTGAGCCTGCAAGACAGGCAGGAAGTCTGCCCGGCCATTCTTGCCCACCTATTCAGCGACATATTTCCTTCCTTGAGTTCCCAAAATGGCCGTGTTAACTCTCCATATTGCAGCAGGTGCCACCCCTCTTCCAAGGGTGATCCTCATCTTGCCCCTGGATGGCTTACACCTTTTGGAGGAATGAGTAATTTTTGGGCTATAGAGGGAGAATATACTCACTTGCTTTTCTGCATTTGTGTTACTTCACTTAGTATAACACTCTATTTACCTGAAAATTTTATAATTTCATCTTTACTTACTGCTGAGTAGAATTCCATTGAGTAGTATCACATTTTTATTAACTGTTTGTCAGTTAGGGACATTTAGGTTTTTTCCATTTCTTAGGATTGTGAAGAAAGCAGCAACAAACATGGATGTCATTGCGGATTGGAATGCAAACTTGTGGAATCACTATAGAAAGCAGTGTGGAGAACTCAAAAAACCTAAAAATGAACCTACCATACGATCCAGTGATACCACTCCTTGGCATATACCCAAAGGACTCATCACACTGTAGAGATACCTGTATGTGCAGATTTCTGATTTTTTAATGTAGACACTAAGAGCAATAAACGTCCCTCTTAGGATTGCTTTTAAGGAGACCTAGAGGCTTCGTTGTGATGTATTCTCATTTTCATTTAGTTCCAAGAACACTTTTATTTCTTTTTTAATTTCTTCTTTGACTCATTCATAATTCCATTCAGGAGTGTGTTGTTTAATCTCCATTAGTTCATGTAGTTACTAGAGTTTCTTTTGCTGTCGATTGTAAACTTTATTGCACTATGGTCTGATAGAATGCATGGGATTGTTTCAATTTTTTTGTATTTGTTGAGATTTGTTTTGTGTCCCAGAATGTGGTCAGTTTTACAAAAATTTGCATGGGCTGCTAAGTAGAAAGTGTATTTTTTGGTGCTTTAGTGGAATATTCTGTAGATGTCTGTTAGGTCCATTCATGTAAGATGTCATTTAATTCAGATGTCTCTCCTCTGTGTATTCTTTGTCCAGTTGGCCTGTCTATTGAAGATAGTGAGGTATTAAAGACACCTACTTTTACTGAATTTGGATTAACTTCTGTTTTATAGTCCTGGAGTATTGTAATATCTTCTTGATCAATTGTTCCTTTGATCAGAGTGAAGAAACCCTATTTATCTCTTCTGGTTAGTGTTAATTTTAAGTCTATTTTGTCAGACGTTAGAATTGTAACCCCTGCTTGCTCTTTAGAGCCACTTGCTTGGAATATCTTTTTCCATTTTTTTTCACCCTGTTAGTGTCTATTTGTGAAGGTCAGATGAGTTTCCTGAAGACAAGAAAAAAGAGGTTTTCTTTATTTATCCATTCCACCGACCTGTTTTTTTTGATAGGGGAGTTGAGGCCATTGCTATATAGTGTTATTATTCAAAGGTGTGTATTGAATACTTTAGTCATTTTAATTTCTTTGTGCTCGTGACCCTCTTTTATCCTTCCATTATTGATCCATACTTTGCTTTCCTTCTGTAGCCTCTTGGGTATACTCATTCTTCTCTTTGGTCCTCTGTATTGTTTTGAGAATTTTCTGTAGAGCTAATTTGGTGGACATGAATTCTTTCAGCCTATTTGTGTCATGAAAAAAATTATGTTCCCCTTCTATCATGATAGGTAGTTTTGCTGGATAAAGTATTCAGTGTTTATATCTATGGTCATTTAGAACAGGAATACTTTGGCCCAGGGTCTTCTGGCTCTTATAATATGCATTGAAAAGTCAGCAGTAATTCTGACTATTTTTTCCTTCATATGTAACTTATTTTTCTCTAGAAGTTTTCAGTTCCCTCTCTTTCTTCTGTACATTTAATGTTTTTACTATGATATGCCATGAGACTTTCTGTTCTGGTCATGTTTAACTAGTTTTCTATATGCTTTTGAATCTCTATAGGTAAGTCTTTCTTTAATTTAGGGAAATTTTCTTCCAGTCTTGTTGAAGATCTCTTCAATGCCATTGGCCTGAGCTTCTCCTTCCTGTATGCCTATATTCATATATTTGGTCTTTTGTTGTTCTACATTTCCTGAATATTCCACTCCTGTGTTTTTTTAAATTTTACATAGTCTTTGCTTAAAGAGTCCAGATCTTCAACTTTATCATCCAGTCTTGATATTCTGTTTTCCATTTCATTCATTCTTCTTGTGGGACTTTCTCCTGTTGTTTCTAATTGGTTTATTGAGTTTTTCGATCCCTTGTTCATTTCCATTTGGCTTTTCTTCACTATTTCCATCTCTTTTGTGAATTCACTTTTCAAGTCATGAATTGTTTTTGATATTTCATTAAGCTGCATATTTGTATATTCTTGGGCTTCCATTACAAGTTTATTCCTTTCCTCTTTCAGTTACTTGAGTTGTTTGTTTGTGTTTTCTTTAAGTTCTTTGTTCATGTTTATGTGTTTTCTTTTATAGTCTGTGTCCTGGGTTTCCTCAGGGTTGTTCTCAATGTGGTGCACTTCTGTTGAACTAATGCATTTTGTTGGGGACATATTCTCTTGGGTTTTCATTTTATTTATGTTTTTGCACTGCCAATTGAGCTTATGGATATTGTTTGTTGGATACGTGTCCAGTAGGAATTTCTATTCTGCTTTTCTAAATTTTAATTGGGGTTCTGTTTATATTGTTTATATAGCATGGTTGATTTTTGTTCAGGTATAGAAAATAAATTGGTGTGTGTTTCAGGTTCTTGCTGGGTAGTAGACTGGTCTGGGTGGATGGTGGGACAGAGTAGTAGGTAGGCTGCTCAGGCTAGTAGGAGGGATGATCTGTGTCACACAGAACAAGAGACAGTGGAGTTTATGTTAGGGAGTTTATCTAGTCTGGGTTAGGAATCTAGTCCAGAGATCTGAGGTGGAGGAATTGAAGCCTGCTTGGGTCCAAGGTTGGTAGGAGACAAGCTTGGGGTGGACGAGAGGAATGGAACAGAGAAACAGTGGGTGAGATCTGACTTACCATATTCCTGACTGGGCAGGGCTGTCTGTCTGATCTTGAGCCAGGGAAAATGGCTTTCAGAGGACCACATGAGTAGGGACTTTGCAATTTATGGTAGGATGTTTAGCTAATCTGGGTCAACTAATCTGGGTACTCTTCTCCCTGAAGAGTGCCTCTCATGGTGCCAGACTATACTATACAAACTGCCAAGGGGTAAAAATTACCCCCAAAAAACACAGAAAACAGAAAACAAAAAGCAATCAATGGTTTGACCTAGCTGTACAGTCTCATAAACAGCAATGACTGACCAGAAAACGATTGCTATTGGTGCAGTATTGGCACTTTTATCTTGGAGGCAATCAACAGCTGTCTAATTGGAATTAAGGCTCATTCAGTGGGAGAAAACATGTGTGGTTCTGTAAACATAGACAAATACATATGGCCAGAGAGGTCATAGATACTAAAGATTACTTTTGTCACATCTCTTGGTAAATATAATTTCTTACTTCATTCTAAATATGCATCTTCATATTTGCGAACACGTGTGCCTTTCACCCATGAGAGGATATTCTTTGTGCAACAGATGGAGGCTACTACAGAGTTCTGAAACTGGTCAAATGCAGAGAATATGAGATTCTTAACCTTAAGTGACACATCTTCAGTGCAAGCTGTTCTCATAGGATGAATGCATCTTCCAACTTCTGCTGGAGAAATTTCCTTGTACAGCAGATAGTGATTAACATAGAAGCCCATAATTGGCCAATGTGCAGAGAACACGAGGCCACAGAGGGCTTATCCTGGAATAGGACACCTATCTCAAAACTCTGCCTTCTAAGGCATAGGGATCATTGTGGAAGAGGAGGAAGAAAGATTGTAAGAGCCAGAGACGGTGGCTGACCACAAGGAAACAGAGTCTTCTAGACAGCTGATCAGTCACTTATATGAACTCCCAGCAAAGGTGACAGTGTACACAAGTCCAATGCAAGCTCAAACAAGACAAAATTATAGCATAGACATAGAGAAGAAATCCTATCCTAACCTAAGGAATTTTTGACAACTGATGGCTGTTGGGAAGGTGAAAAACAGTCTTGGGATGGAACTCTTGTTGGGTCCAGTGGATGGACCCACACTGAAGGACATTTCTGGATACATGTCAGCCTCTATAGGCTGTATTATATATAAGAGACTGTACTAAATTGAGACATGGCAGTGGAGGGGATGTGTGGATAAGTCGAGGGATCTGAATACCATGAAACTATATTATATGAAAATTGAAAAATTTAACAAAAATAATAAAAGAAACCCAATGCAAATAAAATGTGAGGCAAGAAGCTAAAGAGTTATTCTCTAAAGATGAAATACAAATGACTGAGAAATACTTTAAAAAATGTTAACATTTTTAGTTATCAGGAAAATAGAGGTTAACATGTTTTTGAGATTTCATCATACACCTCAGAATGGCTAAGATCCAAAAATAAACAATGGAAAGTGCTGGGAGGATGTGTGTTATATAAAGATATAATAATACTTTTTGAAACATATGGCACACCTGTCCAGATGTTTGTAGCAGACTCACTCTCATGATCACTCACATTTTCGATGATCTATGAATCACATGGATAGAGCCATGATGATGGCAGAGCCCTAGTCACGTCCCAATGGTCTCAGCTCCTCCCACCTCTTAGTATCTGAGGGAACAAACAGCATTCAGACCACATAATACACCATAACATCATTTATTCAGCTTCATTGGTCTTTTTTCTTTTTGTGGTTTAGTGGATAGTTGTATTAGCAAAATTTCATGCACCTGCTGATTTAAATTTTGTTTTTAAATATTCTTTAAATTTTCTGTTCATTCAGTTTTATGCTAGGTTTTTGTCTGCTTGAGTTTGCATGGGTCTTGTGCATGCCTAATTACTTGGTTTCTCAGAAATAAGTACATAGCATAGCATATATTTTCATATGGTCCACAACTAGTCACACACAGAGATTATGTCTGTGAAATGCCCAACCTTAAGTGACACATCTACAATGGAACCCGTCCAAGGCTCAGGGACTTTAGTGGAAGATGGACAGGAAAATTGTAAGAGTGGAGGAAAGGGGTGGAGTGTCTCCCAATTGGCTAGTTCCTCCAAAGGGCGGGGCCTGCCGCTGAGCATGGACTATGAAGGGGCTCCTGGGAGCCATCTTGGGACAGAAGTGTGGGGAACATGGAACACACAGCTGCACAACAGCTCAAGGACAGAATGGCCTGACTCTTATGGACCTGGGGCAAGATCGCTGGCTCCAGAGGCATGAGCGAATGCTAATGGTGGCTATGGGTGTGACATGGTCTGAAATGGCAGGCTCTGAGCTGCAACACGGGGCTAGGCACTGGGTACTCAATCCCTTGTAAGTTAATAAATGCACATGAAGATAAGTTATATGGTTTGCTTGATAGCACAGGAGACCCAGAGGGAACTCAGGCAACAACACCTAAGACTCACAAAACATGGTGGAACAAGGGGTAGAGGGACTACTAATGCGTTTCTCAACTCTCATCAATGAAGCTTCCTCATGCAACAGAGGGCAATGAACTCAAAGTTCAGGTACCATTGCAGGAGAGGGGTTGAAATATTGGAAGAGGCAGGGAAGGAGGTACAGGACCATATGGAAATAGAGTCCTACAGGCTCCTGGGACCTTGCTCCTATATACTCACAGCAATGGTGACATTATGCACAAGACTCATGCAAACTCAAGCAGACAAAACCTAGACTAGAACTGAGTAATTGGGCAGCAGGTCCCAATCTTAGCTGAAGAACAATTGGGAAGCTGATTACTATTGGGTGAGGAAGAGCTGATCTTTTTTAAGGCTGTGACTCTAGATTAGCTGACTAGACCCCAGTGGATGAGCTTGCATGGAGGGATGTCAGGGGACACTAACTTGACTCAATGGCAGAATGCATAAAATCCAACTGAGGGGCAGGAATGACAGGGTGCTGATGGGAAAGGGGGTATAAACCTGGTTAAGATGTTGTGTATGAAATACAGAAAAGCTCAATAAAAATATACAAAATGCAGGAAAATATGTATTTACATGCATGCGTTTATACACATACGGAAATGTTAAGATATGATAAATTGGAAGGGTTCAAGAACTATGTAGTATATGATTTAAATAAACGAATGTAGTCTTTTAAACAAATCTTTTTCTAAAATTCTTTTATTAATTTTTATTTTTATTTTATGTGTATGTGTGTATTGCCCGCATGTAGGTAAGTGCACCTGTGTCGTGCAATGCCCACGGAGGACAGAAGAGGCTGTTGGATCCCCTGGAACTGGAGTTACAGACAGTTGTTAGCTTCCATGTGGGTGCTGGGATTCAACCTGGGTCTTCTGCAAGAAGAGTAAGTGTTCTTAACCACAGCCATCTCTCCAGACCCTTAAACAAATCTTAACACTTGTAGACTTCATGTTGAGTGTGATGGCATACACTTTTAATCCAGCACATGGGAGTCACAGGCAGGTGGATCTCTGTGAGTTTGAGGATGACCCAGTTTACATAATGAGTTTTGGGCCAGCTGGGCTACATAGTGAGACCTAGTCTTAGCACAGGAACAAACAGAAAACAAAAACAAAACAAACAAAAACTTATAGAGTTCAGTTATTTAAATACTTTTTTCCTTCAATTATATAAAGAAAATATTATTGTTTAACAAGTACTGTTTTCTTACATTGATTTCTTGCTTTGCTTTCCTTTGGGCAAAGCACTGTATCACTGAATGTTCCAAGTAGATTTATGGAAAGTACAAGTCATATATAATTTTGCTTTATTTTTATATTTTATTATTTTTAATTTTATGTGTATGAGTGTTTTGCCTGCATGTATGTAAGTGCATCTCTACTAGGCAATGTCCCATGGTGGCCAGAAGAGGTTGTCAGATTCCCTAGAACTGGGATAATAGACAATAATTAGCCACCATGTGGGTGCTGAGGACCAAACCTGAGTCCTCTGCAAAAGCAGCCAGTGCTCTTAACCACTGAGCCCCAGTTTTGCTGTATTTTTAAAGGAGAAGTTTGTGTTATACAAGTGTTAAGCACTTGGTTAAATTAAGCTTTGCTAATTCAGAATTTCTCTAAAGTTTGTTGACCACTGTGTGGCACAAATTATTAAAATGAGTATCATTAGAAATGCACAAACATTTTTATGAACAAGAACTTTTGTTTATTTTCTCCTTATTTTTCTGGAATCTATTTTTTTAATGTTTAATTTATTATTTTTATTTTATGTGTATGAGTGTACTGATTGTATGTAGGTAGGTGCACACATCTCGTGCAGTGCCCACTGAGCTATCTCTGCAGTCCCTGAAATTATATTTTATGATGATATTCTTCCATGGAAAGCACCATTCTTTTTGGTAAGTCTAATTTTAAATAATATTCTGACTTCTCAATTTGCAGGGGTTTTTGTAAAATTTTATTGGATTTTTGCATATTTCATAGAGAACATCTTAATATCTTATATTAACATCTTATATCCCCTTCCTCACTGGCACCCTCCCATCGAATCCCCACTGGAATTCATGCATTCTGTCACTTGTGTTAAAGTCTATCGATCAAGTTACTGTTCCCAAGTGACTTCTGCTCATTTCACCAGTTCTATGCTGGGTTTTTGTCTCCTTGAGTTTGCGGGCATCTTTAAAACTTCATTATGAATTGCAAATATATCAATATTTTGGGTATGTTAACATCAATGTTCCAAATATTTTCAAAAAGCTTATTAAACTGGAAGCTATAGAAAGATAATGGTTACATTTAATATATTTTTGAAGTTTTGTGCATTTCATACAAAACATTTTAATCACCTTCCCCCCCCATCTGGACCCTCCCCTCATAGCCTATCCCACCACATTTCATACATGTTACACATTTCATATATCTATCAAGTCGAGTTAGTGTACTCAGATGTCTCTCAGTGAAAGTTCATCCACTGAGGTCTAATCAGCCTATCTAAGGCTTCTCCCTTAAAGAAGATCAACTCTCCCTCACTCAGCAGTAATCACTGCCAATAGCTCTTTGACTAAGTTTGAGGCCTACTGCCCATTTCTATGCTAGGTTTCTGTGAGAACATTAAGCAATTGTCCAACCCAAGGTTTATGGCTTAATAACCACAACAATGACTAGCACAGGAAACCATATTGGTGCAGTAGTGGGTTTCTTGGGGTAATCAACAGCTATGTAATTTGTCTTTAAGGCAAGCCCACTCAGTGGGAGGGAACATATGTGTAATCCTCTAAACATAGGCAAGCACTCATGGCTGGATAGGTCATAGATGTTAGAGAAAACCCTAAGCCTCTCACATTCGTAGACAAAGCTAATTACTTACTATGTGGTAAATATGGACCATTATATTTACAGACAAGTATGCCAATTACCACTCATCAAAGAAGCTTCTTTTGAAACAGTGAGACATTACAGAGTTCCACAACTGGTCACATACAGAGAAGTAAGTGTCTATGACAAGGGATTTTTGTGTGGTGTCACTGCTGGTTAGTGGTAGAGCTGGAACAAGAACTCCTATTTTCATTTAATACTCTTTCACAATATAGAGTATTCTTCAATGTGTTGAGTAAAACATCCATGCCACATACATTTTTCTTAAATTCTCAATGCCAGTGATTGTTTTGAGGACATAAGAACTCCAAAACATTTTCATAAAATTGATGGCATGAGAAAATGGAGCTTTTAAATGCTTAACAAAAATTCAACAGTTTCTTGGTGAATGATTTCAAAGATAGTACTTTATGCACCTCTAAAATATAACTCTCTGGTGTTACATACAACAGGTCAACAACACATATCATATCATCACATGATTGTTGACATGGTGTGAGAAATAAACGTGCTAAAAGGAACTAGAAAAAAAATGCTAGTTAGAATTAAAATCAGCACTGGCAAAACAAAATGTTACATGTCTTGAGATAGAGCCAACATAGACATTTTTAATTTTAAAAAGCTAACATAGTCTGTTCAAAGTCAGTGCAGTTCCATAGCTGGGTAACTTAAAAATTGTTATTGTATGTCAAAGAAAAGATAGAATAGTTTGTGGGACGCTAGTATTTTCCCAGTAATGAAAATCAGAAAAAGAAATTGGTAGAAAAATGACCCATACGCTGAAATTAAAATATATTAGCAAAACATTAGAAAACTAAATCCAGTAAAATACAAAAAGATTATCACATAAAGAGCAAGGAGTTTTATTTCAGGTCTGGGAAGATGAGATAATGCTCTAAATTAGTCAATGAGATCTGTTACTGCGGTGTGCTAAAGGTCAGAGGTCATGGCATTAGAGTACCTAATGCAGAAAAGCATTAAAACTCAGTATTCATTTGGGATGGAAGTTCTTCACAAAGTAGAAACAAAGAACTGATTTAAATAGTGAGGAAGAATAACTTACAAAAGACTGAATTCACCATCGAGCCCTAAAGTATAGTTAGGTAAGAAAACTTGTGGTATGTGAGTAGATAGCAGGGTATCTCTAGAAATCAATAGTATATTGTTCATTTCTAAAGTGAAGAAGAAAGGATTCTTGAAATTTTTGACCATGAAGAAACAAGAAATGTTGGAGGAGACAACTGTGTTTGGTGTGATTTAAACAGTTCGCAATGTAGGGATGTATGTAAAAATCATGTGGCATGCACTAATATGTGCATATTTTATGTTCTTAAGTGTCAGTTAAAATAAACTCAAAATATGACACAATGCCTTGTTTATTTATTTTTACTTTATATGTATGAATATTTTGCCTGTGTGTAGGTGCCCATGCATGTAGTGCCCATGGAAGTCAGAAGAGGGTGTCAGATCCCTAGAGTTACGGATGGTTGTCAGCTGCCCTGTAGGTGTTGGAAAACAAACCCAGGTCCTCTGCAGGAGCAGCCAATACTCTTAATTGCTGAGCCATCTCTTCATTCCCATTAATGCTTAATAGTGAACAAGTAGAAACTGAAATCATATGACTTTTACATTAGCTTTATTGAAATCTGAAAAAAAGCGAGATAAGAAATCCAAGAAAGTCTAAATAGATATGATGTTATCAACTGGAAAACAAGGGATTAGTGAAGATGTCAATATTCTCCCTAATTAATTAGCCTAATAAGATTTCTATAAGATCCCACAGGCTCTTTTTTTTTTCCTTCTAGAAATAGACATATCTGGGCTTGGAGAGAGGATAAAGCTTTTTCCATACAAGTATGAAGACCCTAGCTTGATCCCAAGCACCCATGAAAAAAAGCCAAGTATAGCCACACTCAACTGTAATTGCGGTGCTGGGAAAGGGGAGATAGGAGGATATATGCTGCTTGTTGGCCAGCCAGTCTAGCCAAATTGCCAAGCTGCAGGTTCAGTGAGAGACTCCATCTTAAAAAATAATGTTGAGAGAAACTGAGGAAGATACCTGATAGAAACCTGTAGCTTCCTCACACACACACATACACAAATGGAAGAGACGGACAAATCCCAGGGGCTTTCTGGCCAGCCAGCATGAACTACTTGGCAAATTCCAGGCCAGTGAAAGACCTGTCTCAAAATTAAAAAAAATAAAACAAAAACCATACCTGAGGAACAACACCTGGCCTGCACATGCATATGCACCTGCACACACACACACACACACACACACACACACACACACACACACACACACACGATCATGAACATATGCAAAAACACAGACAAAAGAAGTAGACATTTATTCTAAACATCAATGGGAAGGCAAAGGTGTTCTAATCATGTAGCTAGTTGTTTTGAATGATGAATTATGAAGAAAGCAATCTATTAAGTGCTAAATCTTACTCTATAGTTTCAATATTAGGATAGAGTGAGTTTTAGTAGATGCAAAAAGACATTGATGAGTGTAACATAGCAAAGATCCTAAATAGACCCATAGTGATATGCCCAATTGAATTTCAGTTGAAGTACAAAAGAAATTCAACAAAGAATAATAGCCTTTAACAAACAGTACTAGAGCAACTGAATGCTTATATTCAGAAAGAAAGAAAGACACTCAGAAAGAAAAAAGGAAAGAAAAAGGCCTTGCTCCAAACCTCACACATTACACAAATATTAACACATAAAAGGTCACATGAAATCGAATATAAAATGTAGAACTCTAAAGATTTTAGAAGGCAATATAGAAGAAAATCTTTACAAGCTATGACTAGGTCAATAATTTTTAAATTCAATACCCCAAGCATGGTAGATAAAAGAATAATTAACTATTGGATCTATAAAATAAGAATCTGTTTTAAGAGAATTAAAGGCTAAATATTTGTGTATTTGTTTGGGAAGAAAATATTTGAAAACTCCATCTCTTACACAGTGCTCATACCTAGAATACAACAGAATCTTAAAATTCAATAATGTAAAAATTCCAATTAAAAATGGTTTTATACAGCCATTCCACCGAAGAGGAAATATTAATGGCAAATAAGTCTATGACAAGATGTTCAATGTAACTAGCTGTTGGGGATATTAAAATTAAAACCAAAATTAGAGTTTATGTACAGTGATAACCTCCTAGTGGTAAATATCAAAATGGCTTTTAAAATAGAATACTGCAAAATATTTAAGAGGGTGATAATAAAGCAGATGATTCATACATCTGCAGTGGGAATATGAAGTGATACAACCACAAAGAAAAATAGCTATATATTCTCTGTAAAACTGAATATGCAAGTGTCAAACAATATAATAATTGCACACTTTGACACTTATCTCAGGGAAGTGAAAATGTGTACTTAAATAAACTCATACAGCAATGTTTCTAAGAACTGTCCTTCACATGAACTGATACTGAAAGAAAATGGTATATGCAGGGTAGAAACTGTTGAGACATAACATACTTAGAATGGAGCTCCAGAAATCATGTTCCCAAAATCAGTCCCCTCAAATTATATTTTGCATCATTGTATTGCACACTTTTGAACTTTAAAATAGAGGGAAGAGATGGTTAGAAGTTCCTAAGATGTAGGGATGTGGAAGGTAAAGGTTGGTGTGACTGTGAAGGAAGTTGTTTATGGAGCCTATTGGTAAACAGTGTATATAAATGACTATAGGGATGGTTACACAGATTTTAAATGAGTTTTTAAAAAATTCAATAATTTTAAAAACATTTTAATTGCAATGGGGAGATGAAGAAGGTGCTGTGATAAAAAAAATGTTTTAAGATCTGAAGAGGTAATCTTCCAGAGGACTTGGGTTCTGTTTGCAGCACCCACATGGTAGCTAACAACCATCCATAACTCCAGTTTTAGGGGATTTGATGCCCTCTTCTTGCCTCTGGGAGCATTGAACACACAGGTGCAGTTATATACATGCAGGCAAGATACTCACACACATAAAATAGAAATAAATGAACTAAACATTTAAGAAATGTTTTAATATTATCTCTTACTATGGAAATATAAAACAAAAATAATTAGGTGCAATATCTGCCTTTGTTCTAGGAATGAACAAAGGAAAGACAAGAATATGTAGATCATTAAAAAATGAAATAAATTATGAAGTGTTCTCAACTTAAAATTATTTGAATCTTAGAGATAGCATGAGAGAAAATAACATGACTTTTTAACAAAATTTAAATAGTATTATTATATAATAATCAAATGCAAAAGATGAGTTGGAAGCACATATTTTTAGTACTAATAATATAAATGTGAAATTTACATTAAAAATGTCAAATAACGATGAACAGGAAAGCAGAAAGTAAGAAATGGTAAACAAAAAAGAGAAAAATACAAATGACTAGCACATAGTTAGGCCAGACCACAATGTCTGGTTCGGTTACCAAGAGTGCTTGGGTGTTACAAAACTCTAACAAACAACAAACAAAAAAAAAGAAAGAAACAAAGAAAGAAAGAAAGAAACAAAAGGAAACTAAACGAGACTGCAAGAAATGAAATGACTAGGACTGAGTATCGAACTCTGGTCCTCCTTTTTGTTACAGAAGTTTATTTGCATTTTGTGACCAAGGCAGCCTGTGCAGAGGAAGAATTCCACTCAGAGTCTCTGGTTTGTAGTTTTTACACCATTTGGTTGGACCTTCCCTTTTCAGACTGCATAGGTTTAACTATTCTCACATAAGTGCACAATTTATTGTTCTTGTGTCTGAGATACAGGACCCATTACAGAGCTTCCATATTAGGCCACACATATGAGAAGTTCATTTTAACCCAGAAGAGATGGACAAAAGGGGATAAGAACGAAGAAGTGTAATATTGATAATTATGAGGGCATTAAATAGAAAAACTTATTGAAGAAAGAAAACCGATGAAATCATTTTCAAGGAGGGATGATGTTGAAATTCATTTAAGCCATGTGGTCAAGGAATGTAGCAATGGTCCTGAAGTGTGTCATCCAATTTCTGTGTACCCAGGAAAGAATTATTATAATGAACCCATTTAAATTACAGAAAACTCACAAATAGCCCCAATGTTCACCCAGTGACAAAATGAGGTAGCACTATCCAAGTTCCTACATATGTCTCACAAATGATTGATTGAAATATTTCTCCTGTTGACCAATCTGGATAAAATGTCTACTAGCAACTTGACTAATGACTAAACTTTAAGGAGATTTCCCTTCTGCCACTGTCCATTGATGAAGCTCCACTTATAAACACTGGCCGTGCAGACAATTCCTCCCTAAAATTCTCAAAAACCTAAAAGTAGATCCAGTTACACTATTCCTTGGATTGCATCAAAAAATGATGGCACATACTACAGAGCTGCTTGCACATCTGTGTATATTGTAGTAACTTTCACACAGCCAAGTCATGAAATCAACTTAGCGGTCCATCAACAAATGAATGGATGAGGAAAATATGGACTAGATATGCAACATGAAGAGAACAAATTTATATCATTTGCCGGAAAATATATTTAATTGGAGATCATCACATTAAGTGAAGTAATCCAGACTCAGAAAGACAAATAATGCATATTTCTCTCATAAATAAATATAGGCACGCACGCGCACACACACACACACGCATGCATACACACATGCACACACGCACACACTCAGTGAAGTAAATCATACTCAGAAAGACAAATGCATGTTTTTCTCATGTACAGACTACACATAGGGCACACACACACACACACACACACACACACACACACACACAGAGAATGGAACTATTGGAAAAAGGAAGCAGATTAGCACAGAGAAAGGGGGAAAAGAGAGCATATGCTGGTGAATATAGTCAAGATACATACCATACTTGGATCATAATGTCCTTATGAAATCAATCACAATGTACGGTGGATACATGCCAATAATAATGAAAGAAAGTACCTTCCCCAATATTCTCCCCATCTCCTGGGAAACAGTACTTGATTGATTGCTGTATTATGCTTCCTGCCCAGTTCAGTTCTCAGTTTGTTCTTCCTTATGACAGAGAAGTCCCTTTCTACTGGAAGTGTGAGGTATTTGCAGATCATACAGCCATTATTTCTTCCTCTTGCAATAGTGCTCTATCACAATTATCTTTTTTCAATAAAGCTTCTCTTATGTACATTCAAGTTTGTTTTTACTTTGTGTAGGAATGTGACAGCATCTGTAGAAACTTAAAACTGGTTACAATTAACTCAGTCAAATCTCTCTAATTGTTTTCAGAAAAATGCTTATGTAAGTATGCCAGAAATGTGCTTCAAAACATCTACTCTGCTGTATGGCAGCTCATGTCTGTGATCCCTACACTCAGGTTGCTGCAGCAGGAGGATTGCCAGAGGTGGAGGTCAGCGTGGGTTATACAATGAGACCCTGTCTCAACTCACAAATTAATTAATTAAATTAAAAAAAAACTAATTCAGTCTTGCTTAAAATAATAAAAGCCATGCAAAAGAACACATTTGAAATGTACAATTTACTTGCCTACATTTCCCTAAACAAGTCATGTTATCTATTGTACAATATAATAGCTATAAAAATCAAAATGCTATTTCTGATTATCTTGATTTGGAAAGATTACCATAAGATAAAGAGAAAGCCAAAGGAGAAAAAAGAAGCATACATAAAAATATACTGTGATTTCTTTTGTTCAAATGTCTGTGTATATGTATATCCATGCATTCAAGCAAGCACACAGAGCTATAGATATACATACATGGGTCTATGCATTCTCTATATAGATGTAGCTGTGATTCATTTGCATATGCAAATACATGGAGAAAGAGAAAGGCTTTTTTCATTTTAAAGGATTTCTAACTTTTTTGGGAATTATGTAATACAATAGCAGTTAATCCATTTGAAGGCTCAAAGCAATATTGGAGAAAGTAGAAACAGTAATTATGTTAACACGCTCCTAGTTATTTCAATTTAGGGGCTTCACAATACACATGCACACATGTATATGTGAGTTTACATAATTTTTAACTGCTAAATAATACATTTTCAAACCTTTGACTTTTTGTGCCACCATGATCAGGATACAAAATCTTGATCACCTGCTAACCAACCTCCCCAGGGGATCCTTTTCCACCGTCACCTTGTTTCTGAGCAGAGACCCTCATGTGTTCTCTGTCACTTCTGTTTGGATATAGCTTTTAAGACTGGCAGTCCTTTTCCCACTGGTATAATACTGCTGAGATGAATTTAACATTTTGCATGTATAGAGAATTTACTCCTTTTTATTGAGGCATTGTTTCCAGTTGTTTGGAATGACTATACTTTATTCATTTATGAAGGATCATCAGGTAATTTTTGTTTTTTGGAAAGTATAAATGAAGTTTCTTTTAGCATTTGCTTAAGTTTTGTGGCCATTGTTGCAGGTTTCCTCGTGGGTCCAGCCCACAAGGGACTGCAGGGATTCAAGTGGAAGCAGGCACTAGGCGAGGTGCTGCAGACTCGTTTATTGCTGGGAAGTGCAAGCCTTATATACCTCTCCCCCTGCCCACAGTGTCCATAAGTTTGTGTGTTGCTTCCTGATAGATCCGCTCATCGGGGCAGATCATAGGTTGGCTATTTTGCAGAAGTGCGGGCTGTGCTCTCAAAGTGGAAGCTGTGTTCTCTTAGTGCAGCCTGCGCTTAGACCTGGCACTTCCTCTCCTACAGGCCATGAGATTTTATTTTTCAACACTAAATCCTGAGGAAGGAATTATTTCATCAGATGCAACATCTACTTAAGTTTATGAAACACCGTCTAACCACTTTCTCAAGTGGCTTTACATCCTGTGTATTTTTACAATACCAATTTTAATTGGAATAACATGGAATATGTGTTCATAAGACATTTAGTTCTTAAGGATTTTATATCCTAGGAGACACTGTATTGTTTAAGACTTTTGAAACACTTCAATCTGAAAAGATACAGAACTGCTAGAGAAGAGGGAAGATCATTAAATATCCACGTTACTTTAGGTTTTGCATTTTGTGGCATTTGTACTGACAACCATGCCAAGACTGCTGTAATTTGGGAGTGCTGGAAAGGCCTTATCAGGCCTTCCATTCCAAAAGTTAAATTACAATTACACTAATTTCTAAGAAAAACTTAGAATAAAACATTGAGATTGGTGTGGTACCTGGGTCCAAACTCAGAATTATAGAAGAATCTGGGGGTGGAGATGAGACAAGGTTATAATTCAGTATTTGGACAAGTATAGCAAGAGTTTTCCAGCAGACTTTTATTACTTGAAAATTAGGTACGACCTTAGAAAGAAATCTGTATTTCCTTACCTCTAATTTGAGGAAGAATATTTTCTTCCCCCAAATATCCTCAATATATTTCACTTACATTTATAGACTCAGAAACATCTTTTTTTTTAGCCCAGCACTTTTTTTTTTTATCTCTAATCAGGGACCATTCATCCACTAATTCAATACACTCTTTCTAAGCTTTTTACTCTAGGAATTTGTAAGGGAACAAAAGTGATGAGAACCCCACTCATGAGATTAATCCAAAAAGCCGAGAGAGATGGAATCCATTTTCCAAAGTTGTAGATGCCTAGCAGAGAATTAGGATGGGGCATGGCAGGCTCGGCTGCTCCGTTGTCCGGGAATGGTTTTCTAAATGCATTGAGTGAGCTGAGGGTTGAATGACTAATCAAAGCAGCTTCAGAGCACTAAAACCAAAGACTTCCAAGGTTAGCAAAGCAGGTGGAGCACCAGTCCAGATACTGGAGGAGAGAGGTCAGGTCTGGGAGCACAACTCATACATGACAAGATGTCAGAGTAGGGTCAAATAGCGCTGTGTGCCGGGTTTAAAAGATACCGTTACCTTCAAAATGTGTTGAGAATTTTAGATTTTTTAATATGGAATGACATGATTAGATTTACATCAGCTAAAGATCTGTGGATGCTGTATAGGGGAAGGAAAGGAAACAAGAAAACCAAAGTAGAAGATAGCCCAATGGTCTGGAGGAAGTCTTTGGTGATGGAAATTGGGGGTTATAATACAGAACGAATGGTACAGAGGAATTGGGAAGAAGGGAAGAGGGCCGAAATTGGAAGCCAGCCTTTCTTGCTTCTATGTAGTTTTTATGAGCATTGTATAGATCAGATGCACACCATATATTCATGTGTAGCTTCTAGAACTATTGTGCTAGTGTTAAATGTTGGAAATCATTCAGTGTTCCATGAGTTATTAATTGGCAGTTCAAGTAATAAATGCCCAAAAGTATCTGAATTGTTCCTCCTGATCATGTAGTAACATCACAGTCCCACTCTGTGACAACTTCTTTTAATAAAAGTCCTGTTTGGTAAGGGATGTTAGTTATCACAGTGATAACCAGAAGAGGTCAAATCAAGAGATGAGTGTTCTATTTTAGATAAAGAATGTCTCTTTAAGGGTGTATATCATAAACCTTGAGCCCCCAAGGTTGTGCCATTAGGAGAAGCTATGCATGTTTCAGAGGTATAGTTTCATGAAAAGGAGGTCTTTGAGTCATTGGGGAAATACCTTAAAGGAGGTTGAATGGCCCTATTGCTTTCATCATTCTCTTTTGGTGTCCAGTTTTTGAAGTGAGTGGCTTTATTCTGTTACAAATTGCTGTCATGAAGTGCTGATTCAGCACAGGACCAAAGTAATGAGCCAACTGACCATTGCCTCAAGCCTCTAAAACTGTGAGCCAAAATCAGCCTTTCTCTTTACAGGTACTTTATTACAGTGCCAGGAGGCTGACTAACAAAATGTACCAAGGTGAAATTTATAAAAAGTTTTGCCTTCGGATCTAGATTTGACACATTGTCTACACTTGTACATTTGATTACAACACAGTGGTTCCCAATGGCCCTGAAAGCTCTTTTTGAGAATTGTTTCAAGTTCAATGTTCTTGAACTTTAAGGAGAGCATAACTAGTAAATCCAGGTACATTGTGAGAACCAGAGGAACAAGACAGTTACTGCTAGTTAACACATTCTAGACGTGTTAGGGTAATTACACCCACGAAATCGCCACAGTATGGTAGGAGTGACAAAACCAGTTGACATGCTAATGTGAATGTGGGAAGTTTCACAGGGTCCCAAGTCAAGATGAAGAGCCACAAGCAATCAATGGATGCTGAGGGAGAATCAGTTTTTTTGTAGGGGCTAGCTCCCCAAGAGGTTATCTAAACCAAAGAGGACAGCCCTAAACACATGTACACACAAGCACCATTCAGTGGACTCAGGGGGCTGGAGAGACAGCTCAGTGGTTAATAGCACTGGGTGCTCTTGCAGAAGACCCAGGTTTGAATCCCAGCACCCACATGGTCTGTAACAACCATATGTAGCCCCAGTTCTAGGGAACTTGATGCCCTCTTCTGTCCTCAACAGGCTTTGTACAACACAGGTGCACTTATATACATGCAAGCATAACACTCATACCCATAAAATAAAAATAAATACAGTTTAAAAAGCAAATGGACTCAATGCACTATATATATTTATTTATTTATAAATACGCATGTATATGTACACTAATAATCATGGAAAAGGGCAGAAAATTCATTCTGAGGGATGGGGGAATATGGGAGGAGTTCATGGGGGCTGGGGAGATGGAATTAATGCCAATATTGTAGTCATGTATGAAATTCTCCAAAATTAGAATATGCATAAAATGTTTAAGTAAAAAGATGGGATAGAATGTTTATAATAGTAACAACATACTCAGTTATCCTTTGCTTGTGTGTAAAATTGGATGAATAATATTTATCCACATGTTATTTGCAGAAGAGAATAGGATTTATAGTGTATAATCAATGGCCAATGGCTGTTACTATTCACTCTTCGGTCTTGGAACACCTGAAGGAAAAGAATCCTGTCCAGGATTGGATGCTTGTCAAGAGCTGTGGAGAATACTCACAATTTACCAGAGAATGAGGCAATATAACTGACACACACAAGAACACCACCAAATGAGGCTCACGTAGAAGGTATAATGGATCTTGAATTGATGGCCTTTCCATCCAATGGGCCACGCATGGTACACAGGCTCTAAGGCTGATTTTCAGAGATTAACTATGAGGTCTGGTTGGTTTTCTCTGTGTACAATTACTCCTAAGTTACTAGATCCTGCATATATAAATCATGATTTAATTTTAGTTTGTTTTTAACCTTCCATTCTTCCTTACTGGTAAATGATGATGCTTATGAGATCTGGGTAGTCAAGGAAGCTCAGGAGATGCACACAACTGCATGAGTGGGATGTCAGAGTCCCTGGCTGGAAGAATGGAAGGAAAGAACTGGCAAGATTGGCTGGAATTTGCCAACCCTGTACTTAACCAGGTGGTCACTATCTAGAACTTCTCAGTTTCAAGGTCTGCTCACTGCCCTTGGTGAGGACCTGTGGGGAATGAAGCCCTGCAGAGGTCTCCTATTGCCATTTGTCCTCAGTCCTAAGGAAAGAAGGAGTACAGTTTGTTAAAGCTTTGGGAAATTACCTCCCCTCCAGACTGCCAGCTGGAGTTTATCAGTCTTCCTTCCAGCTCTGGAAGAAGCAGGGGTTCCCGTAGCAGCTTGTTCTTTGTATCACAGCCACTCCTGTACAGATCTTAATGGAGAACATAATCTACTTCTATTCACAGCTGAGGTTTGGCAGTGGAAACTGGTTTATTCTTCCGTTAGTCACTGGAAGCCTAATCGAGACAGACATCTTCAAGAAAACAACCCTAGCTGCTTTGTCATCTTTCCCAATTAACTTCAGCATAGCAAAAATAATTGCGTTTCCCTTCATCTTCTCTACCTTTTTCAGCTTAACAAAAAGACCAGATGCTACTAAATTGTGATCTTCTTTATAGTACAAGACTGTTGTCTCCAGGGCTTTAAGTTCAGATCCACAGCCACTTCACAGGCAAAGCTCAGGGAGTGTGTGTGTGTGTGTGTGTGTGTGTGTGTGTGTGTGTGTGTATAGTTAGTAAGTCTGAAGACATTAATTTTATTTAGCATTTCCTCAGCAATGTTCCCTTGGGATGATCATACATTAAACTAGAATTCAGATTGCCAAAATTGCACTTGGAAGTGAAGACCTTAACTCCTGAGTAACCAGCACATTTTTATAAAAGATAAAATGTATGATTCGTAATTGTAATTCATATAATCTAGGAAAAAGGTAACTTTCTTTTTCAGGGAGTACCAGGACTCTAAAGATTAGAAAAAGGAAGGCTTTAATGTACTCTTCTTGGGTTGTTAAGTGATTCTGAGATTTTTTTTAAAAATTAGGAAAATGTGGAAACACTTTGAATTTGGCTTGTAACATAATTAGCCCCAGCAAATGTCTGTGGTTATCACCTCTTGGAACTCCACTATCTGTGATGGTGCACATTTAAAGAACAGGGAGTGATCATGGTAAATTCTGTAGAGCTAGATGATGTAGTTAATGATACTTAGATTTTATATTCTCATGAAAAAACCTGAATGTCAGAAAAGACAAGTGGCCATAGCCCTAGAGAGGAGGTACCAGAGAGTTCTCAGTTAGACTCTCAGTTCCTTCATGTGGTTTCTGAGGTTTTGATAAAATTCGTGAGGCTCCTGCAGCTTTGATGTCCTCATTCATAAAATGGAAAAAGTATTCTTTATGACATTTACATAACTTTCCAGGCACTTTTACAAGACCTTTATATAGCATACAAATTTTGGGAAAGTTAGTAATATCTTCTTCTACTTAAAAATGAGAAAATAGGGGATTGATGAGATGACTTATTGAGTAAAGTAGTTCCTATGCAATCGTGAACAACTGAAGTCAGATCCCCAGCACCCATGTAGAAAGCCAGGGGTGAGAGGACACACCTCTGCTCTGAACACTGGGAAGTAAGCCACAGGAGAATCCTGGTGCCTACCAGCTAACTAATCTAGTCTAATTGGAGAGTTCTGGGCTCAGTGAGAAACCTCATCTCAAAATATAAGGTGTGAATGATTGAGGAAGACCCCTAATGTTGACTTTCGGGCTCCACACATGTGCATATATGTGTATGTTTACCCATACTACACACACATGCATACACATGTATGTACATACACATGTGCACATATGCACATGTGCAAACACACATGTAGAACACACAGAAACACAGTCTCTCTCTCTCTCTCTCTCTCTCTGTCTCTCTCTCTCTCTTTCTCTGCCTCTCTCTCAGACTGAGAATATGAAGGTAGAGGAATATACTCTTTGGCCCAAGCTCACAGTTAGTGAATGGCAGATCTGACCTCAGATTCAATTTTGGCTCTGGCCTCTTTCATATTTTTCATCCTCACTTTTCTCCTACTGCAAATGTGTTTCATCCATTTCACTGAAACATCTGACTTAATGTTGTTTTATGAAAGCTGATAAAATTAAGAAATTTAGTGTTTGGCCTGACTCAGAAACACAGAAAAATCTAATGTTTTCCCTGCGAGGTCATTCTGAGCAGATGACATCGCCATGACCAGTTTTCTCCCTCATTTCCTAGAGGTAATCATGAATATTCAGGAAAATAAGTGACTTTTTCTGTCCCACAGTGCAACAGCGAAAGGTCTCCTGTCATCATTAACTCCAACAGTTATTCTTCTGCAGTGAGTCTTTTCATGCTAAGTGGCATGTACATGTCAGAAGCTTTATGGCCCTAAATCTGCAATTTGTGTGTGTGTGTGTATGTGTGTGTGTGTGTATGTGTGTGTGTGTGTGTGTGTGAATGTTCTCAACACTTTCAGTCTTCTCCACAGAACGCTGACAATTTCTCATTTTTGCTGCTCCAATCCAGTGGGTAGTGCCAAGGATGCTGGCAATTTTTTTTTTTAATACACAGGACTGGTTCAACTGACTGAAAATGTGAAAGTCTCTTTACTTCTCACTTTTCATATTTTTCCTTGAAATTTTCAGAAGAAAGACAATTCTTCCAACTGCTAGTGGTACAAAATGATGTTTGTTGATTGACTAATCGTGAAGGACTTCAAGGACTATTTCCCATGTTATTCCACCCTACACTTTCATTTGTTTATTTGTAAAAATTGTCAACTTGGTCAAGGTTTCTGTGCAAATTTTTCATGTATCATTTATTTCTTATTTTAAATGTTATATTACATTTGTTTTCATAATTTTACTCAGTTCATATAAGCACATGTCAAGGTTTAAAAGCCTAACATTTGCAGAGAGCCAAAAGGTGTAGCAATTTGGAGTCACTCTTGCCTTAGCTGAGAGTTTCACATACAGAACAGCCAGGAGGAACCAGCCTTCTGAGTGACAGTGCATTTCAAAGTCAGGAGGGGAGATACTGGAACAGAACTGGGAGAAATGCATTACAGAAAAAAGGCAAAAGCCAAACAAAACAAAGAACAGTCAATATGTGATGCTCAGCCCAGATTCCCATCTCAAAACTAATTTATTAAGGTGATGTGTTAGAAATGCATGTTAATAGCAAGGCTAGCATTAACTTTCTCAAGGATTAATTAAAGACAGACAGCAAAAGGACACCTAGACTGGACATGAGGAATAAATCACAAGATGTTCAGCACATTTGTTTAGCAGACAGTAGAGTTGTCCACCTATAAATGTGGAAATGTTCACCAACTTGCTGGAAATCATAAATTCATTGACCTGCTCAATTAATATATGCTAAAATCATTTCCCCCAAAATTGTAAAGCTGAAGCAATTAGTTAATTTGGTCAATTCAGTATGAAAAGCAGAGTTATTTGGCAATATATCAAAATAAATTCTGAAGGGAAAACACATTCTAAACTGATGATCTGGCTGAGATGCTCCCTTTTAACTGGTGCTTCTGTTTGGAGGCAGGTTTTTTTAAGTGTGCTTTACCTTCTTCTATGTTTACAGTCTCATTTTATGTTCATCTTGTAGCTCATAAAAACACTTAGCTACTAGAAACTATCTCTGTTTTTAGCATTATTTTATTCACTTTATACCTGATAGGTAAGCATCTCCTGTGATTAATTGTGAATATTTTCTGTGAGAATTCGGTTTGCTAGAACAGAAAATGGAAACACATTTATGATCAGCCTGGGATATCATGAATCTAATTTTTGTTTAATCTCAATTTTTCTTTAAAAATTTCCCAGTATATATAGAAAATGGAGAACGGAATAAATACTTTGAAAGATTTCTTCATCAACATTTTACATAAATATATAGTGTATGAATATACATATAAATTTTAGTGCTTCGCTGATGCAAAGGGAATCAACATCTTTTCTCTCTTCTTTATAGTCTTGCCTTATGAGTTAGTGACTTAAGGCTGTAACAGCGTAGTTTCAATAAGTCAATGATGTTTTATGAAACACAGATATAAAGAAGTAATGGTAGAAGATAAGTCCAGTTGTTCTCACTAGTACCTAAAGCTGATGATTCACCAGTTCACAAGGAGCATCTCAAATCAAACCCGTTGTCCTCATGCAACACTTCTCTCTCTCTTCCTCCTCTCTTTCACCACACTCTCCAAAGCTCCTAGAAACTAAGAAGCAGCATCGCTTCAAGAATATGTCCTCTGTCTTTGAACTCATATGTGAATTCTGGCAATGTTATGTGTAAGCTATCCATCTGCATTGAAGTTATTTTATACTGGAGGCAAATTCTGAGATCATATTTTATTGTTACATTTTAAATTACAATAAATAAAAACACATAGCAATCCATTTGTGAGAACAGGAGTGAAAGAAATATTTTCCTTTTATTTGAACCCAATATCCTGAACTGAGTACTCTCATCCCACCTCCACAAAAGTCTTGGCAGTGCTCGCACAATGGTCTCTTAGTCCTCAAATACAGGACAAAATCACATGACTGCATTTTTTCACACCCCATTCTGCTCTTGAAGGACTCACAGCCTCTAATACAACATCATCTTGACTAAACAAGGTTCAAGCCAGCAGACCTGTGTTGCATGAGCACAGATAAGCCTGTTAACAACATCACCTGGGGGAAGACCTTGTCATGTAAAAGATGACACAGTTATTTGGTGCCAGACACCAGCAGCAGGAGGCCATGCAGGCTCACAGCTATCTGATGGCATCACTCACTGTGAGGAAAGACTTGAGATGACTTATAGAGCAGGAGAAACAGCTCTCACTCAAAGGAGATTCTCCTCCTAAGCCTCTAAAATGACATGTTCTCTGTTTATTTCAAATATGTGAAAAAATGTATCTGTATTACCACTTCTGTATTTGAATATAAGAGCAGATAGTATATGAATACCTATACCTCTCGGTTTCCTTATTATCGCTGAAGAGCTAGCAAGATTTTGTAGCTTAAGAACTGCACACTCTTCTAAATTTAATGATCTGGAATACTGCCTCTTCTAGCTAGGAATTTGTATTTTAAAAGAGATTTTCCCAATGAAATACACATACCCAAATATTCATAACTATCACCCACATATAAAGAGAAGAGTGAATTCTGTTTTTCTGGGGCACCTCATTCAGAATAATTGCTTCCAGAGCCATTCATAATTTCATAATTATGAATTTCATAATTTTATTTTTATTGGCAGCTGAGTAATAATCCAGTCTGTACATGCACCATACTTTCATTGTCCATTCAGTGGTTGATTTTCGTCTCAGTTGTTTTCATTTCCTGGCTAACATGAAGAAGGCAGTAGTGAACATGTATGGGCAGGCACCTCTGTTCCAAGGTGTGATATAGGTGGTCATGTGGTAGATCTATTTCTATCTTTTTGAGGACTATCCATGTTGATTTCCATAGTGGATGCAACAGTTTGCACTTCTGCTACCAGTGAATAAGTGTTCTTCCTCCCCCACATACATAGCAACTTCTTTTTTTTTTTTTAAATCATAGCTATTTTTAATTGGGTAACATGAAATCTCGTAGTTTTAATTAGCATTTCCCTAACTGTTAGGGATGTTGAACATCAAAAATATTCTAAGTCATTTCTATTTCATCTTTGAGGTTTCAATGCTTGATCTAATTTTTAATTTTTTTTATGTTTAGTTTTTCAGTTCTTTGTATATTTTAGATAGTAACCCTCTGTCAGATATATAGATGGTAGAGATTTTTCTATTCATTAGGCTTCCTCTTTGCTTGAATGATGATGGCCATTGCTGTAGAGAGAGAAGTTTGTAGTTGCATATGATTTTGTTGGTTAATTTTTGGGTTTAATACCTGTGATATCAGTTTCTATTCAGAAAGTTCTTTCCTTTGGTTTAAAGTTCTAATCTCCTCCCTACTTTCTACTCTATCAGATTCAGGGTATCATATTTTATGTTAAGGTCCTGATCCATTTGGAGTTAAGGTTTCTGCATGGTGAGAGATAGGGATCTAGTTTCATTCTTTTATGTGTAGCCATTCACTTTGGCCAGCACCATTTGTTGAAGATGCTGTATTTTCTCCAATGTGTATTTTTGAACTCTATAAAAGATTAAGTGGCCATAGGTGCATGAATTTATATCTGTATCCTCAATTCTAGTCCATAAATCAGGTTGCATGCAAGTGTCATGATGCTTTTATTATAGCAGTAATACTAAAAATCAAGGATGGTGATACCTACAGCTGTTCTTTTTTGGCTCCACATTGTTTGGGATCTCCTGTGGATTTTGGGATTAGTTTTTCATGAAGCATTAGAATTTTGATGGGCATTGCACTGAATTTGTAGATTGTTTTTAGTAGGATGGTCATTTTCACAATATTAATCCTGCTGATCCATGAATGTGAGAGGTCTTTCTATCTTCTGACCTCTTCAATTTATGCTTTCAGTTACTTAAAGGTTTTATTATATGTCTTTTGCTTCCTTGATTGGATTTATTCCAAGACATTTTGTAGGTTTTGAAGTGATCACGAATAAGTTCTTTCTCTGATTCTTTCTCAGTTTGTTTGTAGTCCATGTGCTCTATGAAGTCTACTGATTTTTTGTGTTAATTTTATATCCTGTTACTTTGATGAATGTATTTTCTCAGCCCTAGGAGTTTTCTGGAAGAGTGTTTGGGAAAAAGAAAACAAACATCAGGAAACTAGTGAGGAGATTTCAAGGAAGGGGACAGAGAATTCAGTGATAAAAGAGTAATACTAAAAGCCTTCTGGAAAAGTCATATAGAAATCTACAACTTCAGAATATTCCTAAAATATATAAACATACATATACAAAATGATATTAATAACATTACCCTATCATGGGGTGAAAATACTATACTATACCACCACAGGCTAACAAATAAAAAGCTAAGTGCCAGGAATGGGTTACCTCTTTTTGAGTTGGTGGAAAAAGGGTTTGGGGTACCTTAGACCTCAAAACATTAATGGCTATTGTTATTGCTTCTTACTTCCAGAACGTGATGGTAAGACCCTATTGCTAAAGACACTATATATGTGAACTGTGGAATGAAGAAGAGTCAAAGTGATAGTTATCTAGAAACTTCCTGGCTAGCTTTCATAATGCTGGAAGGTGCTATATAAGCTACTGGGGGAGGAAAATTATCGTCAGTCTTACACAACTGTGAACTCTATGAGCTACAATAATGATTGACCCGACAAGACATTCCCTCTGGTACAATAACATTATGAGTTATAGGAGTAACCAAACACTTTCTAATTGGATTTAAGGTACATTCCACAATATGGAACCCATGCCTGACACCATTATTATTGATAAAATTTTATGACTAAATAGGCCATAGACCCTAGGGGAGATCCCATTACTATTATCCTGCTAAATGAATGCAGTATTAAACTGACTCCTAAAGGCTTACTATGATACCTGTAGATAGTGCATCTCTCAGCCTTGATCAGGGAAGCTTCGTTTGGCAGAAGAGAGCGATTAACACGGACACCTACATGTGGTCAATGTGCAGAGAATAAGAGACTGTAAAGTATTCAACCCTAAATGGGACATCTATATCATACCCCTTTACCAAGGTTCATAGATCATTATGGAAGAGGGAAGGGAAAGAGTATAAGAGCCCTCGGTCGTGTATGAATGCAATAAAGCAGTATTTTCTGGCCATAACAGGATAGCTGCATGTATGAACTCACAGGAGTTGTGACGGAATACACAAGATATGTGGAAACTCAACCCAAACAAAATGTCATAATGATGGGAAGAGCTTGGAAAACTGATAACTTCTGGGAGACGGAGAATCATTCTTTAAGGGTGTTACATCAGGTAGGTGGACTACTCTCTGGGACATGGAGTTACACCCAAGAGTCTTTAGCCAGCACCACTTCAAACTGATAGACTTTAAAAAGAGAAAAGGACCTGAAGGTAGGGATGTGGGCATGGATCTGAGAGAGCATGGGTAGAGGGCTGAATATGATCAAAATACATTGTATAGCTTTTTAAGTATTAAAATATTTTAAGAAGTTGGAGGAAAAAGGGATGGGAAGAACTACCATATGGTAGTACGTCCTGTAATCCCAATACCCATGAGGAAAAGTCAGGAGGATTGTGACGCTGAGGGTAGATGAAGCTATGTGATGAAATCCTGTTTCATTAAACAGGAGACATGGAAGAGAAGTGGAAGCAGTTGTCCATAAGTATAGTGTTATTTTTTGATAGGATAAGTAATTTTTGTTGTTCTGTGACTCAATATATTAATACGATTAACAGTAGTGCATTGTGTATCTCTAAATGGTTAGAAAAATTAAATTTGAATGTACTCACCACAAAGTAATGAAGAAGGTAAAGGAAATGCTAACTTGAGTTGATAAATACCTTAGTTGCACATGAATCAAAACATCACAGGATATGTCATATGTATGGACTGATGCAATGTGCCCATCAAATAAAACTAAATAGGCTCATTCAATACATCACATTTATACATGGTGCAAATGTCTATGAATTGGAAAATTAATGGTTGAAACCTAATTAATTGATAATGTTAGCAGGGTGGTAATTAGGCTGTGAGAGTTCTCCCTCAACTGAATTCATAGCTGAGAGTTGCAACTTCTGAACCAGAAGATCACCTTTACAAGAGGCTGAATCTACTAGTTGCCTTTATCAGTGACTTTCTACTCTTCAGAAATAGGGAATAAATTTATATTGTCTATGAATCACCTAGCTTATGGAATTTTTTAATAATTATGTAATTAAAATAAGATGCATTTTACTGCTGTGGGACTGGAGAAATGGCTCTGCAGTTAAGAGAACTGGTCACTCTTGCAGAGGACCCAGGTTCAGTTCCCTGAACTTACATGATGGTGAACAACCATCTGTAACTCCAGTTTCGGGGGACCCAACACCCTCTTCTGACCTACTCAGGCATTGCACGACATGGGTGCATTTACATGCGTGCAGACAACATACTTTAATGCATAAAATAACCAATGAAATATTTTTAAGTTTAATTTTGTATCAAGAATTTTCAAAAAATAAATAGGAAGAAATAAATAATAGGAATTCTTTCTTTTTTTTAGACTACAATTTTTAAAAAATTTTTGTATTTGAATAATATTTTTCTTTATCTGGAGAATTTCAGACATGTGTACAATGAATCCTAATTGTATCTGTCTTGCTTTTCCCCATAACTCTTCCAAATCACTTCTCACAAACTCCCCTTCAAAGTTCAGGTTTACATTTTTGTTAACACATTAACTCCAATGAATGCTGTCTGAATATGTAGGGTATGTGGCCTTCCATGGGAGCCTGGGATATTGACCAGCGGCCACACCTTCACAAAGGCATGGTTCTCCTTTCCCAGCTTTTATCAACTGTCAGTAGCTACTCAGTAAGGAATGGACCCAGAGAACACCTTGCCCATGATGCCAGAATTTTTGTTGGACTGATCTTGTGCTGTTATCTACTGCTGTCACAAGCTGATGAATGACCAGCCTCATTTCTTTTAATGAAAGTGTTGACATGAGCTTAAGAATATAAAGATCATAAAAATGTTTTGCATTAAGACTTAGCTATATTTATCACTGTTTTTTCTGTATTTGCATGTAATTTACTTAGTTTTTTAGTATTTAATTTTCTCCCTTTAAAATTAAATGTGTAAAGAACTCATTTTCCTTGTTTCCTTCTTCCTTCTTATTTTTATATTTTCTTTCCCCTTTTTATAAATATTTTAAGCCATAAATATAGATATGCATGAATCTACATGGACTCAGTGCATTATACATGTGTATTATATAATGAAGGGCCAGGAAACTGAGAGGGAGTTGGGGGGATGTGGAAGAAGTTGGAGGGAGACTAGGAGGGATAGAAATAATGAAAAGATAATACTTTATATGAAATTCTCAAAAATAAAAAAAAATAAATTGAAAATATTTAATGGAAAAAAACTTTTGATCACATTCCAAATTTATCTTAGCTTGAAATATAAGAAAATTTAGTTTTATGTTGTCTTAGAGATAGGACTAGAAAGGTAAGACAAATATTTGTATATTTCTACTCAACCTGGGCTTTAGCTTAATATCAACAACTATAAAATCACATTTTTTCAAATTAAAAGAAGTCTTTGTCCACCTAAACAATTAACACACTCGTCTGAATTATAGAGATGCTCTATTTTCTGATCATTCTAGTCATTATTAATCCCTTACCTATCTCATTTTCAATATTTAGTAGGTACAAAAAATTCTTTTACAACAACTAGGGTTTTTCCTAACGTATGAATACCACTATTTGAGAAACGTATTCTTGAAGGTGGACACATATTTTAAGATTCCTTCATGTTTTATTTAAAGTGAGTACATTTGTCGCTTTGATATCAAATTTTGAGGAGACACAGAAGTTGCCTGTGAAAGATGATTAAGAGCATGTGGTGCTATAGGTGAAAGGGTAAACCTTAATTTGGAAAAATGAGTTTAAATTAGGCCCTGGTCTCAGTTGGTTCCCCATTATTTTGTTCCATTAACGTGGTTAGAGAGAAATTATTCAAACACTGACCTGTGTAAATTCATGTGTAGCAATTAGACAGTCTCCTTAACAGAAACTGAGAGAAAGATAATGTCAGGAAGCTGTAAGGATTGTGTTGACCTTGTACTGCATTATCAGAACCTTGCTCTAAGCCAATGACTGTAGAACTTACCAGACTAACCCAGTGTCTCAGCATTTTCAAATGCTAGTGTTCAGAATCAGTCCCAAAGAGTGAGAGTATTAGAGGCATATCTACTCATAATGAACACAGCAATGGAGGTGACTACATTTCACTGAAGTAAGCCACGGAAAATGTGCAATTATCTTAGGAGTTACTTAACCATCAGAAGGTAGGTATAAGGACAAATTCAACCTTGAGTCTCTTCTCCATTATTCCAGTTTTTAAATGATTATTATTCCATCAACTTATCAAAGAACTTTGTTAATAAAAGCACTCTGCCTACCTTTCTTTCTGTGAAAGAGTGTTTTAACAATGTCAACGGTCAACTTGCCTAGACTCAGATTTTACCATATTAATCGAGTAAACATTATGTTGAGCAGGGGAGGGTCATTCTAGTAAAAAGCATCAGAGTACATATTAACTTAAGATAGAAACGGAGTCAAGTATTTTTTATTTAGAATGTGGATATTGCTAAAGAATATTTTACTCTCAGTTAACTGAATAGTTAATTCATTTGTTGAAGAGAGTTAGGATAGCATGATTAATTAGCTTAATGTTTGTGTGCTAAATGCAAATACAGAGGCAGCAGTGCCAAATTATTCATGCTTCAGTATCACTGAGGTTGCACAGAAAAACATAGTCAGAAAATAGAGATATCTACTGAGTCATTCGTTTATTCTCTAGGGACAAATATTTCTATCACTCACACAGCATTTTATTTGATCATCAAAATAGGGATAAAAGCTTGAATGTTTTTTCTGAAATTTAATTAAGCCATTTACTCTCAAACAATGTTGTATATTAATATTAGGGACATGATTACCTTAAACAACAAGTATATTCAAGCAATATTTTTTTGGTACTGTGATAACCATCTTTTGTTGTCATTAAAAATTAAAACAGCAACAATATTACATGTATTTAGGGAAATATGCGCTTCTTGCATTTGAAGTAGATCAAAAGGAAAACATTTGTGACATTCAACAAAGGGTTTCACACATCTGCATTTTGAACAATGTAATTAAAACATTATAAAGAAGATTCTGAGTTGGTTGCATAGCAAGTACACAGCAGTGTTTTTCTAGGAACAAAGGTACATTTTGGGTTGAGGGTTGATGTACTAAGGAAAGCGTAGTTTATTAATTCTAATTCTAACGTGTTTTAAGGCTGGATTCTGCTCTGGTGTGTTACACCGCAATTGTGGATTTATTACTACCACATAATTGTAATTATAGTTATTTTGTACTATTACCTTTGCTTTCAGTCTTCTCTTTTCTCTCCCTTAAAGCCTCCCTCAGAAACATTAAAGTGAGAGAGCTAATGAAAAAGAGAAGGGCTGGATACTATAACACAGATGCCCCCTGGCAAGTCTGAGAGCCCTAGTCACACATGGACTGCTGTACCCTTGCTTTTTTGATATACAGTGGCTGTGACAATTTGTCCTGTGTTACCTTGAACTAGAGAATGTTAAGTATCTACTAGTTTACTGACGGAAACATAGGTTCCTGCTTTATGTGTGGTATGCTAATGGGAACCCAGTTATGAGAAAGGAGATTCTTTCCTGATATTTGGGAGAATCATCTACAAATAATTTATAAATATCTATCAGTCAAGAGGTGTAAAGTCAAATGGAAAAGCTTAGACCAGCCTCTGCCAAAGCTTCTTAAGGCAAAGCACAGGAGTCTTCCTGTAATGTCATAATTATCAGCTGGAAGCCCTCCATACAAAATGTAAAAATAACCATGTACCATCTGGTAATTGGCTCTCCCAGCAAATACATATGCAAAAGGGAATCAAGAGCGACAACAAAATTGAAAAGTCAATGCACAGGAATGCTGTGTGATGGCCAGAGTTTTAATAAGCCACTTGCTGTGAATTAAATTTTACAATCCCATAGCATGAGGCTAGAATGCAGGATAAGGTATATGAAAGTGTGATTATATTTACGGATATGAGCAAAGTGAATGCACTTAACATTTGGCCTTCCCATATGGAGAGACAACAACCTTAGGAGATTGTACCTATAAATAAATAAAAGCTAGAGAAAGTGATCTAAAATTACCATGATGTTTAGCCGCAAGTTGGGGATTTTGTCTCTGATCTTGCCTAATTTCTTATGATTGTGTTTGCTATATGGCTTTCTTCTATTAAGAAAAGAAATTCTTTTTTAATATAGCACAATTTCCTTTATGTTATTAGAAGTTTCATTTTTGCCTGTCCAAGCTGGGCATGGTGGCACACGCCTTTAATCCAGTACCTGGGAGGCAGAAGCAGGGAGATCTCTTTAAGAGCTAACCAGCCTGGTCTACATAGCCAGTTACAGGTGAGCTGGGATTATCGGGAGACCCTGTCCTGAAAAACATAAACAAACAAATAAATAAAAAAACAAAAAATAAAATGTGCCTGTTCATATTAAAGCACTAATTTTTAAAATGGAAAACATTGGGTCAATATGGAGTCACACTGTATAATTACTCAGACATTAAATGGTTTGCTCAGCCTTTTTGTAATCCTGTATCTGGATGCACTAGCCTTTTTAACAGCCTTTTTGACATATTTTTTCTTTCCTCTGTAGCAAGTAAAAGGAAGTCCTAGCAAGGAAAAGTATATGGTAGCTCTGAAGACATCACTAGAATCATCCAACACAAAAGAGTAGCAATTTACAGTATTCTGAACAATGGTAGTGCTGGACTATGGAATAAATTTCTTCTTTTATAAATTTCTCCCTTCTCAGAGTATGATTTATTGTTTAATTCAATTTCATAAATGTTCCTTTGGGGAATGAAGGATTTAAGGATGGCTTTCCAGTAGATGTATTAAAAATGCAAAGTTTATCTTCTCTCTCCATGATTCACCAACCTGAGAAGAGAAGGTGATCAGTGGTGACCATTGTCATTGAAGGGTCAGGCCTTTCATCTGAACTTGACATGTCCAGAATTAATACCAGAGGGATCAAAGAAGGCAGGCTGTCAAGAAAACTAGTACTGCAAGTGATTCTGGATGCTTAGTGAATCCAACAATAATCCCAGAGCAGAATTCCATTCCAAAATTGGTAGATGAAAGACATTCAATACTAAAGCAAATTTTGAGTCCACCTTTCAGTAATTTTAATTATTTACCATATAATTAAAACCAATCATATTTCTCTCGTGTAATGAGAATGTGGTGATCAATGGGAGTATTCTCAGTCTGGTGTGTGTGAGGATGGGATTATGAGTGTAAGGTCCATGCAATACTTCATTAGACTGATAGCTAGATCAGAGGATAATATTACTGATTTTACTTTTCCTGGATCTGGGTGGTAAGAGACAAAATAATTTGTCCATTTGCAAAAATTTAATACATTATCAAATTTAATAGATAAGAATGGATGACACTGTAGCCCCTAAAGGAGGTTGTGTCCCCTGGATTCAGTCTCAGCAGCATGACCATGAAATTTATGAGTTTAGGCAATACTTCTGCCTTCTCTAAGCCTTGTCATCGTCACCTGTCACTCTTAATACTGATAGTACATTTACATTTGAAAAAGCAGCGTTAAATAATGATTGACATTGCCTGGGTTATATCCAGTCTTTAGACTTTACTAGTGTGGCATCTTAAACAATATTCATTATCCCTTTACTGCACTTTCTTCATCTCTAAAATGAAGATAACAGGAATGGAAACTTTAGTCTAATTTCCCCCACTGAGACAAAATATTTGAGAGCAAATTTTAAAAGAAAAGGGGACCTTATTTTGGCTCCTGGTTATAGAGGATTCAGTTTATGGCCACTTGGCCATGTTGCTGTTGGTATTGTGGGAAAGCAGAGTATTATGATGGAAAGTGAAAATGGAGTAAAGCTACTCACTACATGATGATGAGAGACAGAAATGGGGGGGAAGAGCAAGGGGTGATGTGAGGTGGACCAATTACCAAACATATCTAACTAGGCCCTACCTCCCCAAAGTTTCATCATCTCCCAATGGTTCACCATACTAATGATCAAGCCTATATATAATGCATGGCCTTTGGAGTCATTTAAAATCCAAATTACATCACCTCGAAATAATTTCTGGGGTTTGTTTATTCAGACTAGTAGGAACTGTGCTTAGCATTTCAGGTTAAACCAAGACAGACTGTTTCTGTCACCATCACTCCGCTGCTAGATGGAATGAAAAAGTTTTAGAGATAATTATTCATTCCATATTTATTATAGTTTCTATTTAATCATATTATAATGCAGAAAATTTACCTTAGATGCATTCTTATTCTTGTTTAAAGTTTTATTCCACCACTACAGGTATCGAAGGAAGCTCTGTGTGCTCACTTCTGCTCTCTTCCATAGAGAGCCGTAAGCTTCCCCTTCTCTAAACAATCTGGCAGCAGTCATAGGAAAAGGACAGATCTGAGCTGAGGCTCATTGGCAACACCTTTCCTGTTGTAAGAATTACTGTCTTCATACAAATGAGAAAATGTTGATGGCCTCCTGTGGACAATAGATTTTTCTTGCAATACTGTTTTTATATCAGTGATTTGCATAGTGCCATATTTGGTCTTTGACAATTACTCCTGAAGACACTTTTATAAATCTAAGGCAGAGAATGACGGCTCCTTTTGTTGAATCTGGTCTTACAGTGTGTAGAACTTCCTTTTCAGTGGTACAAATGAAGGCAGAGGGACCACCTACTTCCCTGGGAAGCTTCTGGCTACACCAATGTGCAAGCTCTACCTCTCTGTGATTATTATTATTATTTTAAAACATACTTGAAACTCAAATATTGCTGAATTTCTATAAATAAGAAGTCCTTTGCTGAGTTTACTTTGCTTTTCTGCTTTGAAAGTATTTAATTCAATATTCTTGTTCCTCGAGTTACAAAAGTATATATACTCAACGTATAAGGATTTGGTGTTAGGATCCACATATGAGGGAGAACATACATTGTTTTTCTGAGTCTGTTACTTCACTTAGGATAACAGCTTCTAGTTCCATCCATTTTCCTGTAAATTTCATAATTTGTCTTTCTTTACTGCTGTGTAGAACTCCATTGTGTAAATGTGCCACATTGTCATTATCCACTCATCAGTTGAGGGGCAGTTAGGTTGTTTACGTCTCTTAGTATTGTGAAAATAGCAGCACCAAACATGGATGTACAAGTATCTCTGCAACAGGATGAGTCCTTTGGGTATATGCCAAGAGTGGTATAATTGAGTCAAATGCTAGGTTGACTTTTCTATTGTTTTAGAGTTCTCTACACTGCTTTCCATAGGGGTTGCATGAGTTTGCAAACCCATAAGCAATGTTTGAGTGCTCTCCCTTCCCCACATCCTCTCTAGCATTTGGTATCATTTGTTCTCTTGATCTTAGTCAGTCTGACTGGGATAAGATGCTATCTTAATGTGGTTTTAATTTGCATTTCCCTAATTATTAATGATGTTGAACACCTTTTTAGCCATCTTTATTTCTTCTCTTGTTGTTTTGAATTCTTTTATATTTGGATGTTAAACGTATGTCACATGTTGCTAGTGAAGATTTTTGTCCCCTCTCTGTGGGTGTTTTCTTCACTTCCTTGGTTGTTTCTTTTGCTGTAAAGAAGCTTCCAGGATAAATTGTTTTAAAATTCCATACACAGTATACAAAATACAATATTTGTTTCTTGAGAAGGTAAAAATAAGAGGTAATCTATAGAAGATAATTGAACCCAGACAATTATATGCACTGTTCCCAAGTCTTCTCAGAAGCAAGTACATTTCTTGGCTGCATAGTATGGAGTAATACGGAAATATGATGATGAGGTTACTTTATAGGTAAGAAGGATGACACCTTGTTATTACAGAGTGCAAAACACTATTGAATTTTTACATCAGATGGAGACTATTACAGAGTTACAGACCTGGTCCAATAAAAAGAATAAATACCTGTGAGATGCTTAGATCTAAGTGATACTTTTCAAGGAAACCTCTACACATAAGATGAATGTCATCTCTCAATTCTCACCAGAGGTTTCATTGTGCAGCAGATGGTGATTAACACAGAAACTCACAAGTAGCCAGTGTGCAGAGAATAAGAGGCTACAGCGTACTTAGCCCTGAATAGGAGCTTACATCAAACTTCTGCCTCTTAAAGCTCAGTGACCATTGCAGAAGAGGGGGCTGAAGGATTTTAAGAGGTGGAGGAGGTGGATGACCACAAGGAAACAGTTTTCCAGAATCTTGGTCAGTTACACATATGAACTCATAACAATGGGGACAGCATCTACAAGTCCCATCCATCCCTCAAGCCAGACAAAATCAAGCACAGACATGGAGAAGTGGGTAAGAAATCCCACTTCACCACAACTCACATCGTTAGCTTGTCTAGCAGGAAGTGACTCTAATTCATCTGCTTAGTGGGAGCATAAAGCCTATCCCTGGAAAAAGTAATGAAATAAGATGTGAATATCTCAGTTTGTACATCCACCTGTAGGTATAGCAATTTAATCTTTAACTTGCTTGGTTTTTTCTTTTTAGGATAGGATAATTTGAGATCTATGGATAATACAAAGCAAATGTATAATTTCAAATTATATTTGAGGATTTCTAAATTTTGTTTTAGAAGAGGAGCAAAATGTACTTCAGAATTGAAGGGGTCATTTATTTTTCTGTTATAAAACAAAAATTGTTAAGCATTTTGTGTTCCAATAACAACATAATTTCAATATGGGGCATAAAGCTTTATTTGTGCTACAAAAGAAAGGAACTAAAGTATCTGGTTACCAAGATTTCTGACAGTTACATGGGGAAAAACAAAAGCTGTTTTATAAGCAGAGACATTTGAGGACAATGCAAGGGCTGATGGTCGAGTCATTTTCCTGAAGAACTTCCCCTGAGGACTTTCAACTCTACTCACTGAAACACTAAAAGTGCAGCACAGGCTGATGACAGCAGTGAGTATTTAGTACATTGATTTTCCACAAAGTGTCCTTCTGTGACAGAACATAAGAATTTGCTTTTCATAGTTTAAATTCAAACTCTAACTTGCCATGTTTGGTTTGAGGAAAACACTCAGGTTTCCAATTATTTCAACAGGAAAGTTGTTTTTCAGCTATCAGTATTCTTGTGGTATCCTTCTTTTTGACATGGAAGTTATTTCACAACCAGCATAGCCAAAATAAAAAAAAAAAAGTACTGTGCATTCATGAATGACTGAATATTCAGGCACCATGTCTAACCTAAAATCTCTTATTTTTCTTCTCAAAATAAAAAAAAAACTCAACTTTTATTCAACTTGCTTCTTAATCATCTTTTAGTTACAGTATTTTTAAATTTTTATTATTTTTATTTTATGTGTGTGAGTGTCTTGCTTGTATGTGTGTAAGCATACCTGTGTTGTGCAATGCCTGTGGAGGTCAGAAGAGAATGTCAGATCCCCTGGAACTGGAGTTTTGGATGGTTGTTAGCTGCCTTGTGGGTGAACTGAACCCAGGTCCTCTTCAAGGGCAACCAGTGCTCTTAACCCCTGAGTCATCTCTCCAGCCCATCAGTTACAGTATGATATCTACTTATTGAGCATATCAGCACAATCATTTTGGGGAGTAATTCTTTTAAGCAAATATTGCATTCTAAATTTAAAAAGCACTAAAAGTTCATGAACCCTATTTATCATTACCATAAAGCAACGATATTAAATACAAGGTAAAATAAATATCAGGAACTTATTTAAGAAGGTTTTCTTTATTATCAATTAAAAGCAAGAGTCAGGAGGATTGGTGGGATTTTGTCTTATTAAGATTGATATTTCTTTTTTGTTGTTTTGATTTGCTTTTATTGAATTTTTGTATATTTTATACAGAATATTGCAAAGAATTTTAATCATCTTTTTATCCCGGTCCCCACCGGCACACTGCCATAGCACCCCCACTGGAACCCATATACTCTGTCATCTGTATTAAGGCCCAATGTGTCAAGTCAGTATCCCCAGACATTCTCCTGTGCAAGTGTCTCCTCTGAGGTCTACTCAGCCTATATAGATTGGTTTTTCCTAGAGCAAATTTAACTACAATGGTATGCTGGACTTGAGTAGTACAAGAAATGTGTAAATAAATAGTAGATGCTATAAATACCAACATAAGAATTTTAGAATCCTTTAAAATGCATCCTAAAAAAGTGCATATAAATGTAAGCTTTCAAAAGGCAATTTGCAAAGCCTAACTGTCCATAAAATCAAGTGAATCATGCTATTTGGGAAGTCAATGGAAAAGGACACCAGTTTTAATACTGCACTTTATTTATAATCCAACAAAACATCAGAAGATGCAGCCTTTACATTTATTAAAATATGCCACAGACTGATATGCCAGTGACCACTTCTATTTAGACAACAGATGGTATGTTGTAATTGAAATCAGACTTGGGCATTCTGTTTTCATATGTCAATGCTAATATTTATTTATAAAATATGAAATCAAATTACTCTGATAAGCTCCTTATAGACAACATCAGTAATCAATTGGATTGCCACAGTGGGGTAGTGACTCAGAGAGAAAAGATCTAGGTGTGGGGTATAATATTTAAGCAATCAAAAGCAAGGCAGAATAGCTTCTCATTCAATATACCACCTTAGGCAAGCAAAAAGCATATATATTAACCAACTGCTGTTATCTTACTAACAGAAGCATCACATACTGAGAAAATGCTTGTTCTTAAAAAGAAGAAAAATTAGGTTCTTGTTGATATCTAATGCATAATTTCAAGTTGGTTTAGTCTTTAATGTGTAATCACAGTGTCTGTGCGGTAACTTCTTTGAAAAATCGCCTTCATGCACCAATGATGATAGTAACGATGTCTATGTTTTTCATCATTCATCACATTCAGGAATTTAGAAGTACCCCAAACATTGTCTTGATTTCTCATTTTGTTGAAATTTTCCTAATATCAAACTAATGCTAATGTACTGTAGTAGATTATAACTTTGTTTAGTGGGATTAAATAAGAGGAAACAAAGAGGAGACTGTCTCTGTCTCAAAAGATGTGAGTAGAAAATAGTTACACTAAAGAAAGTTGGGTCTTCAAGATATAGGAGGAAGGTGGCTTCATTTCTCAGTTTATCTTCAAATCAATTTTGAGAACACAAAATCTATTTTTAGACATTTTAATCCTAAACTGTTGGTTTACTTGTCTCTCAATTGCTCTGCATATGCAAATAAGCAGCATATGAAATTCCTTGATTTTACAGCACAACTAACACTTTCCAAAAATCTAGAGAACATTGCAGGATGTAAGCACAAACATCTTGGTACACCCTTTATGGTTCACTCCCAGGAAATAAGCCCACCCAGCAGCATCAACAATAATTAACATTCAATAGCATTTACTATATATTAAGCACTATTACAATTACTGTTAATTACTCATTGTATTTGTTTCTATAACTTTATAAGAGGAAACTGTTGACTAAGCAGAGCGGTCTCTCAGAAGCATGTTGAAAGTCACAGAATAAGGAGGAGTAGAGCCATAATTGGATTCCAGGCTGGCTCTGGATTACAGATACTGTGCTGTTTATCATATGTAGAGCCAAATGCTTACGTGTTCCCTTCTCTCTCTACAAAGGAGCATTCATGTACATGCATACCCTTCTCACGTAATTAATATGAATGAAAAGAGAAAATGAGAGACGGGCTCTACTTCATGTATAAAATGAACATCAAGAATTGGTATATAAGCCAATAATTTGGACATTATATATCTATGCTAATACTTGGGATGGGATTCTCATTCGAGTAACAAATATTTCCTATCTGGAAAATGACTCCTGTACTGCTGCACTACGGTGGTATAGATCATGTCTATTAGGCATCCTATCTCTCTGAGTACGTACTTAAGAAATTACAATGTCCTCCAATGATTTTGATAAAATTTAAAATTACTTTTCTGTTTTATTGTCTTTTCCCTCCCTTCACGGCTATACAATATTAAAATAATCTTTTCCAACTACAGACCATTGGTGATGGTCTGCATATGGCCACCATCAGGGTCTGTGCTAAAGAAACAGAATTAACAAGATGAAACACAGAGCCAGGAACCAGATACAAGTCCACATTTTTTGATGAAGATAGAGACAAGTGAGATTTTTGATAAGGATGCTTTATATTTAAATCATTTAACATTGTGATATAGATATTATGGGGGTACACTGAGATAATTCTGTTCATAAATAAAGACATGCTTTGAGCAAGTCAGGAAAATTATTATTTACATCTCAGCTATTTATTATCCCTTGGTGTTTGAGTCAATGGACTCTTTAGTATTTTTGTGTTAATGTGCTAATGTGTGTACCTTAATATATGTGATAATGTTCATGTTTATACATGTTCATGTGTGTGCTCATGAGCATGGAATCCAGAGACTGATGTTGTGTGTTTTCAACAGCTTCCTACCTTATTTTTGATGATGGAGTCTCTCACTGAACCCAAAGTTCTCAGATTTGGCTCAACTGGCTGGCCAGTAAGCACCAGGTATCCTATTGCTTCTGAATCCCCAGCCCTGGAATAACAGGTATGTGTCACTATGCCAGGTTTTTACATGGGTGCTGGGGAGCCAAACTCAGGTCCTAATGCTTGTGTGCTTAGCACTTACTGACTGTGATAGATCCCCATTCCTCTTACAGTTCTTACTATATACCTAGTAAGTTCTTGGAAACTATAGTCATTGCATTATTCCTTAAAACCATGATTGAATTCTCCCCAAATATAATTTGGAACAAGTTATTCAACCTCCCTCTATCTCTCCTCCTCTTTAGTCTACCCTGCAGTGACCACTATTCTTCTCTCCACTTATAAGAACTCAAATTTGTGCTTTCCATGTGTATGAAAACAGGTTATTGTCATTCTGTGCCTGACTTATTACACTTAACAAAATGTGCAAGTGTGCTTTTTAATAATGATTTAATCACTTTCTTGACTTCCTTCCTTTTTTTTTTGTCTTTTTGAGACAGGGTCTTCCTGTAGCCCCAGCTGTCCTGGAACTCTGGAACTCACTGTGTAGACCAGGCTGGCCTTGAACTCACAGAACTCCACCTGCCTCTGCCTCCCAAGCTATGGGATTAAAGGTGACCACCACTACACCCAGCTCTTCCTTTCATTTTATTTTATATAAAATAACAATATCGCTCACCTCTCTCTGCTTCCCTGGGCCTGCACAACCTGACCTGCAGGCCTCTCTCCTGGGTAAGTCGACTGACTCTGCCTTCCGTGCCTTGATTCCTGCAGCCTCATTCACCCTCCCATAACCCCCCACCATTCTCTCTGCCTAGCCTGGGTCCTGTCCCATTTCTATTCTTGGTGCCCCATACACCTGGGGAACCACCACCGCTTCCTAATCCTTTGCATTGAGAACAATTCAGTTCCTTCTCGGGTCCCCAGGAGCCCTCTGGGACTGGCCCTGCCCTCACCTCCCTCTACTTCTCTGGGCCTGCACTACCCACCAGCCTCTTTCCTGGATGTCTGAGCTGACCTTTCCTCTTCCTGATCCTTTGCATCCAGACCAAGCCAGCTCCTCAGTGCAGCCCCCAGGGATCTTTGAGGCCACTTCCCGCCCCCATCTTCTTTGCATCTGTGGGTGGCATGGCCACCAGCTACCTTAGATCAGCATCTTTCCTGGGCCCAGGGCTACCAGGCCAGTCCAACCCCCAAATTCCTGAAGCCAAAATCTTTCCTGGAAGGATCCAGACTTTAGGAGAAAGCCTGAGAGCGTCTGATCCTCATCTGACCTTGGGCCTCTGTGGGAACTCTTGAAGACAAAAGCAATCTGGCTACTCCAATAAAAAATCAAAAGAGAGAATGAGAAGCTTAGAGGAACCAGCTTTTCATGCCCAAAAATGAAACCACAAAGACACATAAAGTTCACAAAAAGAAGCAGACGTAACTCTTGAAGGCTTGAGTCTCACACAAGAATTCAGAAACTACAAAAGAAATTCACATGTCAAAATCACAGAGAAAAAATAATAACATGAAAAACCAAAATTACATATCCCCATGATACTAGTAGTCCTCTAGAGATCTACAATGAGACCCTCTAGATATAATGCAGTACATGGAACATGAAAGACCAATTATAAACATGATAAAAGAATTCAATGAATTTAAAGAACACAAAGAAAAATTAAAGAACTGAAGGAAAACAGGGATAAACTTCTGAAAGAATTCAGAAAATAGTTAGAAATATTGAAGAATACTCAGGCTGAAATGAAAAAGGAAGTGAAACACCCAGTAAGCCAATTAGAAACGACAGAAGAAAACCTCAACAATAGGATGAATTAAATGGAAAACAGAGTATCAAGACTGGAAGATAAAGTAGATGAACTAGACCACTCAAGCAAAGATTATGAAAAATTTAAGAAATCACAAGAATGGAATATGCAGGAATTGTGTGACACCATAAAAAGACCAAAC